>NC_136506.1:8241666-8256666 GCF_053919585.1 Euprymna scolopes | reverse complement strand
GCAGTGACTTGTTCCACACTATTACATAGTAATCTACATTGCACTGTAGAGAGTTTACTATTGGTTTTATAATTTTTTTTTATATAATGGCTTGAATTAAAATTAAAAATTCAAAAGTCAATTATCATGCCCTAATTGTTATCTAAACAGAACTATCCGTGTGTCATATCAACGAACCCACTATTGGTGTTATATGCCCGGAATTTCTCGTTGTGTGGTGATAATGGTTTGATTTCATGATGAAAATGAAAAAGTCAAGAATCATTGTGCAATTGTGCTTTAAACCAAAACATTCATTTCAAACGCGTCCATGTCATATAAAAGAACCTACCTTGGATTGTGTATGTTGGGCTTTTTGACTTGTTTTATAATGACACTTCTTAAATGCACTTGGGATTTAAGGCTGTGTACGATGTTAACTTTGGTCAAAATTGATTGATTCCTTCTTGTCTTGGATTATTACGATTATGTATACTTATCGAAGAGGTTCCAACACAAAACCTATCTAAGTACGATGTCATGCATATAAAGTACCTTGGTGTAAATCTTTTAATAAAAATCGACCCTGAGGTTTTCGCCTCCATAGAAAACGAGCACAGAGACACACAAAGTTCCTTTCATACAGTAGCAGAGATATTGATAGAAATAGAGATATATGTGTGTATGTATATGTGTATGCCTTAATAAGTGTATGTGTCTATGGAGAGAGATGTTATACTTACTGTCACAGACCCTTTAATATTCATACATTTTTAATACTGAATATCCAATAATGTCTATTCGTATATAGAATAACAATTAATATAAAACCCCAGTGCTATTATCGACAAATTGAATCGAGTGAATCTGTTTTGTGCGAATCTATTTTAATACCACACCTATCTTAGAATATTTGATAAATTCTCGAATCTTTTTCTCATAAAATATTTATCAGCTTCTGGCATTTATCTATATCCAATTAATTTATGTTGCAACTGATTTGAAATGTACATTCGGCAGATTGACTCAAATGAAGTGGGTTATTATTGTTGAAAAAATAATCAATTAGAGAAAAACGAATCATATGTATGCTAACTGCGCTTATAAACGATTTTTATGATATTAAAATTATTATCACATTTATTTCGCACAGATGGTTTGCGGATTTTCCCGCTCGTAAAATACGCTTGAATTTATTGTAATTCATACAAATCTCGTATTTATTAGTGCAGAGACAATATACAATTGAATATTACATGGTACCTCGTATATAGTTCTAATTTCAAATGTTTAAAAAAATGGTATGGTTGTCATAAGCTAAAATAAAAACCCAAACATTTAGCACCCCGCGCAGCTAGTTTTACTGGCTATAAATCTAATCTTATTTGTTCCCTAGGCACTAATCCCCTACATTTCAGTTTTTAAGTCTATAAAAAAAATATAAGTTGTTTTATACAAATTGTAAATTAGGGAGACACACAGATCAATTTACACACACACACACACACACACACACACACACACATATATATATATGTGTGTGTGTGTGTGTGTGTGTGTGTGTGTGTGTGCATGTGTGTGTGCGTGCGTGTGTGTGGGTGTAGTGAGAGGGAGAGCGAAGAAGAGAGACGGATATTTAAAGAGTTTTAAATAGGTTCAAAAGAAGCATAATCAATTTTTTTTTTTTTAGAATTCAATTTTGCACACATAATGCAAGAGACATAGGGTGTTCATTTATTTACACAAATTATGAGAAAGAATTGATATATAATATACAAATATATATGTACTAGCTATACTGGCAATCTGTTTTTTGTTGGCCAACGTAAAAGTGCCGAGTCTGAGTTTATATAAAAAATTAAGCGACAAAATGTTATAAAGGCAATCACAAGATTGCCACTTTTACTATGCTCAGATTGCGGAAGTCCATTCGTTGAGATTTTATTGCATTGTTGTTGTCCATGTGTATATGACTAATTTGTGAAGTAAACATTATTCACTTCAGGTACATTTATTTACATACGATATATTATTTACTTTTATACATTTAAGTTTATTTAATACTTTCATCAATTTTAAGAAAACATATCTAGTTTTTTTTTTTACAAGGAAGTCACCACTTACCAAGACTTGGAGGCCACTCGGGGATAAGAGTTATTGCGTATACAGTAATCAATGGGATAATATCGTAGTAATCGCTAGTAATGGAGATCTGATAAAGTGTCTTACTTAAGGGGGCGGTTCATCAGGAACTTGTTTATGTTGGACTTCAAGACATCCTGCAATTGGGTTTCAACCTCTGAAAGGTTGGAACGTTGACCCTTGATGTTAGAAACGGATACATGGTAGTAGGAGGATGGGGTTCTACGTTTGCTCGTGTTTTTTTTCTGGAGATAATTCATGTTAAGGTTCACTGTGATGGTCCATTGTATGCTTTAGACAGCAGAAAAACGCTTCTCTAATTTAGGATTCGACCCTTAAAATATGGAATTGAAGACACAGGCATTATCATGGCAGCAATATGACAGCCACCCATATTTGTCCATTCAACGCATCTAGACTGCTTATAATATCAACGTTGAGATACATATGAAAATATTTACATCTTCACATTAAAATAGATGTCTTGTGCAAAAAATAGAAAAAATATATAAATTAAGTAATAAGTAAAAGATGTTCTATTTTTTATACGTAATGTGTTTGAAAACAATAAAAAATATAAAAACACATATTTCACACGTATGTGTCTATATTACTTTGACTTATTTTTTCATTATTTACTAAAATAGTAAAGGTTATCAAATGTTGCTTTATGAATTTAGAAAAAGCGAATTTATGAGTCCTACTATTAGCATTATTCGAACGACTGTTCTGATCTTAAGGATTCGTGGCATATTGGATAAAATACTTAGTAACATACAGTTGTAAGTATGATGGCGAAAAGTACAATTTTCAAGTGTACAAAACTTAAAATGCAAATGCTAATTACTCAGAAGGTCTACAAATCACGCCTTATAGAACGGATTTATATTACCTTTATGAATTAAATAAAGGTTTTCATTTGGAATATCGTTTAGATGCCCAAGACGATGCAAAGCTACCGAAAATTGAAAAGGGTTGGATGTTACATCGACCAAAACGTTAAGTCGAAAACCGTAGATAAAATAACCCAAGTAAGACTATGATAATCATGTTGTGCAGTGTGATAATGAAAGGAAATATAAAGGTGGAACGAAAACGTGAACAAAATATGTAATTGTTGCGTAATATCAGCTTTAAATGCTGTAAAAGTTCTAGAATTTATGACATCGGTAAGAAAAAATACAAGGAGTCTTTAATAAGTTAATAGACTTTTTTGTACAGACGTTTACACTTGTTATAGACTCTTGAAAGTTCAGTAGACAATTTCACTTCATCTTATGAGATTCGCCAGAATGTTTAGCTGCCATGTTCATCTAGTGGTCTACACTCCATTTGATTAGATATGCCCTGCTTACTTTTGCCTGTTTTTCCCTTCTCATAACCAGCTGTGCGCACGTTTCCATGCCGAATTCCTTTCGGAGATTATAGATGAAGATTTCGGATTGTGTTTATCAGCTTCTCTGGGCAATTCGTGGGTTTTGTAAACAGTTTCAGGTCTCCCATGCACATTAAATGGCTCATTCTTTCATATTTATCATTGAATTTGTGTTTAGTTTGGCACTTTCTTAGTATGTTCTGAAGGGTATTATGCATGTGAATAATATTAGCAATGATATTGAATCACCTTGAAAGATACCGTTTTGTATTTTACTTTCGGTAACGTACTGCCCATCAGTTGTCAATCAAATTGACAATCATTATTGGCATTTTGTACATTTTCCGGCATATTATCTATGCTTGTATTCGATCAATGGCATGACTATGGTCTTATTACTAGTTTTTTTACTTCTTTCAAAATCTTTTAGATTATGTATAGTAAGCCGTGTGTTGTTCTTTTCTGTTTTTAGCATCAACTCTATTCCTCGGGGAGTAGTCAACGATTATGAAAGGAGTGGTAAATGTGTCCCCTTTTTTATTATAATTATTATTATTATTATTATTATTATTATTATTATTAGTAGTAGTAGTAGTAGTAGTAGTAGTAGTAGTAGTGGTTGTATTATTAGTAGTAGTAATTGTAGTATTGTAATTTTTTCTTATTTTTATCTTCACTTGACACGATCACAAGCTGGATTTGGATGTAATAACTTTACGGACATCATTGCGCATTGGCATTTGGCAATCGTTCTCGGTACATTCCCGAAATGTTTAATTAAAGAGCAGGTTTTGTGATAGTTTAACTAGCGAGACTAAACATTATCAAACGGACTAAACAATCCCCTATGACAAAGATCTCCCGATCGGCGCCATCTAGTTCCAACTTCAGATATTGGCCTTACAACCGAGGTTGAACAGTGTAATTCCAAGAATCCAAAAGAGAATTTTAATTTTTACTAAGAGCAAACTTTGAATCACTTTCATCATTTCAATAACTACTGTGAGCAGTCCATGACCATGGGTTCATCGATTTTGTTTGAATAATTTTCAACTCGACACTGTAGAATTAAAATCACTCTTTAAGTAATAAACGGCTTTTAGAGGTTAACTTTTAAATATTACTTTGAGAAAGACTTTAGCTAAGGGATATACTAATTATGGACGAATATAAAGGATTATCTTACTCATCTCAGCAATATGAACAATAAAGCTTTGTCGGTTTATTCGAAGAATATTTGTTTGCCATTCAAGTTGTTTTTCAACTTAGAATTGACCAATAACTTTAATTGCAACTCAAGAAGATAGGAGCTTTGAATGTGTACATTTTCTAATATAAATTCCCCGCTTTGTTCAACATTACAGGGGGCTCCCAGTTGTCACAAGAGAATGAAAAATACGTCTTTTTTTCTAAATATAATGAGGTTCCCGGCAATCCGTAAGCACTACATCAACAGTGGAGTTTTGTAGTAATGTCTTATGGGAAAAAGGAAATAACTATAAAATAAGACAAAACAATATTAAAACAGTAAATAAACGAGAAATGAAGGAACATTGATAGGAACACGAGGACTAGAGAAATAAATAGAAATAAAAACAAAATATTGTTCGGGTTTTGAAATAAAATAAAAATAGTGGACGGGGAATAAAGGATGTTGAGAAAATTTTATTCAGATACAAAAATTGATGCCTCAGCTGGATCAGAAAAGACGAAGGAATATTAAATAATATCGCGCAAGCGAAAACATCCTTAACAAAAGAAAACACAGGGAGGTCAAACACATAAACAAAGTTTAGAACGTGTGGGTGTTTAATAAAGAAGGAAATACGAGAAAAAAATTTAGAAACTCATATTCGTAGAATATGCAGGAATGGAATTCGGGGATAGAAAAAGTAATATGTCTACTAGGTTTGAAGATATACGGTAAAGTAAATGGATTAAGAAAAAAATAAGAGATAGAATAGGAAGAATTAAAGATAAATGAAAGAAAAAGGAGAGAAATGCTATCGAGAGAGAAAAAAGGACACAAAAAGTAAGAAAGATAACCAAAATAAGAATACCCCCAAAATAGAAAATAAAACAAGGAAACATTGAGAGATAAAACAAAAAGGAAATGTGGCGGAAAGAAAAGATTAAAAGATAACCGAAAAGAAAACAAAGAAAACTAAGAGAGAAATACAAAAGAAAGAAAAGAGAAAGAAAAGTGAAATATAAACAGTACGTAAAATCAAATAAAGGGGGGAAATTAGAGGTAAAAATAAAGAGAATTAAAAGCTGAATGGAAGAGAAACAAATCATATAAAGGAAAATAAAAGAAAAGAGGATAAGCTACAGCAAACGAAACAAAAAGTATCATGGAGAAAATAAAGGGGGAAAATTAGAATGAAAATAAACAAGAATTAACAGATAAGGAGAAGGATAAACAAACAATTACAGAATAACAACAAAAATGTACAAACAGAAAACGGTAAAAACGGGTAAAACCAAAACGTGAAAGAATTAGAAACTACGGACAAAGGAAATAAAAACATGAAAAATTAAACTAAAAGAAAAATACACATCCAAATATAAAGAAACCCATAAATGGTAAAAATAGATAAAAGAAAAATTAAATATTGGATACAGATAAATAACATAAAGAAGTCTATAATAAAATTAAGACAAAGCAATAAAAAAAAATTAGAGGAATCCACTTTAGGTTGAATTTTAGTTGCTTTGTCATTTGCTAGGAGTGCTCGCCACCAGTTATATGGTGCAAGGGTTTTAGTCAGGATAGTTTCAAATTTCTCGTCGGTTGTGCTGTTTGTGCGGTTTGTTCTTTTCGAATACCTGGTCGCCAGTATTCTAAGCGGTGTAAGTTTCGAATCGCTTCTCGCCAGTGTTGTAACTTTACAGGTCTGTATTAATTAAGACTAACACCATAGTATAATAAACAAAATTGTATTTAGATTTTTTTTACAGAATTAAACATCATTATCATTGTGTAATAACTGCCAGGAATCGGTGTTCAATAAGGTGTTTGATATAACTATATTTGTAGTTTATGGTTAAGTCCATTATTCTAGAAATAGCTGTAACATATTACGCCATAACTGCATTTACAAACGAACAAGATTATACTATTATGCACCATATACCAAATTAACAAACCAATGGACAGAGTCATTATAGAGATGCTTACTCACTTCCATAAAAAAGCTAAACTTCTAATTAATATTAAATTTTAAAGATGGTTCGACATACAGATCTCTAATAACCGTACACACACGATAAATACTGATGCAGATAGCATACGCCTCATAAACAAGAATAGTAATTTATAGAGATTTCTACACACTGGCATAAAAAAGAGTAATATGAAGAGTTACAGATCGATCGACGTATATATCTTTAATAACAGTAAAAAGAATTAAAATCTGTCAATTATAATGAAACATTGAATTTCTACTTCTTCATTCATCCCAAACAAAGTGTATTGTTAGCTTCACGTCAGGAGGCCACTAGAAGCGACTATATCTATGGGAGTAATATGACGGTCGATGAGATATTAATTGCCTATTAACATTCGATTGAAATGCCTATATATTAGTAAAGTCAGAAAAGCAAAAGAAAATGAAAGTGTTTAAAGTACAAGCAGTTCGAAATACAAAAAGGTAATAAACGTAGAAGAATTTACGGCATCTTAGACTATCAGCTGTGAAGGGGTGGGATGTTGTTGCTTGTTCGGTTAGACGGGGTTGTTAACGTCGAAGAATCACAAAGGCAACAGGTGTATTTAGATTATTCCATTAAAGTACAAATAGAAAACAAACAAATATGCAACATTTTGGCGATGATACAGGGATTGGAGTGTGATTGCCTGTGAATGGCCCACTAGATTAAAGACTCTTTTTCTTAGACCTTGCCTAAAAAGAAGAAAAAAGTGGTGGATTCATCACGCTGATATGGTAAGAAAACGCCACGAATTGCTCAATAGTTACTTTGTAAATACATATGATACTGTACATTGAATGCATACTGTAAAGCACTTGAATGTCTACTACACACTATTTTAGAATTCCTCAGCTATCTCTGTACAGGGATTTGTCGGGATAGTCGAGCATACTTTTCCCAGAAATAAATCCTGACCAAAGATTTAATTCAGATTGTGTTCGTAGCTCAACTAATCGATTTTACGTAGCATACTGTAACTTCTCCACGTAATGTTACATCAAGAAGCAATACAAAGCTAGATACTCCACCAGACAAAGTGAATTCTTGTTCTGGGATCCAATAAACACAAGATACCAAAAAGAAAGGTATACTATAACATATTTAAAAGGTCAATTGTAGAGAGTATTTTTATGTTCCCACTTATTTATTCACTTAGTGTTTGAGAGAATGGGAACTTCAATGGAACATTAGAAAATCTATGTATCACATATAGAGTCTACGCGTTATCACAAGGTAGAGAGTCCCTTTCTGAGAAATTCGACTGAAGGGAAATTAAAATAATATTTCTAGACAGATGCGGGATTCAACATTTTTGCAGTAGCCTATGTCTTCCATTTTTTTCTTAAGATACCCGTAAGCTGTGCCATTAACCCGAGGCGTTTGAACGATACGCGGATAGCGGAGTAGTATTATTCATCAAAAATCGGCAGTGTAGTATATTTCTTGCAATTACCTAGATAGGAAAAAGTTGTTTAAAAAATATGTGTGACCGATTAACCGACGAATATTGTTAAGGTGCTTGGACGCATCTATTATAAAGTGTTTAAGAAATGTGTTGTTTTCAAACAAACATAGACAGAAAACAGATTCGACGCAGGTCCGACGTTCCACGTACTGAATATTCATGATGATCAGAGGTCACCTATTCGCCTACAAAGGTAAAAAAACGTGGCAAACTTTATAACGAGTGGGGACACGAGGACTAGAGACGGCGTAAGGGATAGACGATATTCACAAAACTAAACGCAATCCGACAGAAGTGACGTTGAAGGAACGTTCGAACCGAATTACATTGATTAAATAAGTTGATGAAAGACAATAGTAGCGAAGATATTCTGTCAAGAAGGAGTCGGTTAGAAGGAGAGGATATGAATTCTAAAGCAGAAGTATCGGTTAGAGTATTCGTACTGATTGTCTAGTCTGGTACAAAGCTATCAAAATAAGAGAACTGATATACATTGGTGGGTTCTGCTTTGTTTGGTCTAAAATCTTCTTGAAAAGCTAAAAAAAAGGCTGCATATTAAAAACTAACATTTGTATGAAAAACTACAAAATGTACTTCAAATTCAAGCCTAGCAGACATGCCCATGTAACTTTAATTGAATTTGAATCAGTAAATGCAAATAAAGCCGAATTATACCATATTTGGTAAGGTTACTTGCTTTTTAGTTTTCCCAGGTTTCAAGAGTAAGATAAAACGATAAAAATCACGTTATTATTAATAATTTCCCTGAGGAAAATTTGATATAGAACAGATAGCATTAGAAACTGGGATGTCTAATCCGCTAGTACTTATCTGTAAGTACTTCACCACATCGCTTTCAATTACATCTTTTAAATGACTGCATTTAACGACGTAAGATGTGTTACTTAGATTTGTCTATTCCCCTCCGCCATTTTTCTAGTATGAATCCTCTGTCTAGTAATCTTCATCACTCCACTGTTCAGATACATCGTTATAATGCATTTTTCCCAGTCGATTTGTTCCACACATTGAAAGCGTATCAAGCTCCCCAGCAGCAATGTCCCTGCTTCATACCATTAATCTAAACAATTTTAGATTAATGGTCATCCTCTGTCATTTCCTTTATCATAGTTCGTTTTTTTTTTGGGGGGTTGTCTTGCGTAAACCTTCTTTGTGATTTGTCCAAAGATAAATTATTTGTTTTTATTTTATTGTCATTCACACAAAATAAACATAATGAACACTACGTCGTAAGGGACAATTTAGAATCGGGCCTACTAGAGAACTGCGGGGAATTGAGAAGTTCTACATTTTAGTTCATTTCCGATAGCAAAATACAGGCTACGAATTAAGAAGTCGAGGATTTCGGTGAAATAAATAAAATCTAGTAGAATGGTTGAGACAAATCTAGGGACCTTTATAATGGGATGGAGAGGGAGCCTGTGTGGTGCCAGATTGGTAGGAAATATATGTGTCGAAACAATACAAAAGGGGTAGGGGTTCATCAGAGCTAATTTTAATTAAGTACTTCTAAAATAAAGAAAAATGGTGTAACGCGGTGGCGATGGGGCATATTTTAAACCTTACTCGATAGTACTGGATGTATTAGATCAGACACGTTTTCCTGGACTATATCTAATACAGAGAATCTAATGGTAGACACACAGGTTAATATGTGGCAACAAAACCCCATGCACGAGCCAATAGTGGAATTGTAAATATATGGTATACTATCCATTCAGAATAATTTTCTAGCATAGTAGATGGAGCCCGCGTTTTTTGCAGCTGATTTTTTGTATGTCCTCTGATGTATTTGTTCAAACTATTCGTGACTATGAATGTTATGATGAGGAAATGGAATGTATCATAGGAATTGATGGTTCATAGAAAATTCAAAAAAGTGTCAGTTTCATCATTATTAATACCTGTGTGTACTGGAAAAAACATAATACCATAGTATTAACTAGTCAGCTATTCCCGGTTTTGTATGATAAACGTTTATTTTTCAGAAAAACCATTAAACTAAATGTCAATTTGTATTAATTTGGAATATATGGACATTTAAAACTTCACCTAGACAGTTTTATTGAAAGAAAATTACTTTCACTCTCTTCGGCCTCCAGAAATTGCTGAATTTTATTTTTTATTATTTAATTCTGTCACCGTATCTGGGTTCGCCAATACAAGAAATGAACACAAATACAGTTCCCTAACGTACCGTTTAATATTACACACTATTTCATCTAAAACATCATATTCCCTGGCCTCGATGCAAAAATATCCATACAAAACATTAAGTGACCTAGCACCAAGAGACAACTTGCGATTATTTGCAGTAATGTCATGTCTATTCTTTCGTTTACACAATCTATCTTCATACATAACACACCAAATAGAAACTTATAACCTCAATTAAGGAAAGTGAATACATATATTATTTATTGCGACGCTAATTTTAATATTTTGACATTGCTAATTTCAGCAAAATGAAAACTATGAAAATCTAATCATAATAGTCATGCCAATACGCTGTATCTTATAGACACAATCATATAAATCTTTATTAATAAATACATTCATAGGAATAAACAATCCATGGAATTTGATCGCGATTATTTTTGCTCAACATTTGCTTTATGCATTACACACTTTTTTAAACATTAGAAAATGTACCACGCGTTGCCTGGTATTTAACGTAACGAAAAATTTCTTAAAAAATGAAAAGGAAAGCAACCGAGACATATGCATACAAGTATTATTTCTCTAAACAGTTTAATTCATGTTAAGTAATACAACACTCTATTTGAGATGAAAACCAAAACCAAAAGACAGTTAATCAAGGAGGCTAAACATAATATTGAACAGATTTTCTAAACCTACTTATTATTAACATAATGTGGACGATTGAGGCATGTGCAGTCGTGAAACAGTTTACAAATACATAAAATTCCGAAGATCTCCAAGTACCAATTACAACAATTTTTATACCCGTTTAGCACCCTCTTTTTTTCTGATGAAACCGGATTAAAATTAATCCGCATGTCTGAAGAGTTAATATATGAAGATTCACATAAGTAAATCAAAGTTTCGTATAGTATATAGGTTGCGACTTGTGTCCTTATACACATTTTCACTTATATATATATATATATATATATATATATATATATATATATATATATATATATAAAAGGCATGTAAATGTTGTTGAATTAAATTGATCCAACAGAACCGATAGTATTCGAACTCAGTACGTATTATTATCAATCTACGTAAGCAACTAATGAACAATTAAAGTAAATAAATATTAATAACATACAAGTTAGGTTCGAAAATATTACCTTCTAGCCTTTTATTTAACTTGAATTGAGCATTCTTATGATGTCTGATATTATGAATTCACAGCATGAAACTTTAATATCTCTGTTGTTTATATTGCCTGACGAGCCACTAAATAAGCGTAAACGTGCATCAGATGCAAAGATGGATCATTGACTTATGGCAAAACTGCGTGAAAATGGTTCTAACTATGTAGATAAATTAATTCTGAAGCACAAACGGTCGTACGTTTTAATGGAAGCACTACCGTATTTTTAGTTCGTTACTTTTTTTTTTAATAGGAGGCTTTAGATTTGCCACGACTCTCGTATAACAAAGTGCTCAGTGTTATTTATTGCCGGAAAAATGCATTTAATGTGGTATTGACTACGTAGAAAAATTAATCCTGAAGAACAAACGGGCATTCGTTTTATTGCTCCCACTCCCATTTTCGTAGTTTATTAACTATTTTGAGTTAACAAAATATTGTGGGGCTATGTAGTTAATATCATATTAAAAAAAATAGGAATCTGAAATTACATATTAGATAAATTCAAATTGTTTAGAACAATGCGATGCTCTTTAAAGGGGGCTTGCATCAAGTAATCGGTCGGTTGGTTATCTGCACATTAAGTTGAAACGAATTAATTTTAAGTGTAATGCATTGTTCGTTGTGTGTGTCTCCTTAAATGAGAAGAAATATATTGTGAGGAAGTGTATGACATAAACTAATGCCTTAACAATTTAGCCAAAAGGTTGAACATTAGGTTATCAACTACAGAGACGATTATAAACTATGGTTGAGAACCCAGTTTCCGAATCGTCTGTTGACAAAATAATTTTACGTTGATGTCAATATATTAAGTTAATAAAAAACAAGCGTCTAAAATATAAATCTCACCTGTATTTGTATACCTGTCTATAACGTTTGACAGATGCCGGAGATTTTCATGAGATTGGTATCAGTTTGAAGTCCCAACTTTTCGGACGACAAACCTGTCTGCCAAAAACTTTCGATAGAGGCAAGGAATTTTCACAAGATCAGCATCGTTTTAAAGCTTGACCCTTCAGACGACAGATACCGGAAAATTGGCTAAAAACATTAATTTATTCTCTCTCAACTGGGCACTTATCTACAGCGAGGGGTCGCTTTTTTTGAAAAGCATCTTCTCTTTTCCATTGACTAACCTTAATGTAAATATTCGTCATTTCCGCTTTGGCGATGGACGCAACAGCAAGGGCGTCACGTTTTTTCATGTTCTTTTCCTCCTTTGATGTACAAGTTCAAGGATACCTGCCTAATAAGGTTTTTTTTTGTCTTGCTCAACACACATCTCAAATAACACGGGCAACGCCAGGCACCCAGGCTAGTCACAGTATGCCACAGATTTTCATGAGATTGGTATCAGTTTGAAGTCCCAATTTTTCGGACGACAAACCTGTCTGCTTAAATCTTTCGATAGAGGTCACTTGCGTTTAAGAGTAAGTATACAGACAGATTGCAAAATAGATAGCTTTTCTTGTAAAAATATAGCATATTGCACGACCACTCTCTCATGGATGACAACTTTTTTATATGTCTTTTATACTGACTTTCCGGCAAAATATATACAGAATAATTTTCGTTTGAGAATAACTTGATTTCGCCAACTTGACTATTAGTTGTAATCCAACCCTTTCAATTCAGACAACAAAGTTTCTTATATATCACTGACGTCGTTAGACAACAGCTCACGCGATGCAGTTAACCTTCATTCGTAACAAAACTTGAAATGAGATGTATATAAAATGCTATTCGTATTAAAAAAGAAATATATCCAACATAGTCTATGGAAAATGCGCCATCAATAAACCTATTTATTAGTCATCTATTTACGCACAGCCTCCTTGTTTTATGCTTTTTTGTTTTACTGTTTTTCGAACGTAAGTTTTCGCATGCTGTCATATTTCAATAATTTCTACACGCCAATATAATTCATACAAATATATGTTTGCATTCTGGCAGGCAACATGTCAACAAAATTTATGTTATTGCTTTTTCGGGAGACAAAAAATATATTTCAATTTTAATATTCATAACGGTTTTTTTCACAAATACACATATACATTTTCAAAAACACACACACACACACAGACATATATATATATATGTATATATGTGTGTGTGAAACGATAGACGCAAAAAGATAATAGATAAATGTATCTTATCATGTGAATCTTATAAGAAAATAAATAGAGAGAAAAATATATATAAAATGTTGAATGATCATTTAATATGAAAAAAAGAAATATGTATACTTAGAAAACGAAATACGATTTAGTTTACTCCGCTTTAAAATACAATTGTAAAGAATACTCTATATTTTTTTAATATGAATTACATAAAAATCAGATATTGCTGAATGCATTATGTACAATTAATAATAAATAAATATAACTATAGTCTACAAATGCAATAATAACATTCCCATTATTCTCTTGTAAGTTAATAACAATACAAAATTATTCATTGTCGAAGTATCTGCATAATAAATAGTTAATTCTATATACAAAGCAAGACAAATGCTATTAACACTAAACAAAACATATTTAAGTGTATATATATATATATATATATATATATATATATATATATATATATATATATATATATATATACTTAAATACGTGTTGTTTATGCTCATCACTTTCACTACCCTGATGAAGAGCTAAGGATTGGTGGAAAATTATTCACTTGTAAATTTTTTTTAAAAAATGTTCTTTATAATATTATTTTGTATTCCTGCCTGTCACAAATAGAAAACGAATAAAGAAGAGTCACAAGCGTTTACGCTGTTTGCGTTCTTTTTTATACATTTTCATATATATATATATATATACACACATGCACACAGTATATATATACATATATATATGTATATGTATATATATATATATATATATATATATATACAATTAGGGTGACAATAAATAAAATGTTTACATTAAACTATATATAAAACTGTTAATAATTTTGCTTTCAGTTATGTAATCTTTATGTTGTAATCTGCCTAAAATATATAGAGCAGAAGTTATAAAATTCGCTTTGATTAAGTATTTATATTAACAAATAATAAAACATATTACATATATAATATGCAGAAGAAATGGACATATATATAAATATTTATTTCTCGAGTTGTTAAAAGAAAAGAAATCGGACCAGTGATTAACGTTTAATATAATATATTTAACAACATTAATTTACAAAATAAAAGCAATGCGAATGTTATAATAAAAATAAGATATTCAGAAAAAATATAGTATTTAAACATATCAATATATGCATCATATAAAGTAAAATACGTTATTATATTAAATCTAATACTCTGTCGTCATATTACGCATACGTCCGTTTTTAGGAGTCAATAAAACTGCAAAACATAGGGGTACTATTAATATGTTTTTTTTTCTGAATATATATATATATATATATATATATATATATATATATACATATATCTACATA
>NC_136506.1:8234166-8236666 GCF_053919585.1 Euprymna scolopes | reverse complement strand
GCCAGGGATCAGCACACCTTTCAGCATGTTTAAGAACAATTTGTTGACTTTAAAGCCGACGTCGAAGATATGTCGTGGGGCAATGTGACCCTTATTAAATCTACACACACAAGAAACATTACAGTTGCTCGGTGAACTTTGTGTCACTCCCTGACATGAAAGAAAACTGATATAATCGCCTTTGTTATTTGTACACAGCTGCTAGATGGTTTGTTACAAATAAGCGAACCGGTTTCAATCGATTGAAAATACATCCATTATGTCTTTTCTAGGGTAATAATTTTTATCATTCCACCCTGTACATTAGTAGTATGGCAAGGCTCCAAGGGAGGAAACCAAAGCAATTAAACTAAGTCTTCTTCCTGTCAGGACACTATATATAACAATGTTGTCAGATTTGGACATAGGCATATATAAAAATAGTGTTTTTTCCAAGTGTCATAAAATTTGAACCATTGCATCGTATTATAATCGTCAAAATGCCTGCAAATTTTCATGTAGTCTCATTTCCTAAAATCAAAGATATCGGTATTTCAATATTCAATTTGACTACATATAGATATATGTAAGTCGCTGAGATTTCGAACATATAAACTGCTAAAAATGGTATATATATATATATATATATATATATATATATATATATATATATATATATATATATAGTTAGAGAAAGATAAAGAAAGTGAGCGAGAGAGAGAGAGCGCGACAGATATGTGGTTTGTCTTGCTTTTTGTAATACATTTTGAACGAATTCAATGATTTATGAAAGTGCATTTTTTTTATCTAAATGCAAGTTGGGAATAATTTTCCCTTTAATTAATTTGTTTCCCCCACATAGGGAGCGGCACATATACTGTTTTTAAAATATAGTTATCCACGGAGCCGTGTTTCTTCCTCTACGATTCATCAGAATCTCGAAAGATTAAGCCACTCTGATGAACCGTATACGATCAAATACGTGTCAGTGGATGATTATATTTTAAAAACAATATATGGGCAGATCTCTATGTGGGGGTAACAAATTAATTAAAGGCAAAAATTATTCCTAACTCGTATATAGGTAAAAAAATGCACCTTTTTTAATAATTAAATTAATTCAAAACGTATTGCAAATACATGATGTAGCAGGACAGGGATGGAAAATGGCGGTTGTGAGGGCATGCGGCAGCCACTCATCTCATATATATATATATATATATATATATATATATATATATATATATATATATAGAGAGAGAGAGAGAGAGAGAGAGAGAGAGAGAGGGGGGTCCATATATATATACATATATATATATATATAGAGAGAGAGAGAGACAGACAGACAGAGAGGGCACATATATACATTCATATATATATGATACATATATATATATTTATATATATATGCATGTATATATATATTTGAATTCATTCAAAACGTATCGCAAACACACACAGACACACACACACACACACATATATATATATATATATATATATATATATATATATATATATATATATATATACATATATATATACACCCCGTGCCAGAATTATATGCAAATCGAGATTGTTGTTCTAACTCCGATAGTTTGCTATAAGATTCATGAAACTTCGTTCGTTATACGGCAACACTAACGCATGCGCAGGTATAAAATTTTCAGCTGACCTACGCAATAGCTAGCACACGCCAGCCATTTTGGTGGCTTGCATTTTTTTTTAAGCGTGTCAACTTTATATGCAAGATGGGATGTAAAGGTGTGTTAAGTCAAGCTGAGAAGTCGAATATTGTTCAAAGGCTCCAGAATAAGATTTCTAGCTTAGAAATTGCGAAAAAATTACACCGTGATCATCGTACAATAAAAAAAAATATTGTACTAACCATCAACTTTGCAGCGGACGTTCTGACAAAGGAAAATTCGTAAGAAATCATATCTGTCACGTCGAACAATGAGCAACATCAAGAGAGAAGTTCGCCGTAAACCACTTGAAAAAGCTAGCGTTCCTGATATGTCCAAATCAACTCGTTGTTATATCCTGAGGACGATTGCAAAATTTGGAAAGCCAGAGGTCCGCCGTCAATTGAAGGATATCCACAAGAAAAAGAGGATGGAGTGGGCAAGAGATCATATGAAGGTTAATTTTCAAACATTGTTCACCGATGAGTGTCGAGTGACCCTTGATGGACCAATGCTGAAGGGGAGGATTGTACTATAATCAGGGTCTAGGTCCCCAAATGATCAGGCGTCAACAAGGAGGTGTGGTGTGATGTTCTGGGCTGCAATCGTTGGTAATTAGCTGGTAGGATCATTCAGAGTCACAGAGTGTACGGACATTACCGCCAAACTCTACATTGGCTTAATAAAGAAACCCTTGGAATCCTGGTACAAGAAGAAGAATTTGGCAATCCGGAAAAAGATGGTATTCATGCATGATAATGAATCGTCTCACCTTGCAAGAATAGCTACTGCATATTTGGAAAGATGTTTTGCCAGACATAGGAAAATAATGCGAT
>NC_136506.1:8214166-8229166 GCF_053919585.1 Euprymna scolopes | reverse complement strand
TCCACCCCGCTATTATCACTGTTAAATTACGTTGCGTATGTGTATATAAATATGTTCCAAATCGACGTATGTTTAATAGCGGGGTTTATATTTAATTAGTATAATTATGTACGTGTAAATACGTGTATGTATATGCGTTGTATCATTTAATTATCGTCTAGTGTGTATATTTTAACATTTATGCAACCGTCCTAACAGGAGACGATTGACGTGGACGAATCGAAAGAGTTGTAGACAAGAGTTCTTTTAACATGTGTAAATAAACACAACACCATATACGAACAATTACTTTCATGATTCCGGCCAGCATCGTAAACGCCGACCACATAGGATTGTAAATTAAGAAAAAACCAGGAGAATTATCCGAAAGCAAAAATAATAAAAGAGTGAATACGAGAAGTTAAACAGCCGGCGCGACAAAACCATTTTAAACTCACTTCAAGATTAAGAGAAAAATCATCAAAACACCCTATACAACGTTAACACAAACATACACAACCACATACACACACACATATATATATATATATATATATATATATATATATATATATATATATATATATATATGCGTTTGTGTGTATGCATATATATATATATATATATATATATATATATATATATAAAGTTACATCAAAGCAAATATTGAGATTAAACGAAACAAATAAAATATTGAAAACAAATACGATCAATTAAAGTTTTGTTTTATTTAAAATCAAACAATAATAATCTCAGTAAAGAAATTAAAACTATTACAAAAATATGATATGAGATATTTTCCGTGTAAATTATAAAAATATGACTACATTATACGGCTACACATACTTAGGTATGGCGTTAATGGCTCCACAGTAACATTGAATTTTCGATATCTCTCGGATTTTTATTATCATGTTCATATTTTTTTTACATTACATTTGATTAGTTCTTATTTTACTGACTATTAAAGACAGAAAAGATTTACAAATTTCCAAAAGAATTACATCAAATATTTTGCTGTACAAAACTGGAGCTGTCAAGGAATGACTATTATGCATGCCAAAAAATAAACGGTAAGGTCTACAACATCTTGGATATTACAGCACAGACATTTTTCATGCTATGTGGTTACATCGAGGTTTATAAATGTAAAAATTCTTATAAAATTGTACAATTTAGAAATATTATTTATAGCTCGTTTATTTCAGTTAGTATACATTTCGTTTATATTTAACCATTTTCAGTCATTAATATATTTCAATATAGTTGCATTTAAAATCGGAATAATGCCAAACGAAGTAGAAACGAAACTAAGGAACAAAGAGTGAAAATATTGGAAGCTAATAGACTCAGAGTTGCTGCAATTCGCTCTAATGAAACTACGTAACATAGAGAAAGAAGTCTGGAACTCAACAGAATACGTCAAAGAGAAAGGGGAACAAGACTGTCCGATTTGGAAAGAGCAACCTAAATTGAGGCTTACAAAAATAGACATGCTGCAAGGCGGATAAATTAATCACTAGAGGAAATTCAAGAAAAGCAAAGTTATGCTCGGGAAAGAGAAGCAATATAACGATCAAATGAATCACATGAAGTAACAAGTAGACGTACACAAGGTCAGTTGAGAGGCTCAACGACGACAGAATGGATCGGAAACCCAAAGAAGCTTTCGCCTATACCAAGGACAAAAGCGAGAGGCTGCAAGGAGAGAGAGTATTACCTTGCCCCAGCAAATGACAGAAAAAGAGACAGCTAGACAACGAATGACTGCTTTGAGACAACATGAAATAGAACACGGTAATAGAAAAGGATTGCTGTACAAGAAAAATGACTCTCTCACTACAGCTGATATAGGGAAAGTAGGCAAAGTATGTCAACATTGCTCAGCTGTGAGATTTAAAGGAGAAAGCCGACCCCTTCATCACTTTCCGGACAAATCCAAAGTGGACGAAAATTACAGAAATTATCTTCAAGGACAAGAACCTCAGAATCGTCTAAATAATTTTGCCAGAGTCTTCAGACAGAAGCTAAAAATACTTGAATTTAGTAAGAAAGGGGGAATTGGCAGGTTGAGGGCTTTCCTGTACAGCATTGAATATGAGGACAAAGTTCTACTAGAAAAATGAGATCTTGACAAAAACAAAGACCCTGATCTTCACGCAAAAGTGATTGCACATATTGTGCACGGACCTTGCGGAAGTAGTCCACATATGATTGACAATAAATGCTCCAAAATTGCCCTAAACAATTTCTTCAGTGTACCTAGTGAGGCCAATACTCTTCTCCTAAGTACAGGCGAAGAAACCCAGAAGATGGAGGCCAGACTGGGACAATATGGATAAAGAAAAATGGTCGCTATGTTCATCAAGGAATAACAAACAAGTGGGTTGTTCCCTAAAACAATGCCCTCCTTCAGCAGTTCAATGCTCACATTAATGTAGAAATTTGTAGCTCGGTCCAAAGCATCAAATACGTTCTTACATACGTGAACAAAGGATGTGACCAAGCCGTGTTTGAGCTACAAAATATAGATGGAGCAGCTAACCAACAGGACCAAGAACAAAGTCACATTGTGGATGAGATCCAACAGTTCTATAATGCAAGGTATGTCAGCAGTTCAGAGGCGGCCTAGAGAATATTGGAACATCCCATCCATGAACATTTCCCTCCAATCGTACAACTTTCTGTTCATCTTGAAAATAGGCAGCGTGTCATGTTCTCAGCTGACACCGCTCTGGAAAGAGCCCAAGACCCACCGCCTCCCACAACTTTGACATCATTTTTTCAACTCTGGCTTGAGGATAGTTTTGCAAGGGGCCTCAAATACGTAGAAGTCCCTGAGTTTTGCACTTGGAACAAATCATCAAAGAAATGAACAGAAGAATGCGTGGGGTACAAGTTGAAGGAACTGAAAATAATGATGTATGGAAGACACCATGCATTTGAAGAATCTACACGATTAGTCCAAGAGCAGGGGAGTGTTATTTCTTACGCCTGTTGCTCAATAAGGTTGCTGGTCCAACTTTATTCCAAGATTTTCGAGCATACAATGTTCACATTTTTGAAACATACAGAGCAGCATGCCTTGTCCGAGGCCTTCTGGAAAATGCCCATCACTTGCCTCAATCAGTAGGAGAGGCAAGTGCCACTCAATCATCTTCGGATTTGCGAAGCCTCTTTACGATAATTTTAACGGCCTGCGAGCCAAGTAATCCTCTTGAGATCTGGATTACTCTTCGTGATGAAATCTCTGAGGACATTCTTCACAGACACAGGCGAGAAGTTAACAATCCCGAAACAGATTTGTATTAGGACATCTACAATAAAACTGTCTGTCTAATCGAGTAATAAAGTTCTCCTTATGTGCGCTCAACCATTGGTAAGCTATGGCTTACCTGCACCGAAGCAAGGCGGAGATAAAAGAGTCATAAGAGAATGTCAACGTTAAGTAAATTACAATCGCGAAGAACTTTTCCTACAAGCAGAAAATATGCAGGGAAAACTGACAGATTCTCAAAGAGAAAGTTACAATTGATTCATGGCAATGTTGGAGAAGGTGAGATGAACAAAAACATGGTTCTTGATGCTCCATGTGGCACGGACAAGGCTTTTGTAATCAATTTGATCCTTGCAAAGATTAGACCCATAGGAAGATTGTGCTTGCAACAGCATCCAGTAGCATAGCTGCCACTCTACTACAAGGTGGCCGCACTCTTCACAGCATTTTTAAAGTACCCTTGGATACTCATCGAATGGATCAGCCAGTTTGCAAAATTACTGGTACCTCAGCCTTGGCAAATATCATTCGAGACACCTCAGCAATCATTGTAGGCTAAGTCCCAATGACACACAAAAGTGCTTATGAAGCAATTGACCGAACATGGAAAACATCACATGAAACATAAACCCATGGGTGGCATTCCCACCTTATTTTGCGGTGATTTCCGTCAAATCCTCCCAGTGGTTAAAAATGGCACAAGAGCTAACATTGTCAATGCAAGTTGTAAACAGTCGTATCTCTAGGAGCATGTTATCGTGAAGAGGCTGACCACTAATATGAAAGCCTATATCTCTGACAAAACGGTTGCAGCCGACTTCTCAAAATTGCTTCTCCAAATCAGCAATGGTCAGTTTCCAATCATCCGGCACAATTAAGATTCCGACAGAGCTAGGTAAATGTGTCGATAATCAAAAGCAAGTGAGAGACAATGGTCAGTTTCCAATCACCTGGCACAATTAAGATTCCGACAGAGCTTGGTAAATGTGTCGATAATCAAAAGCAACTGAGAGACAATGGTCAGTTTCCAATCACCTGGCACAATTAAGATTCCGACAGAGCTTGGTAAATGTGTTGATAATCAAAAGCAAGTGAGAGACTATGTCTATCCGGGTCTACAAAACAATGGAAACGGAATGGCTTGCTGAGGTGGCTAGTATTTCGCTATTAAACAGCAATGTGAATCACTTGAACAATTCAATAATGAATGAATTTACAGGAGACGCAAAGGAATACAAGTCAGCTACTAATGAATATGAACTGTAGAGTTTTTTAAACTCTTTGGAATTATCTGGAATGCCTCCTCACATATTAAATCTCCAAACTGTATCCCCACAAATGATTCTTCGATCTTTGGAACCGCCCAAAACAACTAATGTGTTCTAACCAGATTGCACACCGATGTACTTGAGGCCACTATTTATTGTGGTCCCTCCAAAGGCGAAACAGTTCTACTGCCAAGGACCCCTTTAGTGCCATCTGACTCTGAGCTACCATTTGAATTCCGGATGCTCCAGTTTCCTGTGACGGTGTGTTTATCAATGAGCATAAATAAAAGTCAAGTGCAGAGGTTCAAAACCATTGGCGTAGACCTTACATGAAACTGATTCAGCCACAGTATGTTCTATGCCTCCATCATCGGGAGAGGAAGTTCAGAAAAACTCTACATCTTGACTCCAAATCAAAGAAGCAGAAATGTAGTTTACCATCAGGCTCTTAAAGAAAAAGTTTTACAAAAGGATATGATGAAAAACTGATATGATCTGATTGTGATATATACATATACATAGATATACAGATATATACATGAAAATATAGGTACAAATAAACCGTGGCGTCTTTAAATCAAAAGTATGCTAACGGAAATAAATTATTGCACGGGCGTCCTTTTTGAAAATTTATCATTCCATACGCTGAATAGCTATAGCAAGCATCTATATGAGTACTTTAACCATAGTTCCTGATTTCAAAAGGCGAAAAATTAAAAGGTAAATATTTGTACCTATATTTTTATGTATATATCTGTATATCTATGTATATGTATATGTGTGTCTATTTTTTCATATATATGCATGTATAAATTTGTTTATGTATGTATAATATTGTACTTAAACCAAATTTATATTTTACTCTATTTCTTTTCTATCTCTAACCCATATTAATGTCCTTATCAAGTTTAAATCCAGACCTTTATTTTAATTTTTTCCAGATACATCTGCCTTACTTTTAATGCTAGGTTTATTTATGTTTTTTTTTTAAATTTAATAAAAATCACAATTTGCTGATGAGGAAACCTTGTTTATTCAAAAACTATATGTAATAATTATTGTCCGTAACCTGATGTCTAGCACAATAAAAACACTGTTTTCCAAAACGATCGTACAAATAATTGATTTTGTTGTAGTTCCTTCTGATGAAACGGATTTTAAATTTCATTATAATTTAATTTTTAAATTATCAATCAAATTACTAAATATATATATATATATATATATATATATATATATATATATATATATATATATATATATATATATATACATTAACAGGCAGCCCTGCATTGCCCGATCATAGAATACGGATAAATATGACATTTTGATAAATGCAGATTTCTTATATATAATTATATGTTATTGGACCGAATATATAATAATTATTTTAAAATTTAAAATAATAATATGTATATATATATATATATATATACATATATATATATATATATATATATATACACTAAAAATAAATGAACTTTTTGCTTTGCATCGGATACTTATTGCACCCGATGTATGTATGCATGTATATATATATATATATATATATGTATGTGTGTGTGTATATGTATATGTATATGTATATAGAAATATATATATATATATATATATATATATATATATATATATATATACATAAATACATTGGGTGAAATAATATCCGATACAAAACAAAAAGTTCATTTATTTTTATAACATGATACATAAGCGATAACAAAACACTATTCCAATGTGTTTTTGCATGATAAATACAAATCTCGTATCAAAAACCAACATTAATTACGCATTCACTGGATAATTACATAAATGTCATATCTGAGGTTCCAAAAGTATCCAACACACAAAATAGTATTAGTTTTTTTGTAATATGGCTTTTACTCGCCATAATAGCTTCCAAATGTTTGGGATAATTCCTGACAAGATTGTTACAAATGTGAACTAGGATTTTATCTCACTCTTCTTGCCAAATTCGTTTAAGTTCTGTCAGATTCCTCGTATCTCTCTTTTGTACAATCAACTTCAACTTTTGGCACCGATTATCAATTATGTTGAGGGCAGGTGAGTGATTTAACCATCCTAATACCTCTATTCCTTTCTCTCGAGATGTTGCATTTGTCTTAGTCGTGTCCTTGGCAGCGTTGTCCTGCTGAGATGCCCAACCATTTATATATATATATATATATATATATATATATATATATATATATATATATATATATATATATATATCTTTCTGTTTCATTCTTGTACATACTTGTAGCCTAATATCTTTCATAGATATTTTTTTATATGAGGCAAGGGAAGGAATAGTCTTATTTACTTTAGTCGTTAGAAGAGTTAACCATTTCTGCGAAAAGAAGTGTGTGCTTAATTACCAGACTTTTACATCACACCTTTCATAGAAACGTCTGGTCCGACGTTGTAAGTCAATGTTGTCAAAAGAATTAGGCGCAAACAGTGATTAAATCTGAATGTTGTTCCTTTTCTGAAAAATTAACGTTGTAGAGAGAAAAAATGCACAAATTGACATCATGTGTCTGTCATCACTAGTCATAAATTTTGTATTTTCGATGTGCATGCAAGTAATATGATGTTATTTTTTATTATAATGGGATGTGCCCTTACTCCCCAAAATTGGATCCTGCACATGTGTCCTCTCAAAGTACATATACCCGACGAACCCGCTCCCCGATTTTATCTAACCCTCTTACTGTTGAGGTCCCTAAATGTCAGTTTCGTCCCTAAACAGCTAAACTTTGGAATTTCCTTCCTGCGTCCTGCTTCCCTTGTCTGTACTGATATGCAGAAGTTTAAATGTAATGTAAACCAACATCTTTTTAATCTTACAGAGGTTCCAAATAGTAGCCCCTTTTACTTCCAAGTGACGCTATGCCGTGTTAAGAGTAGACGTGAGTAAAAAAATAGAAAATAAAAAAGGGGAGGTTGGTGGAGAAGGTGGGTCACAGAATCCTGTGTCAACCTGTATGTTCGACTGTGTCTCCGCCCTGTCTTATCTCCCTGCTCTTTTATTCATATCAGTTTCACCTGTTGACCTTTTTCTCGACAGCTTTGTTTATTTTTTTTTTGCAACTTTCCATGCCAGCGTTCCTGCTGATTGACTTGTTTGCCTTATTTTCGCCAGCTTTTATTTATTGTACTTTTACTTTGGTCTAATCAATTTTAATATCGGTTAGCTATCCTGACCGATTGACGTATATAATTACAACTTCCAGGCACCATGAATACACGTCGCTTTTGATCCCGGGATCCGTCATTATGTTCTTTTGATTGGCCGGACACCATCTATTACTGGTCACTTTATTCCTGGGATTGCCCGGACACCTCCCATATTTCTATTATAGGTCACCTATTTCCTGGCATTGCCTTATTGTGTTCTTTTGTTTGCACGGACCTTATCCGTAACACTATTACAGGTCAACTTCTCCCTGGGGTTGACCTATTGTGTTCTTCTATTTGCCCGGACCTTCTCCATAACATGTAATCCTTTAAATTACAATTGTTTTTAAAGTAATTATGTTTGTATATTAAAAACGTTGAATACAAGATGGAAAGAAAGGCGAATTCTCACATTTTTGCGAAGCCTTTGTCCCAAGAACAAATAATAAACGCATAGTACAATGGTAATTTAAGAAATCTTGAAGATGATGGCCGTATTTGTCGGATATCGGATATTTAAAATGATAAACGATTTCAAACAACTTGAGAAAGATTGGAAAGATAAAAAAATGTGATAGTTTTGGAGGACAATGAATAAAATATGCCGTTATGAAGTGTCATATTTCCATTCTCTTAAGCAATAAGGACGGTCTGTTTTTCGACCGGGTTGTAACTTGCGACTAAAGGTGGGTTCTTTACGATAACCGGCAGCGCTCAACTCAGTTGTTAGATGCCGACGAAGTGCCAGGATACTTCCCGAAGTCAGAGTTGAACAAAATAAAAGTAATGCAAAGTGGTTGGTTGTCTGTGATCAGTCTTATCTATTACAGTTTTTCGAATGAAGGCAGAATCTTAGGACGCAACAGTACTGTCAGCAATATGATGAAATACTTCAGAATCTTCGACAATAACACCCAGCATTAGTCAACAGAAAAAACCCAATTCTCGTCCACGACAATGTCCGACCGCACGTTTCTAAACCAACCCTGCAGAAGTAGCAAAATTTAGCTGAGATACTTTACCTCATCCGCCATACTGCCCAGACTTCTCACCTACCGATTATCACTTTTTCAAGCATCTCGAAATCTGTCTGTATGTAAAATGCTTCAAATGACTAAGCGATATCAAAAACGCTTTCAGCCACTCCATCGCTCTCAAAACGTAAGATTTATATGTTACTTTTAGAAATAAACTTGTTTTCCGTTGGCAATAGTATGTTTGTTTTGGTGGTGCTAATACCGATCAGTAAATGTTTGTTTACTATGCTATATGTTCATATTAATTTTATAGTTAAAAACCGCAAGAACTTTCTTGTCAATATGATAAATTAAATTAAATAAATAATCTTTTAATAATGTTTCTACGTAGAACGATAAAACATTTTATTGCTACAAAATAATAAAATAATAATAAAATACAGCTGATAATTAAAATCGATTTTTTAATGTAACATGCAGATGAGATTTTAAGTTAATATGTAGAATTAGGATTTCTTTTGAATACTTAGTATATAACAAAAATCAAGTTGAAATGAAAATGTCTGTTGTAAGTGTGAAAATTAATTTGAGAAACAGTGTTCCATTTTGAAATTATTACTTAAATTGTACGAAACACACAGACTGACAAGTATCCGACGGACGGTCCACAGAGTTCTATGATTATTAAGATGTATACTTAAAATAGTAAGTATTAGCCGGATATCTAAATATATTATAAATACTGTGAGCATTTGCAGTACTCATTGAAATATCGTTATTTAGCTTTGAGAAGATAGAGAAACTTTTTAGAGAGTTTTATTTATTCGATTTATATATTTTTTTTCATTATGCCACCACTAACAATTACTTTGAATGCAATAGTATTATTTTTTTTAACTAAAACTCATTCAATCTTTCCAGGTCATTATGCCGCCACTAACAATTACGTGATTAGAGTAGGTCATAATGACTGGAATATTATTGATTTGTTTTCTATTAACTAAAACTCATCCAATCTTTCCAGGTCTTAAAGGAGAGAAAAAGCTTAGTTTTTTGGTTCATCTTCTTAGGATCAATTAAAATATGAAGCTGATTTAAAAACTGCCTTTTTTAGTTTCTTACTGATAAGACACAGTTCATGTATTTATATTGAGTATCCCTGTTACTCCTGAGATCATAATAGATAGTTCAGTTTTTGTGCGAAACCTACAATTTTAAGTGTAATTTCCTTGTAGGTTATACATTACATCTATTGCTCTCTCTCTCTTTCTCTCTCTCTATCTCTCTCTCTATCTCTCTCTGCTTCTCGTAAATTGCTTCTTACTATCGCTCCAAAGTTCTCATTATGTTGTTACAAATATATCAGTTACAAAGGTATGGAGCGCTTTTTATCAGGTAAGTTCATTAGAGTAGTGGCTGATGGGCAGAAATCAGAATTTCAAAGTATTAATACTGGAGTAACTCAGAGGTGCATCCTGGGCAGAACTCTGTTCATTATCTACTTCAATGATCTCCCGAATCTCACTCTGAGATCATTCGTAGGCATTTATGCTGACGAGACTAACATCTATGGAAACATTTCAAATGCCGTAAACAACCAAGTTCTTTCTAGTTCTCTCTCCTCTGATCTTGAGCACAGGGTACACTATGGAAAGAGGTGTCCGGTTAATTTTGATACATCTTAGACCAACTTTTCTATCTTTACATCATCAATACACTGATCCATGTATGGCATCAATTAAAAGAAATGGCTATCGTCTTGGGGAGAGCCCAATTTTTTAGCTAAGCTTCTGGGTCTGATCTTTTTTCCTGATCTGAAATGGAATACGTACATCAAATCTGTCGCTGAAAACATGGCGGGATCCTTTTACCACTGCCGGAGATATCTCACTACTGATGCAATTCTGTGCTTGTATAAGAACCAGGTACTGTCAAGTATGTATTAATTATCCTGCCTGACAGAGTGCAAAATAGACTTCATTAACTAGTGAGGATTCTCTTTCCTCTTTCCTTCACCTCTTTCCCAAAGAGGAGACGTTGCAAGCCTGTCTCTGCTTCATCGTTATTTTCCTTGTAGGTGCCCATCTGAGTTACAATCTATCGTCCGCCTCTGTTCTGATATTCACTGAATACACTTGTCTAGCTTAAACGACTATAAATAATTTCTCCAAAACTTTATCTGGGCTTAAACCTATACTTAGATTCTTTCTACGCTTCGTTCATAGAACTGTACGCATGTGAACCACTCTTCTGTTTCACTGCTTTCCAGCTGACTACACTATGGTCGTCATCAAGTCCAACATAAACAAATTCCTGATTCCTGATTAGCTGTGACGTAAATTATCCAATTTACTAAATTTGCACTACTAACGATTATTAGGATATTGTACCTATACCAACCCTTCACTTTCGAGTGGCATCCGGACCTTGATAAGTTTTGACTCGGTAAAAATCAACAGTTTTTTTATGATGAACAAAAACGTGCATAATGTTTTTTTTTAATCCCAGTTTTTAAATAATATTATTTCATATGTTATTCAGAAATGACTTATCTACTCCCTGCTTCTTTCTTCCAGCTATTCCAGCGTTATTCTAATGGTCTTCATCAATTCGTTTTTTTAATAGCTTGTTATATACAGCTTCATATTCAGTAATTCCTTGTTTCCCCAACCACAAATATTTCCCTCATTGACATTGATAAAGTATTTCTTACGTAATAGGTCGCGTGTTGTCTGTCATGCTAAGGCAACTGTCGCATAGACGCAGTATTGCATCTCCACGTTGTTTAACACATGTTTCACGGAATGTTCTACGAATAACTTACCCTACATTTGGTATGTGAACGTAATTCCTTCGGATTTCCCTACTTATAGCAAGAGAACATCTAATCAACGATAAGGAAGTAATGAATTGCTTGAATTATGAGACACTATTATTTATATTGAATGAGGCAAAACAGCTGGGAATCTAAAGCGACAAGTGGTCACCGGTAATGCCTCATCAAATTACTACTAGTGAGTAAATTATAATAATAATAATAATAATAATAATAATAATAATAATAATAATTATTATAACAGTTAATGAATGATTAATTAATCTATTATAATTATAATAAATTAGAAGTAGAGCATGATAATTATTATAAAAAAATTATCATAACGTAATACAATTCTGATAAAACAAATTAATACATATATTCCTTAATATGTAACAAATGGTTATATATATATATATATATATATATATATATATATATATATATATATATATATTCGTAAATATGTAGTACATTTACATATATACATACACAAGTAACAACCATATATATATATATATATATATATATAGTTATGCATATGCGGCACACATGTATAGATATATAACATACGCATATGCACATATAAAGAGATATGCTACACACAGCTAAGTTGCATACGTGCGAAGTACACAGTAATGCATACATACATATACATATATATGCAACAACTACACAATATATATTCATTAGCAATACACACGCATATATATATACATATGCAAAACACAAGCATATAAAAACATGTGTAGCATATACATGAATACATATGCTAAACACACACATCTATATGTATATATGCAACAAATACACACATTATATATATACATATATATATATATATATATATATATATATATATATATATATATATATATATATATATATATATATATATATATATATATATGAAAAGGACATATTGGAAAATCTCAGGTTTTAATATGCTATATGCCATAGGCTGCTTGAAATTTACCCTGAATTTATATATCCAAACTAGGTTTATCTAATTCTTGTTCAGTGCTTTAAGCAGAACCTACTCGCACACCCAGTTGTATTGATCAGCATGCTTACCTTCTTATACGCTTGTGCAGTTTGACTTCATGCAACGATGCATGTCGCCTAATTCTTCAACAAAAGATATGGAATTAAGGCCACGCTTCAGCGAGCAGGGAATCATATGAAGCAAAAATGAAAGCAGCAAACTTGTGCCTGTATAAAAGAGTCGGGCACGAATTCCTCCCGTGCATCTTAGATGAATTAAAATGCAGATCATGGAAGCCATCTTAATTCGAGAGGTAAATTTCAACTTTCAACTTCAGGAAGTTGAGATCTGCACTTTCTTTTTTATGTATGTTTAAAGTAGAATACTTAGAAGTGTTAGTAGATGATTTGCATTATCACGTCTTTGTAATTTATGACATTAGCTGTTTCGATAAATCGATAAGTACTAAAAGAGTAAATAATCATATTAATTGTAAATATACTAGTAAAATTATCTTGATTTTTTTCTCTCTAGACAGTTTCATTTGCAAAGAAACGAACATTTCCTAAGAATTAAGTATTATTTTAATTTCTCTGCTTCCTGTTATTATCTTGCCCGTCTTTCTGTTGAACTATGGGATCTTTATGTCGATCTCAGGAATCTTGTTTTCATCAATTTGCCAATCTGCATGGAATTTCGAACAGTAAGCTTTATTCAACCTACCGGAGTAGCATGCGTCCAGTCCGTAAGCCATGACTGAGTAAAAGTCTTAAATCATTCGGAATTTTAGAACTATCCATTGATGTTTGGCGGAAGAAGAGAATGCCACCCCGATGGATTAAATAAAGGGCTCTCTTTCAAAACTTTTTAGATTCCCGAGTTCCAGATAATGATTCCGTAATTTAACAGAAAGATTCCTCAGTTCGACGGAATAATCTCTGAGTCTGACAGTAATATTACTCGGTTGGGTAAGAAAAACCTGAAGAAAATCGGATGTTACATCGACGGAAATATTGTGAAAATAACATTCAAGATGAGTACAGTACAGGAAAGAATCCGTAAAAATAAATATTTATCTTAAAAATTCAGAAACGTAATCATGCTTACTCATCACACACACAGGTTGTATTGCTACTAATACTAATACTATTTTTGTTCTTTTTTTAATATTTTATACACTAATAATTATATAATATTTGTTTAGTTCCTATTTGAGGTTATTGTTTATTGTTTAATATTAGTATCCTGTGAGAGATGCTTCACAGCTTACTCATTTATTCTTTTTGCGGACAGTTATCGTTATCTTCATAGTTGTTGTAATTTCTCCACTTTTCGGCCAATTGATCCTTTGGTCTTCTTCAGGTGATTAACCAAGACGTGATAGAAATGCGAAGTCTTGTAGCTTATCCCCAGTAATTACTGTATTTCTATAGTTGTTTCCCCACCAGGTTTTTGCTTAATTAATCCACTGGGCTTATTAAGTAGGATAAAGACGCCTATCGTCACACAATGGTTACCTGAGAACCGTAAAGATTAAACACCTTTATCCATTGCGCCACGGAAAAAAGGTAGAAGGAAGAGACGAGGTCGACGAAACTGTTTAGACAACAATAACAATTATAAAGATGAGGATAACAGTTCGCAAAAAGAATGAATTCATTGCTTATATAATATTCAGTTTTTATATTAAAAATATTATTTTATATTCATTCGGGCAATGCCGGAAAACGCGCACTGCTAGTGAATAGATAAAATGGGCAATCTATGCGCTCTCTCTAGAACATAGAATTCAGTATTAAAATCCAGATTAACCTAACGGAATAATATTTAACATTTTAGGTCATAGATTTTTGTGGTTTGCGAGTGTCGAGATTCAGATCGATTATTTCTATTATTCTCGCCTTGTTGTTATTTTTAAAATATTTCCGTCGATGTACGCTAGTGCACTTACATATTTCGAACTCGAGATGTTATGAATTTTTAAGCTCGAAATCAGTATTCGCAAGTTCGAAAATGTATTTTGCATAGATATGAACTTAATGTAAGATACAACTACACATCTTAATGCTTACCAATACGTCATACGTTCGTTTAGACCCGTTTCCGTCCTTTTTAAAACATTGTGAACACAGGTTATTCTATTTCTGTTGATAAAACATGCGCCATCAAGTTCATTGTGTAGTTTAATAATTTATTTAAAGCTACATTAAAGAGAGAGAAATATATATATAGAGAGAGAGGGAGAGAGAGAAATTGAGTGAGAGTGTGTGTGGATGCGTGTGTGAGTATTATGTGTATACGCGCATGAGAGAGAGAGAGAGAGAAAGAGAGAGAGAGAGCGAGAGAGGGAGATTGAGAGGGAGAGAGGGAACGAAATTTCACCGACGGAGACGTTTTACGTTTCTGACTTTGCACTGAAAACATTAGGATTATACCGTATAATGCAAATACTGCAAATTCACTTTTGCATATTTTTGTCTTATTATATCCACACTACTGTTCGCATGTACGAAAGA
>NC_136506.1:8006666-8209166 GCF_053919585.1 Euprymna scolopes | reverse complement strand
TTAGATAAGGAATGGCAGATGAAACACCAGCAAAAACCAGGAGAAAGGTTCTTCTGACAACAAAAGTGGCTATAAAAACAAAGGATCTAACAGCAACTAGAATGTTAAAAACAACAAATTTAACAACAAAATAGAAAATTTAGGAAATATTTATCTAGCAGAAAAATTGAACCGGATCTACCATAAGAAAAAGAAAAGATAAAAGAACGACGAGAGAAAACCCGAAAAACTTGTTAGAAAAGTGAACAACACTAAGAAGAGCGCACTGTTTTTGAATAACACTCTATAATACATTATGGAGACCTTTACCTACGTTACTGAAAAGAAAACGCGTGAGTCTTTCTTTAGAAGGCAGTTAAAATGTTTTCAACGTCGAATATGAAGATTAGCCACATGCAGAAACGGTTTCACTTGACGTATAAAACTTACATCTACTAATACAATATACATCGTATAAAAATCGACGTATAAAACTTACATCTACTAATACCATATACCAGATTTAAAATAAAAACACGGACCATGAGTTCGTGGAAACCATGCAATTAATATCAGGACTTTATAGTTCCAAACTTTTATTGTTTTACAAAATGTTGGAAGTTTTTCATTTGAATAAGGGGGGCGACAAAGATTATTTAGTTTTCATGCCTGTCATATACAAGCACTGTAACAACATTATCTGAATTGTCAGTAGAGTGTAGCAAATGTCTCATTTCTCTTAAAAGACTAGTGTCTGTAAAGAATACCGAAATCGAGCAAGGAGTACTAGTGAAAAACGAAGGAGGATTGCTTGAAGGGGAGACGCGGTGATAAAAATCGAGCGAAACATATGTCAGAAAATATTAGTTTTAAAATTACTTTGATGAAATTAATATGCCCAGCCACATATTCAATATAAATCAAATCAAGAGAAAAAATATTCATATTCACTTTTAGAGAACAAGCGGATCATACAAACACTACGAGAACAAGCGGATCATACAAACACTACGAGAAAAAGCGGATCATACAAACACTACGAGAACAAGCGGATCATACAAACACTACGAGAACAAGCGAATCATACAAACACTAAGAAAATTACCACTAACATTAAATTGCCAAATTAAGATTCGGCCGTTTTGGAAATAAAACCTGTTAAGCTACGTCTGAAAGTTTCACATTGAAAAACCAAAACAAAGCAAAAGGTAAAATAAAACAAGCTAGATGAAAATATACGCAAGTACTTAATAGTCAGAATCTATCTGTATCTGTATATATATATGTATGTATGTTTGCATGTCTGGCAAAAACTTTCGACAGAGGCGACGGATTTTCACAAGAGCAGTATCGTTTTGAAGCTGGACCCTTCAGACGACAAATACCGAAAAATTGTCCAAAACATTAATTTCTTCACCATCAAGTGGGCACTTTTCTACAGGGAGGGTTCGCTTTTTTCGCCGATATTTTCGAAAGTCATACCCTCGTTTCGATTTTCTAGCCTTAATTTAAACTTACATCACTTCCGATTTGGCCTGGGTCGTAACAGCAAAGACATCACGCTTTTATTCCCGTTCTCTTCTTCCTTCACAGTTCGAGCCTGCCTTCCTACTACCATGTTTTTTTTTCTTAACACACATCTCCAAACTCCCGGGCAACGCCGAGTACCCATGCCAGTATTTAATAAAGTTGTAACATTAGAGTTCGAGCCTTAGTCAGAAATTTTCAAAATGAATTTACATATTCCGAAGTCAATTTACAAACTAAATTTACAAGAAACATAAAATTCAGCTTACACTGTGACAGGAATTTAAATTAATTTTATTGGCGAATACTTTTGACTTGTAAACTCGAAGAGTACAATATAAATAGTTTTTCGTAATATAAAATTCCAAGAGTTTTTTTTTTTTAGGACGAACTAATCTTAAAGACTGTTTAATAAATACATCCTGTAATAAAGATGAGAATGCCACACTGGATACTGAGGACTTAAAAGTTTAATTAAAACAATTTAAATTTGCCGAAGATGTTCCAGCTAGGTTATGTAGATGCACGGCATAAAAGAAAAAGGGTGATCCATTTTAAAAAGAGGGAAATCCTTCCTTCTGCAACATTTGCCCAAATTAACGACTAAAGAGATTGATATAAAAATACGGGAATCTTGTAAGGTATTGAATTTAGCTAATGAACAGCGCCGACCGGCTAAGTAAATAAAAAATCAAAGACAACACGCGTTTACGCCGACAAGTCTATAAAACTTAATGCGGTATTAAGAAATCAACATTCTTATTCCCCACCAAAGAAATATTTACAAAACTCAACTTGGAAAAAAATATTCAAAATCATTGTAAACTGCGTGTATTTAAAATTCAAAAGAAGAAGCAAACGCAAAACTTCTGTGTATAAATACATACAGAATAGTTTATACAAACTCGAGAAGTTTACGGTTGGTATCAAAGTTGCGCCGGTCATTTTTCCCACAAATAATGGGCACTATACTGAACTGTTTTGACTTTAAAATAACCAATATTTTTTTTTAGAATTGGAAGTATATTCCTAATGTTTCCCTTGAATCCAAGCAGTCACATTTTAGGTTAAAGAATCTAAACGATCTTTTCATTAATCAACTTAGTTACATTGGTTATATTATACATAAAAACGGGAAAAGACTTGATACGAAAAGGGAAACAGTCGTCAGAGACATGCCGCCGCCCGATAACGTGCAAACTCTTCCAAGCTTCCCGGGATTAGCGACTACTATCAGTTTTTCATCAATAATATACACGACCTACGCGCCACGCTAAACGAATTTTAAAGGAAAAGATACATAAACATCAAAGCTTTATTTATAAACTAAGATCTAAGGTTGGATATAATCGTAGCGTTCAAGGACAGCTCATACAGCACTGGCACATATGTATTGCATATAATGCCCGATGAAACGAAAAAGACGACCTCACATGCTTCATCAACCCTGGTAAGATTGTCGCTATATTTAAAGTTCCTAGGAATATACATGGCATACCTTCAACATTAAAACGCACAAACAGCTCTTACATCAAATTTTCCAGTCATAAGTCAATACCAGCTTTCATTGCCAAAAGATTGAAAAGATGGGTGATTATAAGCATTAACCTAGAATACGTCTCACCGAAACAAAATAGCCATGCACATGGCTTATCAATATTAATACCTTGAGAAAGAGAACTTTTCTTGGATATTACAAATGCAGCATTTTGCACCAACGCCAAAACACGGACTGTGATTTCGAATATCGTTAGAGAGCCCCCGGTATCATTACGAGAAATCATAACAAAAGCATAAAATGACGATTTCCTTTGCGACATTACAAATGCGATCATTATAAAAGACAAAATGTTTCGAATGCATTCATATTATGCGACGCAGTCCTGTTATATAGTGCACAGGGAAATTGCTAAAAGTATTCTAAAAAGAATACTGTGAGATTACCACACAGAACAAACGTGAAAAATTGCCAAAATTGTACTGGACAGAGCCGGAGATGATTGACTGTTGCAAAGCTTGCGCTCCAGCCGCAAAAGCACACTCTATCATATCCAAACCCTTGCCAGTATCTGAACAACCGCGATCAAATACACAAATCTGGTAAAAGAATTGTCCGCAAGAACCCCTGGTGTTGTGGAAAGAATTCTTGGAACAATCAATTATAAAACTGATATTCTTCTAATGGTTGACAGTTTAATGCTCAGTTTTGTTGAGCGAAAAATACAATTGCGAAGTAGTTAGGATATCTACCCAGTTATGGCTTAAGGAACAAGACCCTGCTACTGTCGTATAGTAAATAAAGGTCCGATTCGAATTTTCGTCCAAATTACCGAGTTCGACAGAAAAAATTTCGTATTCGGCAAGACACATCTGAATAAGCTCGGACGTTACATCAGCTGAAACGTTGTAAAAATAACACTCAAGATGAGAACAGTAATCCAATGAATCCAAATAACACGAATAAACAATCCTCATCTCAATAGTGCATATATGATATAATTATTTCTTAAAGTTTATGTTTAAAGACCTATTTCTGAGTACATTTGCAAAGTTAAGTTTATATTACGTCGAACTAAAAATCTGAAAGCTCCAATTTTGATTTACGATCATGGCATGCGTTTCGTATCGAATTTTATCTAGTAAAATCTTATTAAATATAAATGGAACGTGGTGTGTGTAATTATATGTGTGCGAATCCTTTTCTTATGGACTCCTAAACAGCTATGCCGACGTTTTCAAATTTAACTGACATGAACTTTATGTGCCCTGCGGTGGTCTTAGATAGGTTTCATATCGTAATGTTTTCGATAAGTATCGATGATCGAAAAAAATCTGATGAAAGAAAGAAACAGGCTATTTTGACTAAAGTTAACGCCTTATACGAGCTAGAAACAGGTGGATTTGATGAGTTTTCTTACCACACAAGCAAAACGGTCCAGCGTATAAAATCAAAAGTAGATTTTTTATATGAAAAGTGTGCGTTCAAAATAAATATTTCTGTTTAGAGTATCACTGAACCATGATACTTGACTTTTAAATTGTTTAACTTTGTTTCAAGCTATTATCATCACACGAGTAGGAATGCCCGGTATATAAAATCAATAGTAGGTGTTTAGCTTGGAAAGGGGTGCGTTCGAAATGAATGTTTAAAACTTTATTCAAGATATCATATGTATAAAAAATAATTTTATAAAATCAACAGTAGGTTCTCTACAGTGCAATGTAAACTACAAATGTGGACTAAGTTACGGGGGACAGGCATGTGACTCTTACTTTTGTTCAACGCGGCGAGTCTCTCATCAGAGAAGACAATTAATCGCTTTGATTGAAAAATTGGAAATTTCACCGATTTACATAATAACAAAAATTATGAAGGGACGAAACATTCGTTAAGTCTTATTCAATCCCGGGCAATGTCAGCTTCTCATGCTAGTACTCAATATTAAATGTGTGACTGAAGAGGAGACCTCCCCCCCACACACACATATATATACTAGCAGGACACGTTAACTGGCGTTACCCATGGAAACATGACACCCCTTCGAAACAAATTAAATTATGGTTGTTGTTTGTGGCATCTGCCGTCCCTGGATAATAGCGGGCACTTGCGGATGTGAGCCAGATTATATAATCTGGCTTCTACTGTCGAGTATCGTTTTCCAGTGTCAGCTAGTGGAAGCCCCTCTATGGGATTGTCAGTACTGTTGGCTACTGGCGATTACTGCTGGATTTGGTCGAAAACCTGCAGGTACTCGGAGATTCTATAAAATTCATTTAAGGATAAAAGAACATTATCTACGTATTTGTCATACTTAAATAATTATACTTTCCCAAAATTACGAAAAATGGTCCGTTAGAAAGAAAAGAAGTTTTCGAAGTTGGGGATTCTCATTGCATATTACGTCTAAAAGTAGGCGACACCAGTGGTAGATAACTGCTTTTTTATCGATGACAATTTAATTCAAGTCGGCAATCGTTTTTCATCTTGATATGCAGCAAGCATTTTTTTTTCTAAACCCAGCTCTAACACATCTTCTTACTGACCAATTCTCAGGGCATTTATCGTCAACATAAAGACCAAGAATGAAAAAGCAGTCATGGCAGTTTCTGTTTGTCGTTCAAATCTTTCTCTTCTTTTTGGGTTTTTTGGGGAAATCAAATCTTCCACAAATAGTATGAAATGAAATTCCGATTGTAAGTCATCTTTTCAACTTTTTTAGGTGAAAGTATAGAATAATTTACAGAACACTTTCTCTTCTGCATATGAAAAAGGGGGTTTCTAAATATAAGCGTAATAATTTCAACATATACTTATAAGAATAAGAAAACAGACATAATGTCTTTGAAGTCTCGATGATTGGTCAGAAAAAGACATTTAAATAAAATACTCCAAAGAAAGTAAAACATACAAATATATAAGAAATACCTTCTTACGTAGCCAACAAAATTAACTTTAAACCTACCTGCATAATATTTTAGTGTTTTAACTGAGTTGAAATCGTTCACTTAGTTCTAAAAGAAAGTGTTGACATTATACGTTACGGCGGTGATGCCTCAGTTATCGGTAAAAAAAATATAAAATTAAATCAGATACGCAGCAGGAGAAAAATACAAAATAAAAAGCAAGTATAGCATCATAAAAGTTTCGATAATCGCTCAAAAATAGAAAATAAATATTGATACGCGTAAATTTTACAGGGCTGTTTTGAGAGGTTAATGGCATGTCGGAATTATGTGTATGTTTACATTCCCAAACTAATGCTGTCTTTATATTTTGAGAGTGTTCCGTCCACGCAAGCAAAGAGAAATATGTGTGTGCTTACATAGTGTGGTAGTTCCGTCTGCGCTAGGAAAGAGTTAGCAAGGCATGGTAAACTATCAGCATTTCTTAAACCTTTTGTAAGAGCTCAGCGTAGTAAACTTTTAAGGGTTCCAGTATTACAGTGTTCTAATTTTGTAGCGATTATCAAGCCTTCAAAGATGTTATATAGTTTTTTTTAGCAGAACCGCATCATGTTTAGAAGCTAATTTAGTTTTATATATTTGCGCGATAATAAAATGACAAAAGACATTATAGTATATAAACACACACACACACACACATATACATATATATATATATATATATATATATATATATATATATCTTCTCTGCTTCTTCTATCTTCTATCTATCTATATAAATAAAATGAACTCATTTTTCCCGTCTGATTTTGACATTAATAGGATTAAAAATCAAGATATTTCATGCAAATATAATATGCACACACGGCAGAACAATATCTGAGGTGTGTTATATGCTTATTATTTCTCAAATTCCTCGATAATCTTAGATTTCTATACTTTTTCTGCTTAGAAGTCACGGCAAAAATCGGTTAAGATCAATGGAAGTGGTAAAATATTTTCTCTCTAATAAATTCCTCTTCCCCCTGCCACCACTTAACACCGTTTGGGGATCGTTCACAAGGAACAGTTGAGAAGAGAACACCGGTTTGGCTTCGTAGTTCTTTCATGTGAAGTTATTTAAAATCACTAAACTAAGCTGCAGTGCTCTGTGGCGTAGTGGTTAGCGTGCTGGACAATTCACATTATATTTTCACGTTCGCGCTGACCTACCGTAGTCGTTTTTTTTTTCCTAAACAACTGGAATGGACTTTTCTTGGTGGCCGAACTGTCAACGTTGCAGATGTTTTTTTTGTTTTTTTTCACACTTTATTTTCCTACTTTTACGCATGACTCCGGGTTTGATCCTTCCTACTTACCTACCATAACATTTTTAAAACTCCCCCCCGTCCCGGAAACAAACACTCGGGCAACGCCGGGTACCCCCGCTAATATATATATATATATATATATATATATATATATATATATATATATATATATATATATATATATATATATACGTTTCATTTTTTATTACCGTATCTTTCTGTTAAGTTACATCATTGTTTCAGCTACCCGGCCGTTTTTTTTGGTCGCCTGTAGCTTCCTCAGGCTTTTACGTTTCTATAAAAGTCTGAGGAAGCTACAGATGGCCAAAAAAAAACGGCCGGGTAGCTGAAACAATCATGTAACTTAACAAAAAGATACGGTAATAAAAAATTAAATGCATATTTGCTCTACAACAGAATTGAGCACTTTCTTTAGTTTTTAGTAATTACCATTTCCACTATATATATATCTATATCTCTCTCTCTCTCTCTCTCTCTATATATATATATATATATATATATATATATATATATATATATATATATTATTCATTGGTAAAAGTAATTTGTTTTGTAGCGATTTTTATGTTTGCATTTTTTTACCATCATTGCCTCCTGTAGAAGAGGTTATTTTATGTTAGAATATATTCTCGGAATCCATAATGCAAGTATTTTACCGTGGTAATCTTTAAAAAATATACTCCGGTTTAATTCAAGTTTTACAGCATATGTTATCAATTTGTTAGATGTATGCATGCAATAGTTGCAAAACACTATCCTCGTATGTCGTTGGCCTCTAAACGGCGACGACTACAGAGAAATAACAAAATAATGAAGGATCTAAATATCTCTAGTGTATCCAGTAGTAAATATATGTTTTATCTTAGCAGTAAAGCTAAACAGTCATTAGTTACTAGGATTGTTCGTTCTCTGTAGTAATATATGGAAAAGTAAGTGTCCTATTACTGATATTTACGCCGTGCGAATTAGGGTTGTCGTAGCGACGCCATATTTAAATGTTCTAAAGTGTTCCTTTAGAATAATCTAATTCCGGAATAAGAAAATTAGCTGGAAACCAATAAGAGGTTGCTTACTTCCTCAAGGGAGACTTTATAATTTAAAAAAAATTCTACTACGAGAAAGATATATGTATATTTGTGTATGTATGAACCATTATTGGGCCGTGTAAGCGTTAAACTTGCGGTATCGACTTATTGCGGTATGAGGATAAAGTATGGAGGGGGGAAACAAGTACATATTCGTCTTACCCTGCTGCGATTGTGATGGCGTTGCCTCAAGAATGTAATGTAGTATTTTATTAACACGATGTAATGTATATGCCAAAGTTGTCGAAAGCTAAATGAGATAGTTTCTGTTAGCCTAGATGTATTTACTTTCTATGTTGAACCTGTTGTTGGAATCCCTACAGCTACTTTGTTAATATATATATATATATGTGTGTGTGTGTGTGTGTGTGTGTGTGTGTGTGTGTGTGTGTGTGTGTGTGTGGGTGTGTGTGTGTGTATAAAATTGCAAACTCATTAATGAAACAGCTGTAATGGAAAAATCCAGGAAATAAACGAAGGTTATAAAAAAGGAAACCTGAGTCTTTGAATTTTCAACAAAACTTTGCACTATATATATATATATACATATATATATATATATATATATATATATATATATATATGCGGAGAAAGAGAGAGAGAGGGGCTGAGTTATGTGTAAACAATATTTCATCCTTATTAAAGGACTTCATCGTTAATAAAGACGAAACTTTGATAAGCACTTAACTCGGTTTGATCCGTTTTTTATCTCTCTGGTTTGAATACTATTTTTTATTATTCTTATAACACATAGACATACACCCCCACACACATACATACATATATATATAGAGAGAGAGATAGATAGAAAGAGAGAGAGATAAAGAGATAGATAGATAGATAGATGCATGCATATATAGATAGATAGATTTTTTACATTGCTTGTATATGCATTCATTCATAAACTGAAAGCCTTCTTAACGACGCTTTCCTGATAGAAAATTCATATACTTTGAGCTAGCGATAAAAAAAAGTCTAACCATCTACACCACATTCGTATTTATGGGCATACGTGTGCATGAAGTCGTTTAATCACGGAAAGCCTCTTCCTGTCGTTTAATCACTCTATATTTAAGATGATTAATGAATATTTTAATTCTAATAGAACGTTCGAGGTTTTACCAAACGGAGCATTCTTTATGAAGATATACGAGCCGTTCAAGGTTTCGAAAAACTCATTAAGAGATTCTATTAATCATATTAATACAGATTTTATCTTGGCAGGGCTAATTTGGCGCCTGCCTCTTCTGCCTCTCAAATGTTTATATAAGAAGGAGCACAGCAGACTTAGAGACGTTAATGAAAATTAGCTTTGCCCTTTTAGTATTTTAAGTAAGATTCAGAAAAGCAGATCATTAGAAAATTTCGAAATGACTCAGCAGTTTTATTTTTCTAGCATGAATTCGTACAGAGCATTTGTTTTTTGGAAAAATGATTAAAATTAGAAATATGCTTTCAAATTAGGACACTATATAAATCGTACAACTACTAAACTACATTTTTATTCCATATATATACAAATACCTACATGAATTTAAAAAATAAATCAGAATTCCTTGGAAGCAACGTCTCGCAAAAAAATCTGTGGGATTTTAAAGAGTGAAACCGAAAAGCGAGAACGCGATGAGACTAGCTGTCAATTTCTGCTATATATCTGCTTAATTAGAAAACAATTTCTTATATTAAATATATTAGTTAAATTTCTTATATTAAATATATTAGTATAATAGAAAAAATATTGTGTATCATATTTTATTTTATACAAGTGTTGCCCGTTGGGGGGTACGGGGGAGGGTAAACTAAGAATTAGCGAAGTAGTACCCCTGTTTAAATATTTAAAAAAATAACGAAATGTAAATTTCTTTAAAAGATTCGGCAAAACCAAAGCAAACAAAAAAATCAGCGAACAAACGTAAAACTTCTTTAAAAACACAAAGTAAAAATCAGCGTAAAAAATGAGGCGCGTGTTCGGAAAAAAAACAAAAACAAAAACAAAACACAGCGAACAGCGAAAAAATGGCATAAATAACCCTTCGATTAAATTCTTTAAAATTCCATTCCAGTTTTTCTAAGCAACTACGAAATAAAAAAAAACAAACCGGTGTTCTTTCGTAACTGTCCCTTGTAGACGATTCCGCAACGGTGTTAAGTAGTGGCGGGGACGGAGGAATTTATTAGAGAGAGAAGATTTTACCACTTCCATAGATTTTAACCGATTTTGTCAGTGAACTCTCAGCAGAAAGAATATAGGAATCTACGACAATCGAGGAAGTGTACTGGTAATAGGCCAATAACACACCTCAGATATTGTGCTGCAGTTTGTGCCTATTACATTTGTATGGAATGTCTGGAGTTTTTATCCTATTAAGATCCAAATTAAAGGAAAAATGAGTTCATTATATATATATATATATATATATATATATATAGGGATAATATTATGTATATTTATTTTGCCATGTTGATAATACTCAAAAGTAACAAACATAGTGAATTGCAGCAAAGATGTCGATAGTGCTCAATTAAAAAAAAAGAAAGATAGTTTCTCTTCAATTAAGGTAAACAAAATTATAGAAGTCGCTACAATAAATCCACTGTTTCAGTCTAAAAATACATCGCCAGGCGATAATATATCTCCGTTCTTATTCGAAGTCAGTTATGAGGACTAAAATAATAGTAAGGATAAAATAATATACATGTGTTCTAAGTTAAAACTTACTCCAGGCCTCGATAAGACAGGAAAAAAATAGATGTGTTTAGCGACTTATGGTATTATTTTTACCTAAATTGAATAAAATTATTTATGTATTGTGAGTATACACACACACACACACACACACACACATATATATATATATATATATATATATATATATATATATATATATATATAAAGCTGAATGTCTGTCTGTGTGTGTGTATCTGGTCACGAATAGGGTATTCATGATAGATTATCTTAAAAAGCTGATTACATATAATAATAAAAGATGTGTAGAGACACAGGAATGGGTATGTTTGATCGGGCAGAACATTGGGTCATTAAAATTGTGGGGTCTGCGTTTGCGCCTGGTTAACAAAGTGTGGAAACAAAAATATAAAAATAAAAAAAAAACGTTTACAAGTGTAATTGTTATAGATGTACATAAGAATACTTTGATAAGTATGTTTTAACTTAAATAGAGATGGTATAATAACATTTTTGGGCAGCGTTCGCGCCTGGCCTCCAAAGAATGGAAATAGGCACAACTTTTTATATCTATCTGTGTAAGTATACTTTGATAATTATGTTTCAGTTTGAAGAAATATGGTATAATAAAATTATGGGGGTTCGTTCGCACCTGACCTCCATAGAATGGATATATGTCACAAAGTTTAACAAGGTTTTTTAATATAGCTCCACAGAATATTGTGATAAGTGTTTCAGTGTGAATAGGTATGGTATAATAAATTATGGGTTTTATCTATTTTATTTTTACTTTCATCATATTTTTCTTTGCTTTTGATACCCCCGAATTCGAAGTATCTCTTTACAGCCCTTCCTTTTCATAACCTATCATATTTTCATAAATCAGAGTCCATTTTTCTGAAGGCTGTTTTTGAACCCAGTAAACGACGGGTACTTAAGCTAGTATTTATATATATATATATATATATATATATATATATATATATATATATATATATAAAATATATGTGTGTGCGTGCGTGTGTGTGTGCATAAGGAAGGGGGGATTGCACTTTACAAAGCAAAAAATAGAAACATAAAATCATCATTATTTTTTCATTCGTTGCCGTTTATTTGATTTCTGAAAACGGAAGTAGAACAGAAAGTTAAAGATATTTCAGTTAAACATTTTGAAAACTTTGAATGCAATAACAAGATTGGCATAGTCTATTTATTGATAAGCGTTATTCGGAACATTCCCCTCCAACTTTTCGTTGTTTTAGACTTAGTTTTACTGGGATAACGAAACATTAGATATGTAAAACATAACGCATATTTCTTTGTTGCTTTATGTAACCATGTATTCATCTGCAAAACTTTGCATTCACAATAAACACTATAACGCTGTAATATACGTATAAACGATCCATTTAGTACCCCGATTCCGATGCACCCCTCTATTTGTATAAGAGTCAGGTAGGTCCTAAAATGGAGTAGCTTCGAAGCCTAGAAGGTAATGCCCTTTTCTCTTCCCTGAAACCTATTCCCCACGGAAATAACGTTGACCGCCTGTCTCTGGTCTATGGTTTTTCGTGGAAAGTGATTGACTGTACTGAAATGTATGGTCCTTCTTGTCAACCTTTTACAAAGCACTCGACTATTTACACCCAATATATACGTTTTCCTACTCTCTATGCCTAAATGCAAACGTAGATTCCATGAAAAAAACTTCCCCCAAAGAACTGCCCGTCCGAAGAACACTGTTTTTTTTCTGGTTGAATAAGACATGTTAGAATTCAAATCTATGTAAACAGGTTATTTTTGAGCCGTCCCTATACATAATCGAATTCTACAAAATTTAGTGATTTCTATTTTCCATTTTACATCACCTTAAATTCGTCTTTAAATGCATGGTTTCAATAAATAAACTCTGGTGCAATTATCTCAAAGTACTGTCTCTCTCTCTCTCTCACTCTCCCTCCGTGTATATACATATATATATATATATATATATATATATATATATATATTTATATATACATATACATAATATATATACGTATATATATATATATATATATATATATGAAAAACAAAAATAAAGAATCTCAGAACACCATAGTAGCAAAATAAAATTTAAAAAAACGTGTGAAACCTTTGAACTGTCTAAAAAACAATACCCCTCTCTCTCTCTCTCTCTCTCTCTCTCTCTCTCTATATATATATATATATATATATATATATATATACGTATATATATTATGTATATGTATATATAAATATATATATATATATATATATATATATAGAGAGAGAGAGAGAGAGAGAGAGAGAGAGGTATTGTTTTTTAGACAGTTCAAAGGTTTCACACGTTTTTTAAAATTTTATTTTGCTACTATGGTGTTCTGAGATTCTTTATTTTTGTTTTTCATATATATATATGTATATATATATATATATATATATATATATATATATATATATATATATATATATATGAATAATTCGCCACTCATTTTTATGGGACGTATTTTTATTCATTATTCTCATTTGTAAATATTATTACGTGCATAATATTAATTGAAGAAATAATATATATATATATATATGTGTGTGTGTGTATGTGTGTGTGTATGTGTGTGGGTGTGTGTGTGGGTGTGCGCTTATAGAATTTTATAAGATGTATTTGTCACTATACTTAATACGATCGTTAACCCGGATGATCGGAAGGCTCGCAGAATATCTTTTACATTACTTATTTCTTTTACAGAGACACAAATATACACACGTATGTTTGTGTCTTTATAGTTTTATTTTATCCCTACATGATAAGGAAATCATCAAGATCTTTAGTTAACGCATTAGGGAGGGGGTAGTTATATATCCTAGTAATTGATTTTCCTCATATATGTATGCATATATGTATATATATATATGTGTGTGTATATATACATATATATACACGCATTCGTATTCACATATTTATGTATATATATGCATAGATTCGCAATGCACAATACAAAGTAACGCACACACACGCACATATATATACACACACACACACACACACACACACACACACACATATATATATATATATATATATATATATATATATATATATATATATATATGACAGAAATAATGAATCAGTTTCATTTAGGATCGATAAAATGTTGACAGGTATTACGTGTTTCTTTCGATAGCCGCCGTTGGTATCTTTTATATTTGCCCACTAGAAGCCTTAGGGGGTCAATTCTATTGGACAAAGACTGTTGTTGTGGCTTGTCAATTATCGTTGAAGCTTTCAAAGCTAAATCGGAAGTACAAGAGACTGTGTAATCCTGAATATATTCTAGTTAATAAAGGCTCGTACTCGTATAACGTTACATGAAGCATTACTTATAAATTCATCATCGTTTTACAATGCTTTCATTTTCATAGAGATTGGCATTCTTGCAGATATGTATTTTCCATATATTACAGGCAGTGCCAGTTCGATAAATTGCAATATCTGTTAAGAAAATATAATTCAATTGTAGTACGAGTGTGTGTGTTGATAAATATGTAGGAGAACATTGCTAAAATTATTCATGAGGTGATACAATATTGGATATAAAAAATATCGATTCATAAAAACTACAACATTTTTTCAGATTAACCTCTGAAACAAATTATGAATCAAAAAGTTAACATTCTCATCATACACTCAACTAGCTACAACCACTGTCAATAACCTTCTTTACTCTTTATCTTTACCTTAATCCTAACGAAAATTCAATGTATAAAGTGCGTTTTCTATAAGTGTCCTCAACTAGAATACAATACCACTCGGTTGCTTCCCACTTTTTATAAAATTGTACTTTTCAAGTCCGATATAAGCAAGTTCTTAAACCAGGTATGGGTCTTAATAAAATCATCATTTTAATTTGGTACCAATATTGATTATCTGCCTTAACAAGTTGAGTTACTCTTGAGCTATAACTGAAATGTGTACGCACATATGTGACCTACGTGTTAATATAGTAAAACGCTTTATTATAATATGAATATGTGCATATATATATATATATATATATATATATATATATATATATATATATATATATATATATATATATATATATATACTGTACATTCGGGTAATTGCGCTGAATTCGAGGATAATAGCGCCAACTAAAAAAATAACTGTCTGTGTAAATTTCCCTAATAAACTACTCTGCGAATTTTAAGTCTCCAGATTATCAATTTGACATAAGGAGGGTCCAGATTTGGGAAGAACTTTTAAATTTGCTTTCGGCCAGAAATGTGGCTGTCAAGGGAATAAAGTTGATATTGTTGACATTGAAAAGCTCTACCAACATCCTTCGCCAATTTTCGATCCAAACACTTGGAAGTTTATGTGTAGGTTACGTGGACATGTATCAAACTTTTTAATTAGATTTGAGTCCAAAACAATAATTGTTAATAAGTTAAGAAATGTGGGTCAAAGTTCTTAAAACTTTATCCTCTGCGTTCTCTACCAAATTACTCAGCCAATTTTTGGTCTAAACATTTGAAATTTCACATAAAGTGTATTCAGACTACGGGTAAGCTGTTTAAAGGTGTTGGCCCAAAATATTGCTCCAAATGAGTCAAATTTAAAAACATTTGACCTTTGTAGTGTCTAGCGGATTATTTATCCAATTTTGGGTCTAAACATTTGAAATTTTACATAGGGGTATTTAGACATGCAAGTTTTTTAAGAAGTTATTGGCCGCAAATTTGTCTGCCAAGAGATGAAACTTGAAAGAGTTAACCGATGCAGACTCTACAAAACTCCCTCGTGAATTTTAACTTTTATAACATATATATATGCATATGTACATAAATAGAGTCAAACTTTTTTAATATATATATGCATATGCACATAAATTTATGAACAGTACATAGGGCCTGAACAAAGGCGAGTTGCACCGCCATTAAGAATGGTAACCAAAAAATGTTATACATTATTATTTTTGAACGATTATATTTTTTTGTCAAGTGGTCAGTTTTCCCCATAATATATATATATATATATATATATATATATATATATATATATATATATATATATATATATATATATATATATATATATATATATATACCCATATAATGATATTGATATCATATTTTTTATTTGTACTTTACGGAGGTTTTCGTATTATTTACATATAGTTTAAACGTGTAAACTGTAAATACTGGACGTAATGTCAAATGATTAAGAAATATAGAGAACGTTTACTCAATATTATGTGGTTAGAACATTTCGGAATAAATAAATCTATCTTAATTAATTAGTTTCTAGAATAGTTTTTGCTTCTATTTCTTCAACATATATTTATGATATTTTGGTTTTAAAACCTTCTAGTATTAAATTCAATTACAATTGATATAGTAACTCATGGTAAAAAAAATAATCACAATTTATATAGTACCTCATGGTAAACAAAAAAAATAATTGCAATGCATATAGTAACTCATGGTAAACAAAATAAATTAATTACAATTTATTTAGTAACTCATGGTAAAAAAATAATTGCAATTTATATAGTACCTCATGGTAAACAAAAAATAATTGCAATTTATATAGTACCTCATGGTAAAAAAAAATAATTGCAATGCATATAGTAACTCATGGTAACCAAACAAAATTAATTACAATTTATATAGTAACTCATGGTAAAAAAAAATAATTGCAATTTATATAGTACCTCATGGTAAAAAAAAATAATTGCAATGCATATAGTAACTCATGGTAAACAAAAAAATTAATTACAATTTATATAGTAACTCATGGTAAAAAAAAATAATCACAATTTATATAGTACCTCATGGTAAACAAAAAAAATAATTGCAATGCATATAGTAACTCATGGTAAACAAAAAAATAATTGCAATTTATATAGTACCTCATGGTAAAAAAAAATAATCACAATTTATATAGTACCTCATGGTAAACAAAAAAAATAATTGCAATGCATATAGTAACTCATGGTAAACAAAAAAATTAATTACAATTTATATAGTAACTCGTGGTAAACAAAAAATAATGAAACATTAGCATATATAATGTTAACATTTCGGAGGATTGTTATATATTTTATGAAGATTGCATAAAATCAAATATCAGTCACAAAAACATTCCTGTATTATATTTTTAAAACTACATTTTAAATAAAAATTAATTCCAAACTAAATAAGTCTCTAACATTTTGTGAAAACCTGAGTATTAGTTGATGTTTGTGGATTTATATAACGTATAACGCTTATAAAAAGTTGCTATTACAGAAGAACATTGTTTTAAGCTGTTGTTAATAGTAGCAGTATTTAAGTTTCGCATGTTTGTTTCTGAATTATGAGGAGTTCATCGGAAGCTTCCGATAATACAAACCTAATAAACTATCTAGTTTTACGTACAGGAGTAAATTCAATGCTGCACTTTTGTAGTATTTTGTCGTTAGTAATTAAGAAAATGAGCTTCCCTCGTTAGATAAATTTGGAAAAATATATAGTGCATCCCCAACCTGCATGTGTAGTAGGATAGTTTCTTTCGTACAATGTCACACCGTTAACATCTTCAACAGAGGGAGGAAATTTTATGTCATGAAAATATGCATTCAGCCATTATTGCAATGCAATTTGCAAAGCCATTTAATCGATTCGGTCGAAATAAAAAGTAGGAGCATCTCTTTCGGAATGCACTTCATACTTATTAAAATCTAATTGGAGAACGTCATTGCCTGGTCGTACAAAGCACTTAAACATGGTATCTTATTTTATGCCGATTACGAATCATTATAAATGAATCAATCCACTTTGGAATTTTATATATTACTTGGAATAATTTGTCCGTAGACCAATTCGCAGAAGAAATGTGAAAAAAAAATAATGATAATGTCGTTCATAAAATTCCGTCTTGTTTGTTTACAATATTACATCAGATAATATATTGGCTTTACGAATAGTCTTTCTTTTCTTATTGATAAAGCAGAAGACTTTCTACATGGGAATATTTTATTTTACATTGTCAAAGGTTACACCAGTTTAACGTGAAATATTTAATTGATTTCTTTATCTATAAGACACAACAAAATTGTAAGATTGGATTTTTTCGATTTTCGATACGTGTATGATAAATTTTTAAGAACACGGCTAGACATCTAAATTACATTTGTGGTAAATTTACAAAATATAGGCTTTTTCTATTAGAAAAGAACTCTTTCTTACACACACAAAGTGACTTTTATATAATGGTAGAAATTATTTGGAATTGTTCTCAAACTCTCTGATCGAATGCGAATCCACAGAAAAGTTCATAAAAACATAACTTCAGCTGGCAGGAAACACTTTCTTGATGCAGATACCGAGGCTTAATTATGTGCCACGAATCAATAACAGGTGCTGCCAAAGATAATAGAAAGCGTTTTGCGAGGTATATGCATGTGTTTAGAAAAATAGTAATTTTAGTTATATAAAATAACAAATCATTAAGTAGGTATTTTAAAATTCAGAATACATCTCATGCCGCTAAACATTCAATACAAACATAAGTACAATTCAGCGCAACATTTGATCTTCAGTTTTATCTGTTGTTATATTTAAAAAACGTCGGTTTGCCCGGGGTGGAAAAAGGTTCAGAATTTTGTGTTAGAAAGCTCAAGGTGGCAATGTGTTCTACGCCGGAAACTACATTATCTGGTAGCATAGTTGACGATTTTTGCACATATATTTTGAGAAAGTCGTTTGAGGAAAACAGAAAAGTCTGTGTGAAATCTACTGCTACAATTAACCTGATTTATTCAGTTTTTTTTCTTCGAGTATGAATCTTGAATCAAGTAACATAAATAAATTTATATTTTTTAACGAATGTCAATGGGTTAATTAATTGTAATAAATTACGGGTATGGTAGAGAAATAAGCCGATAAAGAATCGCCCACAGCGCCAGAAAAACAAAACAACAGGGTAGTAGATATCCTCATGTTCAGTCGACCTCAAAGACAGGAAAAAAGTTATGTTGTTTCATGTTGTATTCCTCTTGCAATCAACTACCTTCATTTGGGAACACATGCGGGTCTCCCAGTGATTATGCAATAAATGCGTTGTAAAAACAAATCGATATATATCGGTATAAAGGGCTCGAGTTGTTGACATCTCTATCCGGTTTCCAACTTCCGGTTTCAAAAAAATATTGTATGCTTACCTATTACATGACCGCTCTGCCTTAAACCCATATTAAAAACCACTGCTACTTAAAGTATGCACAAGGCCAACAATATTTTTCTTTTAACTTTTTAAATTTGTTTTCCTTACAAATAAATGTAATTTAACCCCGTCGAGTGAAAAAGCATATTTAAAAATAAATATAATCATATTAATAACCATAGTTACTGCTTTTGTTACGCTCCTGTAAATTGGGACGATTTTTTCTCATGCTTTACTTTAAAATATTTTCTCTTAAAGGAGGGGAGAAGTAAAAAAAAATTAGTTTTAGTAGTGATTTTAGTAAGGCCTCCTCATTTTTAATTAGTGCTTGCAGTGGTTCTCTGGAGGATTCCTTTTTTTTTCACTCATTACTTAAAAAAAAAATTTTTCAAACAAATAAAACACACAAAAAGAAAAAACAAAATAATCTCAAAGTAACATTTTATTCTGAACTTTTTCGTCTTATCTTTTATCTGTCAACATGTAGACTAGTATATGTATAAATGATTCCAATTATTTATTTGTAAATGTGAATTCAATTATAACAAGTGTTTCTAATCAGTTATACACTAGTTATGTCATAGGGTGTTTCCTCAAGAGGGGAGTCGCTTATTTAAACTGAAGAAAATCGAATATTTAAGATTTTCGTACGGCACATACTAAAGACGATAAAAACATAACTGTTATGGCAATATTTTATTGTCATTGTACACCTATTGTTGTAGAAGCTAAATAACCATACGTAACGAGACAGCGACGCTCAGATTGGAAACACGTTGCAAGCCTGTGTCTGCTTTATCATTATTCTTATGTAAAATGCTCAGCTAATCTTCAATCTATGGTACCCCCTCGCCAAACTTTCGCGAAAACACTCGTCTAGCGAAAACTGCTATCAATAATTTCCCAAACTCTTTATTTATGTCTAAACCTAAATGCAGATTTCATAAACAAACCTTCTTTCTTAAAACTTCACGCCTGTGTAACACTCTTCTGATTGCCTGCTTTCCAGCTACTACAATCTGATTATCTTCAAGTCCAATTTAAACAAGTTCTTGATGAACCCTCCCCCTAAGGAATCCAATTTACAAAGTTCCTACTACTTTACTTACTACGCTATAGTCACATTTACTAATGTATATACATTAACCCTTATCCTCGAGTGGCTTCCGGGCCTCGATAAGTGGTGATTCTTGTAAACGTTGCCGATTTCTGTTAAATCCAATAATTGGAAGTTTTATTTTTTCTGCAACAAAGAACACATTTATCGATATTTAATCGATTGCTACATAACCTACATATGTCTGCGTGAATGTCTAAATAGATTCCCGAACTACGGTGACAAAAATATTTTATTTATAAAACTTGTCACCCATTACCGTATCTTCTTTGGAATAAGGGTTAATGGTGCGATTAGTAGGTCTTTGTTTCTTTCTTCATATTTGGTTTGAGTTTCCTATGATATGTGATGTCTGAATACAGCTCTGTTTCGATTTCCAAAGTATATTTTCCGTCATATAGGAACGGATCTGTGTTAATATATTTTTTGTACTGATTTTCTATTCTTTTTACATACGAACATTCTTTTAAAATTTTGAAGCCCGATGATTGCTAAAATGTAACAAGAAAGCATATGTAAATACAGCTTTTTCTATAGATTCTAATCTATATATATATATATATATATATATATATATATATGATATTTCAAGTATCAGCATAAAAAAACATATAATCCGACATAATATGTCACGTACTTTCGTACGTTACTATTTACTATAAATACCGGTCTGTTCCAACAGTAAATTTTCCCCTTCTTTTAATCAAATGATTAATAGCTATGAGAACGGAAGTGGTCTAATAAAAGAAGCAACCTTTTCTTATCCAGAATTTATTTTTCTACGTAGTAACCATTATTAACAGAGTACTTTTACCAAAACTCCAATTACACCTCTCTTATTCTTCCGCACGACTTCGATAGGGTTTGCTTTCTTACAGTCTCACGTCGTCAAGATCTGCAACAGAGAGATCATACTTTCATACCAGCAATGAACAAATTCTTTCATTGTAACAATGCAGTTTCTTCTGATCGATTCGGGCGTAATAACAATACAAGGCATTACCTTGGGCAACGCCAACTGTTCTAGAGAAACACAAGATACAATTTTTGCAGGTTATAACTGTGTCCTGGTATAGTTCTCTTATCTAAATAACGCAGCTTGAATTTGAAAAATTTATTTGTGTGATTCGCACGAAATAATATGTGCATTTATGGTAGTGATTAGACGAGTCTAATATTTTTTTTTCCGAAAGTGCATACAATTATCACTTCAGATTCTTTTTAAATTTATAAATCTTAAGCTTAAGAGTTGCTGTTGATGTAAAATTATCGGATTACAGTTAAACATCATATATTATGTGCATATATTGCTAGTGTTTGAATATATCGTTAGCTGGAAGGTTTAGTTATTTACAACAGCTTTTAAGCTTCATCGCTCACTAATTTTTCGCCCAAATTTCTAACACTTCTTACAGTTTATAAGATTACTTTCTCAGATATACTGTGAAAAAAATCAATTTTCGTTCGGTAAAACAACAATTATAATGAATTTTTTTATGTTTAAAATAATGAAAATATGCAACGAGGTGAGCGACGCATTTTAGGACTGGTTTCCATAGCAACGACGTTGCTTCAGTTACTACTGTTGCTACTAATCCGAAAAAGAGATGTAACAAGGTAAAAAGAGAGAATGCAATCATGAAATGGAGATCTTTGGGAGATTTGGCTGAAAGCAGACGAGTGCTGTACATTGTTATTGCGTATGCGTTTATAGGGGCAAAATATAAGAACAAGTTGATTTATTATGAGCCTAAAACAATTATGGATTTCAATAGACAAATGCAAGTATGAAAAGTGATATGATTAAGCTTAAACATGGAAAAGTATAGGACAAGTTATTATAGAGAAAATATAATGCATTTATAACTTAAAAGATTGCAGTATTACGATTTTTTCAATTCAATTTTTTAACATTATATAAACAATTCTTAATGCTGCAATATTTTAAGTTGTGAATTTATTATATTTTTACTATATGATCTTGTCCTTTTCTTTTCCAGTTTTAACTAGTAGCCATTTACTTTTCAATGTTTTAGATTAACACTATTATTTTTCAGGCTTGTATTTTTCTATTGTAATATATATATATATATATATATATATATATATATATATATATATATATATATATATATATATATATATATATATATATAATGCAGATAAGGTCAGAAAAACATTGGTGCGGTCAGTTTCAAGGGGGACCAGTAAATGCTTTATCGTAAATAATGTTAGGCTCTCGTCAGCCATGTTGTTGTGAGAAACAACATCGCTGACGAGAGCCTAAGGTGTTTTACTATTTACCATTTACTGACGGTACCAATGTGTCTCTGACCTTCTGTACATTAAATAAATAAATATTAAGCTCTTATATCGAAAAAAGTTTTTTTCTTTGTGATCGAGCACTTTGTTGGAATTCTTTTCCCCCAAACGGTAGACATTATATATATATATATATATATATATATATATATATATATATATATATATATATATATATATATATATATATATATATACAGGGCTGTACCGCCGATAAGTACAATGGTCTATAATTTTTATCGATTAATCGACCTTTGATAATCTGCTGGTAACCGATTAATCAGCTGATTATGTCTTATGCTGATTCACCGGAGAATTTTGCCCTTAAAATGATACTAATATTAATTTAATTATATTGTAAACGAAGACAATTTGATTCCCCTTTATCGAAGAGATACATCGTCTACACCATATTATCAAATAACAGGTATGACGCGATCTTGACATGCAGAGATCACATGCATATTTCTCCTCTCAATTGGCACGGTGACCGGGGTGTGGTGTCTGCTTTGTCCCTGCACTCAAGCTAAATTGTTTTGAATCAATGGATGGGGAAACCTTTCTATTCTAAGACAATTTGTTTTTTGCACACTGCCAGAGTACCCTCTTTTGAGGGAGCAAGTCCCCTCACATTCAACACAACCTTGTGTCAGTTTTTGTTTTCGTGGGGAAACAAATATATACCCATACCTTTACAACTGCACTGAATTTTAGCAAATAACTGTAAGCATGTGGAAAATTCCCCTCTTTTCTGAAGTAACATTATTAATTTGTACTTTAAATTACTGTCAAAGAAAATTATTAGTCATCTTTAAGTTTTCCTGTTGATATAATTTGGTACCGCAAATTGCATTCTTCATCAGTAATACTCTTGTTCTTCACTTTTGGACACTTGCTGCCTTTACATTTGTTCTGGTTTAGATAATGTATATCGAGATAAATAACTAATTATACATCAGACACAACTAATTTAAAAACGTAAAAACTAACTAAGTATTAACAATAACCATTAACCGTTATGACAACCAGTTTATGTTGAGGTATTTCGATGCCAATCCCAAAAAGAAGCACACATCTGCTTGCAAGTAATGTCAAACCATCATATCAAAGGCTGGCAAATCAGCAAAATCTTTTACAACAACTAATATATAAAACTAATATAATCTTAGAAAAGGTGCATCCAAAAAATGCAAAAGTTGCAGATCAGAAGCGGAAGCACAATGGATATTCAAAAACAAACATTCTAGTAACAAGTGGCAGGAGCTAGGAGCCTGCAGCGAATCACTAACCTACTATAGAATTAAAATGGTCCCAGAAGGGAGCTTGCTATATTAATGATCACTGGTCACAAAATATATGTATAAATACATACTCAATACATAATACACATCCATTCATACATACATATGCATACATCCATACGTACATACAAATACGTACACATATATACACACATATACAAATACACCACACATATACATACATATACACATACAAATACGTACACATACATGCATGTATATATATATACGTACACATTCATTTACCTACATATACATACACATACATATATATGCATGCATACACATATATATATGTAAATATAGACATACATATACATATCTACGGACATACACATACATACACACAGACATATATACACATACATACACATATACATACACACAAAACATATATACATATTTACATACAAACGCACATAAACATATATACACCTATATAAAAGCCAAGTACGTCCAAGGATGGAATACTGCTGCCATATCTGGACAGGAGCTGCTAAAAACAGTCTATCCTGCCTTGACAGAGTACAAAATAGACTTCGTGGTTTAGTGGGTGATCCCCTTTTCTCTACCCTGCAACCTCTCTCCCACAGAAGAGACGTTGCGAGCCTATCCTTGTTTTATCGTATTTCCATGGCATGTGCTCGCCTTAACTCCAATCTCTGCCCCCCTCGCCAATCTTTCAGGAAAAACACCCGTCTAGTTGAATCGACTGTCAAAAATTTTCCCCACTCTTTATCTGTGCCTAAATCAAAACGTGGATTCCATGAACAAAGCTTCGTTCTTAGAACTGCACGCCTGTGGAACTCTGTTCCGTTTTCCTGCTTCCCACATGACTACAACTTGGATGTCTTCAAGTCCAACGTTAACAAATTCCTAATGGACCGCCCCCTTAAGTAAACACTTCATCAAATATCACCGCTAACGTAATGTACTTGCAATAACCCTTATCCTTGAGTGGCTTCCGGGCCTTGATAAGTGGTGACAACTGTGTAAAGAAAAAACATATATTTACATACATATACCCATGGATATACATACATATACATATACATACACATGTATATATAAACACATACATACACATATACATACATACACACATACATTGACAATATAATGACGGCAAATCAATTATTAAATCCTGCCATATACCACAAATTTTCCATCGCCACAGGACTATTTTTTTTAGATAAATGCCTGCGAGAGTATCTATACAAAGATACTGTTATAGAGTTTTAGCTTTGTACGACAGCTAAATCTCTCGGTTCAAAATATTGACATTCAGCAACAAGCAAGAGCACTATAGCCAGAAACACGTCAAACTGCAGACCAGGTTAATGTGGGTACCGTTCTTCCGCTTTATGTTTTTTTTTTAACCAGAGATTTGCTTCTCCTAGAAGGGTGGTTTCACTGTGGTTACGCGAGCCATCTCTACCCTACATACACATGGAAATAAACGCATGCATGCACTAATAAATGCATACATACAGATGTATACAAACATACATATGCATGTACACAGACATGCAAACATGTACACATATAAGCACACATATGATGATTGCAACGTCTCTTGTCAGACGAGTGCCACTCACTCAGACATTTAAAATCCATGAGCCCAAATGCCTGAGGGAGTATCTATACACAGATGATGTTACAGAGTCTTAGCTTTGTACGACAGCTAAGTCTCTCTCTCTCTCTCTCTGTTCAAAATGTTAAGATCCAGCAACAAGCAATAGCAAGATAGCCAGCAACAAATTAAACTGCAGACCAGCTTAATGCGGGTAATGGTCTTCCGCTTTATGTTTTTTTAAATCAGAGATGTGCCTCTCCTAGAAAGGTTGCCTTCAGCATTGCTTACGGGAGCCCTCTCCACCCCAATACACATATACACACACAAATATACACGGTGCTAGTTGGCCGTTGACCCAGAAAAAGAGTTCACATATACGCATATACATACATATGCATATACACATGTACATATACACACATATGAAAAAAGACATGAAGGAGCTTTCAAAATGTCACAAATCCTCAATGATTATGAAGATGACGGGGATGGGTACGATTAAATGATTTTGACACGAATAAAAAAAAGAAAAAACATCCAATACAAAAAAAATTGTAGAAGAGACAGTCACTTAAAGACGCCTGGACTTTTTTTTAAATAATTTTTTATTGGACTCACATCTCTGCTGTAGATAATGATGATGATGACCAATTTCACAGATTATTTTACAAACAAGTGGAGGTAGAAATCCGATGAAAACAAAAATAAAACTCATAAAAACAGAAGAAATATATATATATATATATATATATATATATATATATATATATATATATATATATATATATATATATATACGTATGTAAATATGTAAATAAAATATATACTCATACAAATAATATACTGGTATAAAGTACACCCCCAGACACATTATAATATATATATATATATATATATATATATATATATGTGTGTGTGTGTGTGTGTGTGTGTGTGTGTGTGTGTGTGTGTTTGTGTGTGTGTGTGTGTGTGTGCATAGCGAATACTGCAAAGCAACTTACATTTTTGTCAATTTTCCTTTTTTTGTAAATGTTCATTCAGTCTGTTCAGAAATAAGTTTATGGATTTAAAATGTCATTTTAATGCAAGATGCACGCACATGCTGAATCAGATTTACTTGCGAATATAACTTATTAAAACGAGCTTATTTGCCGTTAGATTTATAAATCAGTACACGCAAATGCCACAAAGATATACAAGTTACAAACCCACGACCACAAATATGCACATACATGTGTCCACACACATATAATAATATACATATATATATATATATATATATATATATATATATATATATATATATATATATATATATATATATATATATATTATGCATGGCTTTTTGTGTTAAGTACGTCTTTGTGAGTGCGTTGTATGTATAAAGTATATGTGTGATGATGTTTATTGAACGCCTATATATATGCACATTCATATATATATATATATATATATATATATATATATATATGTGTGTGTTTGTGTATGTATAAAACACATATACATAGAAACATACACGCTCTCATATATATATATATATATATATATATATATATATATATATATACAGGATCAAGCATTCACACATATATTAAAAACCAATGTACGCAGGCATAATACACTCACATATAAATATGCTACATATATTGCGCAACACATATTCTTTATGGAAACGCACACATGAATAAACACTTCATGCAAAACGTCAAATATTTATACATATATATATTTATACCTATAGATATATAATTTATATATATATATATATATATATATATATATATATATATTTATAAACAAATGGCACACACACACATATATGTGTGTACTTATATACATATATTTTTAACAAATGCTTATATGTTATAGTTGCACACACGTACAGATATATTGTTTACACAACCATATATCAATTATACAAATTCACACGCACCTATATATTTGATAAAAACACACAAGCATTTATATTTCTAATATACCATATTTTAGAATTGCACACATTGTGCATTATACAAGCACATATGTAGAGTTACACACACGTTTACATTATACAAAGACTCACATAGAATTCTTCATACAAACACACGGACACATGTATATATATATATACATATCTATATACATATATAAATATATACATATATATACATACATATATAAATCCAAATATATATATATATATATATATATATATATATATATATATTGTACAAAATGGACCATTTTACACCAACACACAAATATATATTATAGAAGCATATATACATATCCATTATTCAAAAATACACGTATATCCTTTATGCAAGAACAAATACGTGCATTTACTTAAATATATGTACGTATATATACACATTCAAAAAATATATATGTATAATAATATATATATATATATAAATATATATATATATGTGTGTGTGTGTGTGTATTTGTGTTTGTATAGTAGAATATAAAGCATCTCTTTAAGGATACAAGAGACGGAAATAAGGACAGACGCTTTATATTTATTAAGCCCAATTTTGTTTCCACTTAAATTTATCAAAGTCGATTTTTTCTTTAGAATACGAAATCTCCCAGTGGAAAGAAATCGAATCAAAATAATTTTCCAGTCTAAAATGAAGACCTAACGACATTCCAACTGCTATTTGATAGAGTAACGATAGCAGTCCGCGTCACAGATATCAAGCTGGCAAGATGTTAAATTGCTACACGCATGGTTTAAATTCATTTGCTTGTTTCGGAATATGATAATTCTGATTAAACAAATGCATATGAATAGTGTGAAAGATATGGCCAAGCGATGGAATTTGAAATATCTGAATCTGAAGCTTGCAAGTGAAAAAAACAATATTACTTACAAAGTCAGGGTGATGTATTAGCGTTGATGTATATATTTTTGTACAGAAAATGAAAGACAATACTAGTATGATCGTAATACTGTGTCTTAATACACGCACATATATATGTGTGCATATATTAGTGTGCGTATATATACGTGTGTATATGGAATGCGAGTCGATATAGGTCAAAACCTATTATTGGTTGTATGGCGATATATACTGTTGTCATATTTAGTATTTTCCGATCAACTTTACGCCCATTTCACCTTTGATTTTCTACAGCTGTATTCGGACGAACCTTGGGTATTTTTTGTTGTATTAAGAATCTGCGGGGAATTTCGAAATCCACATAGGGTACTTGTTCTTATTCCATCAGACATTAATAATTTTCCATTTTATACCATTTGCATCTCTTTCATTGATGTCTAAACATTGTACGAATCAAACTCCAAGTAAAATCAGTCGTATGGATAATCCAAATAATGAACACTATTCATCCTCATCTCAAAATAAAAAATGATAAATATGCTGTTATTATTTTACATTAGTGATGACAATGGAAATACATTATACTATTCTCATAAAAAAAGGTCAGAGACACTTCTGCACTATATAAACATAAAAAAATAAAAATTAAAAATTAAAACATAAAAGAACACTGCATTTCATCATCAGATGAATTAGCACAAGGAAAACAAGAACAGCTATAGCCAATGGTAGATGCTTCTGTTCAGAAGAGTTTCATAGAATATACATTTACAAAAATCTTAGTTTAAGATAATTAAATTTGCGTAGACAAAAATACAAGTATATCACGGTAGGAAATAGATCTTAGCAAATTGGTGACGGATACAAAAAATAAAATAAAGAGGGGGGGATTTATAGGAATACAAGATCATATATAATATTAGAAGATATAGTCGGTATAGCAACCTTAAATTCCTAAAAAAAATAAAGTAAAAAGAAGAAAGAAAATGAGATATATGCGTGCAAGTATTGTGTTTTTTACAACAGTTAACTTCTTGTGAGTAAAAAAAATACTCGAGCTGAAATCGAAACCAAAACCTAATGATAATGAGTTAAATGCGATAACTATTAGGCCAGTGGACAAGATTATTAAAGTGTTTTTAAACCGACATATTCTTAACACACTATGAACAGATCGAACATGCACAGTCGTGAAACAGTTGTGAAAGAGATAAAAATTCAATGTACTAATTTTTGAAATTTTATCCCTCAGCAACGGAGGAACACCGATTAAAAGGTTTCCCACTTGTCTGAATATCCTAGATACCAAATTTCAAGTCTGCAGATTTAAATTCGTTGAGTATATAGGGTGAAGTTGATTTTCACACACACACACACATTCTCACTTTTATAGATATATAGATAGTAAGTAGTGAGAGAGATAAATGAGAAAACAAAAGAAGATCCGAATTTTAGAGGATTTGTAATGTTAAGTCACATTCAGCGAGTTAAGGAGTTGTCGAATGTGTGATAAGATTATGGTAATAATCTACAGAATGAACTGCAGTTGATATATAGTTAGGATGGCACTGCATATTGGAAATTCACAGGTTACAGATGCATATGAACGAATGTCTAAATATAATTAGGTATGAGCATGTAAAAGGCGAAATATCAACAGAAAACTGTCGAATATATACGAGTCAGCAAACAGGACTCCACAAGGTTTTGTTGATATTATAACAGTCTGTTTTTCAATTGACAATGAAGAAAAAATATACATATCAGAATATAAAAAAAAACATAGCGGGTAAAAAGACGTTATAAAAACATCCAGCATTCAAGTGCCATGAGAGAAAAAGTTTACCGGATAGGAAAAAAATAATAAAACGGGCCGGGATAAAATAGTAAAAAAGTAACGAAATAATAATATTACAGTGCATAAAACGAACAAAATATAGTTTGAAATAAACAAGATGTTAGTAGAATAATAAAAGGTGGGAGAGGAAACAGAAACTAGATAGAATGAGAAAATAGTCGAGTAATAAAGTAAAGATTTAATTTAGACGTTGAAGTGGAAGAAAAAGAAGAAGAAAAAGAAGAAGAAAAAGAAGAGGAAAGAGTGGAATAATTAAAAATCGATAAACGTGTCATGAAAAATGATTTTAAGAAAGGGGCTCTGTACGGACATGGGAAACCGTATCCGTATACTGATTAGCTATCCTCCCAAATGAAAATAACAACATACATACACACACACACACCTACGCATATATATATATATATATATATATATATATATATATATATATATATATATATATATATATATATATATATATATATATATACGGTCTTTGCTAATCGACTGGTGTTAATCGTGACACCCTGTACTGAAGATTCCCGAAAGGACGAACCACTAGTGTCTGTAGGTATTTAATTATTATAGTAAAAAAAAAATCATGACAGCCCCTTTAAGAAATTCGTTCCTTATCGTTGAGCACTCAGTTGAATTAAAGTCGGTCAATTTAGCCCTTATGCATAGATCATCGTATAACGATGAACTCACTGTCTGACTGACGTAAAGAAGACTTAAAATTATAATGTTTAAGTGCAACGTTATGTCACGCGGTTAATGGTAGCCGAATGGATACGGTCTTTGCTAATCGAGCCAGAGATATCTCGTATTGCCGGGGTCGAATCGTTCGATTGGTTTAATCGTGACACACTGCACTGAAGATTCCCGAAAGGGTGAAACACTAGTGTCTGTAGGTATTTAATTATTATAGTAAAAAATAATTATGTATATACATGTATTTTTTTTCATGATTTGTCCGTGTATATATATATATATATATATATATATATATATATATATATATATATATATATATATATAAAGCGATGTATATTTAAAAGTGTGACGCCATCAACAATTGTGGGTTTTTCAGACTTTAATTATTTTTTGTTTAAAAATATTTTTATAACGCGTTTAAAGACTTGTTCAGCTCTCTTCAGATATTTTCATATAAAGTTGTTTTTTAAGTGAAAGTTTGAAATGTCTTTTTGGAAAACGTTTTAACTCTGACAACACTGGTTGTGTTTTTCAGAGAAATGCCAATCTCAGACTTTTTGTCACCAATAGTCGGTGTGTTGCTCTAGAGTTCAATCAGAGTTAAGTCCATTTAGTAGCCGAGGGGTCTTTTGGTCGATTTGGTAAAGACCGTTATTTATTTTTTATGAATTTTTCTTTTTTATGTGTGTATGGTTGTGTGTTAAGGCGAGAGTTGTCTGCTGTGCGCGTGCGAGAATGTGTGTGGGCAAGATTCGTGATTTTTTTGTCGATTCCCAATAGAAACACACACGCATATAAATACACAATCACCCAAACATAATACACGCCCACAAACAATCAAAATGGAAAATAGATAACAGATGATATATACGCACACACACGCACACATAATCACACACATATACATACACATACACGCACATATATACATATATGTATATATATACACACACATACACACCCATGCGCATGTAGACACATACACACATACGCATATACAAAGAGATACATGCAGGAGCACACATACATACACACCTACACATACACACATACACACGCATACATTCACCCACACATACACACATACACACACGCATACATTCACCCACCCATATATATTAATATATATATATATATATATATATATATATATATATATATATATATATATATAAATACACACATGATTACACACACGCACCCGCACACACCCACACACATCCAACACACATATTGGTTAAAGTTTTCATTGCCTTTCTCAATCCAAACACACATAAAACATATACTCAGTCACCCAAACATAAGTACACGCACGCACACAAACAAAATGGAAAATAGATAACAGATCCTATATATATACACACACACAATCACACATACATGCATATACATACACACACGCATATATATATACATATATGTACGTATACACACACATACACACAGATACGCATGAAAGCACATACACACATACGCATATATACAGAAACACATGCAGAAGCACACACATACACACACCTACATGTACACACATACGCACACCTACATGTACACACATACACCCTATATATATACATACACACGCTCATACACCCACGCTATATATATATATATATATATATATATATATATATAAACGCACTCGCTCACACACACACACACACACACACACGCACACAAACACACACTTAACACACCAAACATATATTGGTTAAAGTTTTCTTTGTCTAGAAATATTTTCTTTTATTAAGTGTGGGCAAAGTAGTATATTTTGTATCCAATTGTTTGTTTAGTTTAGGGAAATGGTATTATACTGGATAGGGATGGGCGCGCCCGTGAAATAGTGAGCGTGCTTTATCGTGCTTGTTTTTTTTCGTGTCTGTGGGTGCACATTTACCTAAGTATGCATGTGTGTTAGTGTATTTTGTGTTTTGCCTATTTATGTGTATAATTATTTGAATATGTTTAAGACGGGGTTGAACTTTGCTATGAAGTGTTTTCCTTACTAAGTAGAAGTTGTTGTCAGTTTGGAAAATGCGCATTATCTCGTATTTTCCTCCCCTGCATGTGTGTATGTGAATTGACATATGCAGGTCTATTTTCTGCGATTTTTTTTTTATGTTGGACCGATGTAGGGCTACTCTACTACTAAGGTTTTTAGTGGTGGCTATGTAGGATTTATCGCATGCTGCACATTTTATTACATAAACCACGTTTTTTGAGGTGCAGTCTAGGTATTTTTTTTAATTTTGAATGTGTTTACCTCTAATATAATATCGCAGACTTCACATTGTTGTTTGTTGCACTTTGTGACACCTTTTGTTGTGCCTTGATGGGGTTTGAATGAAGTATGAATGCGTTTTATGTTTTTTGTTGATGTTTGCTTTTTTATTATTTTTGTTGTTTTAAGGAAGTTGTTTAGTTTGTTGTTTTGGTTTAGAAGGACGACGTTTTTCGTTATCTCTGTGAAAAGTCCTGGGGTGTTTGTGCTGTGTATCGAGGCATATGTTAGGATTTGTTCTTTTTTTTTCGTTTTTAGGGGTTCTCAAATCTTCTCCTGGTATATTTATCGCAAGTTGGATTCTGTTATCTATAAGTTGTGGTGGGTATTTTCTTTTTCTTATATTCATTCGTAGTTCCTTGAGTCGGATTGTTCGAAGGTTTTTGCCGCTATTATTGTGCCGATTCTACGTGCTAGGGTGTAGGGAATTACTTTATGCCTCTTTAAGGAGGGTGACTTTTAAGTGTAGATATTGTTGGGTTTCTGTAGGTTTGCGATAGATGTCTGTGATAGTGTTATTGTCTTTAACTTTTTATCAGAATATATAGGGAGGGTCATACTGTAGAGCTTAGTTCTAGGGTGAATTTCATTTTGGGGTGTAGGTTTTGAGGTATGGTGTGTAAATCAGTGATGCCCCCCCTATGTGGGTTTCCACAGGATGAAGCAGTCATCAAGGTATCTTTTCCAAGATTCTATAAACAGTTTTTTTAGTGTTGTGGCAAATTTTTTCTTCTATCTCTTTATATAAAGTTTCTTCTTGGTAGGCATGTGTAAGGGTTGCATATGTTGGTGCCATTTTCGTTCCCATTGCTGTACTTAGTCTTAGGATTTCGTTGTCATTGTTGAATTCGAAGGAATTATTATTTAGGACTATGCTAAACTATCGATGATGAATTGTTTTGTGAAGCTAGGGCGTAGTGTTTGTGCGTGTCTGCTGACCCAAAATGTTATTGCTTCTTTTCCTAATATATTGGGTATGTTACTATATAAACTGCTAACGTCAACGTTACTAATAGTGTCCCGTTTTCTACTGTGTGTGGTAAGATAGTAAGAAAGTGAATGTCGTCCTTTATGTAGCGCTTGACTTGATCTGTCAAGGGTTGTAATAAGATTTCTATTAAGTTGCTAAGTCTGCTTGTCGGACAGGCTGGTCCTACTACAATGGGTCTAAATGTAAGGTCACAAGGGTTTGGAGGGCTAATATATTCCGAGTTTTGTGTATCGATTGCATGTTTTGTTTCGTCGGATTTGTGTTAGTCCGTAGACGTTGTTTGTCTTTGTAATGAAATTCGTGAGGAAGTCCTTTTCTTTCTGTTTTAATATTTTGTTGTGTATTGTACAAATTTTGTGAGTTTTGAAATGGTGGTGTTGCCTATGTTGGTACTAATGGGTGTTTAGTAGTGTTTGTCATCTAGTAGTTTTATAATTTTTGTTTCATAATAAGTTTTCCCCCATGATTACTATGGCGCTGCCTTTGTCTGCTCCTTTTAAAAATTATGTCGTTATTATTATGGATCCTTTCGAGTGATTGGTTTTGCTTGTATGTGAGGCTGCTTGTAGTTTTGGGTTTTTTTATTTTGGAGGTTGAAGTTCCAGATATATATATATATATTATATATATATATATGTATATATAATATGTATATCTATATAATATGTATAGATATATAATATGTGTGTATATATATAATATGTATATATATAATATACATATATATATCTATATGCATATATATAATATATATAATAATATATATATATATATATATATTTTCTATATTCCGAATTTTTCTATATACCTATATATATTTACTCAGGGCCAATCAAGGATAAGAGTTAATGAATGTAAAGTGGGAATACGTAATCGATAATGGTGTATATTGGTATAAGTTGATTATTGATTAGAACTGCTTAACAAGAATCTGTTTACATTAGATTTGAAGGCTAACATGTATTTAGCCGCGGAGCATGCTAGCGGAACAGTGTTACAAAACAAGACAGTGCTGGGAAAGAAGCTCATTTCATGGAATCTGTTTGTACATTTAGTCAGAGATATAAAGTGAGGGAATTAAATATAGCGGTTTTGGAGAGTCGAGTGTTTTTGTGCAACTTTGGTAACGAACCAATTACGTTACGCATGCATATTCGTAATGCCATCCTTCGATCTTCGCTTGCTGAATTCTATTTCTTTTCATTTTCACACTTTTGCACTGATTTTTCTCGGCTAAAACCCAAATATAACATTTTGCATCGATCGAATACCCAATCTATAAAATTCCATGTGTGTAGACACAAAATTGACAAATGAGTTTGTTAGGCCAATTTTTAAGCACATGTATATACGCATTCATAAATATATAGAGAGTGAAATGTTGGTTCATGTTTACTAAAACCGTTTTACGCAAATATTACGCAAGTGTAAATCATGTAGAATATCTGCATGAACATAGTTACACGCAATAGTTGACTAAAGAGAAGCATCTAAGAAATCCGCAACAACTAATATGAATTCATCAAAATGAATGTTTAAAAGTATGTGCAAACTTCCAGATCTTTTGGCATATGAATGCTGTTCCACGACGCATATATAAAAAAGTTGTATGTTCATTTTAAATAAATAGAAAAGAAGGTGTTGAATATGAATATCAATACACACAAAAAATGTATAAGAATATAGGTTTCTATAAAGTTAATTATTTTTCTGCTATCATAATCGGCACTATTTCGATGCTGAACATTTTTGCCTTACATATATTCATATATATTTATAGCAGTGTGTATATATATATATATACCAAATCATAGCCCCCCTGCCTACGCAACACCCAACAGGTCAAGACATACTTTCCAAGAAATCATCTCACCAACGAGACGCTAAAAACTTTAACACTAAGACTCGAATTTTAAAGTAACTCCCTCCTCCCACCCCCACACATTCCCCTTCCATGTGCCCTTAGCCACACCAGAAATGAACTTCCCAGACCTCCCCCACAAGTTCCTTAAACCCCAAAACTAAAACATTATCAACATACCAAGCGCCCCCCAACTTCCACCTTGTTCCTTTCCTCTCTCTCTTTATTCCGCCCTCCTCGCAACCCCCTGACACAATTCACGCATTCACTCTTTCATACCAAAATAGCGAATATTTCTGTAAAAGTCTGAGGATGCTACAGACGGCCAAAAAACGGCCGAGTAGCTGAAAAAATAATGTAACAACAGAAAAATACGGTAATAAAAAATAAAACGCATATTTGCTCAACAAGAGTATTGCGCACTTTCTTCAGTTTTTATTAATTACCATCTCCACTAAATATATATATATATATATATATATATATATATATATATATATATATATATATATATATATATATATACACGATCTGTTATGCAATTTATCACGAGGGTTGTTGGCACATTTGTGTCTTCTCACGTCCATTTATTCGGCTTAATACGACAAAGCTGTCTTTATCAACATGACTCGAAATATTTCCCCACTATAACGAGGTTTTCTGCTTTACAACTCACAGAGCTTTCACCAGAATTAGGAGACTTTTCCATTTACTTTTGCGTGTATTTTGGCATCGTAATGGAAGTGATTGAAAAAAGAAACTCAACAGCCAATCGGTTCACACGTTTATATTGTCGACGCTTTCTTCTGTTTCAGGATTCCGACGCCTCTGCCCCTTTGCGTGTCAATTTAAACGTTTGTAATTTTTTGTTTTGTTTTTTTTTTTTTTTTTCTAAATGTGAGTTTAAAAAAAAACAGGTTGGTTATTATTTTTTTCTTTTTTAGATATTTTTCGAATATCGTTTTTTGTTACTAGTTCTATTCATAGGCCACTTTGTCGACCCACCAATACGTACATCGTCTCTATTTTGATAACTTATCCAATGTTAGTATATGTTTTCAAATTGTCTAACCTTTCTAATGTAAAGGTCATTTTCTCTTGTCCCATAAACGCATTTTTATTTTTTCCTACATATAAAACATAGTATCTATTTACTCAAACGAATTCGCTTCTAGCTAAAGCGAAAACATTGTTGTTAAAATGCTGCTGCATTAGTTACAATGACATCCGTTGACCTCTGCTAAGAAAAATCTTATATAGACAGACAAACAGTATATATATATATTTATATGTGTGTGTGTATGTGTGTATGTGTGTGTGCGTGTGTGTTAATGTCGGTGTACGCTTTCCAATGGGACTGTGGTTCAAATAAATTTCATCGCCATTACATAAACATTATTATTATTATTATTATTATTATTATTATTATTATTATTATTATTATTATTATTATTATTATTATTATTAGATCACATGGAGCTTTCAGAGAGCTCATCAAAGATCTGATTGGAAACCTATGGTGTTCTCAGGAAGTTGAATGACAAAACGTCTCCCCAAACGTCCAGCTCTCTCCACCTCCTTCGATAGCATTTGCAAATGAATGTTCGTCATTGCAACAGCCTCTTATCATAGATATCTTCGCTTGCAGTGGCCATAGGTTTATACTGCAATTTGCATGGCACTAAAAATCCCCAAGGTCCCAGTTCTCTTCTCATCAGTCCAGCGGAGATCTGGCCAGCGCTCTCACCTCGGTCTTTCCACCTTCCTTGGCCCTTCTCGTCTCTTTGGTATAACTTTTTAGAGGGGGGGAAAGGTGATGCGACAATGGGAGGGGGTGCGTGATGCGAGTGTAGAAATTGTAGATATGCAGCTTCATTGTTCTTCATTCCCTGCAACGCTTCCTCATTATATTGTATACTTGTGTTATTCCCGGCCTTCAAGGGTTTTCCGTAATATTTCAAGAGTTTTCATTGTATTTTTGCAGTCATTCCTCCGATTCCAATTTCTGCGATTCTTTTATCAAAGTTTTTTGGGAATTGTTCCTAGTGCTCCTACTATTATCGTATTATTTTGATTTTCTTCATCATTCAAATTCCGTTTAACTCTCCGGCTAGCTCTGTGTATTTGCTCCGTTTCTCCTTTTCTTTCATACTAACCCTGTGTTCAGCATGGACAGCAAAATCTACGATTTGGCAGGATTTTTCTTTCTTGTTTATTATTACGACATCTGGTCTTCTTGCTTGGGTTTGTCCGTCTGTATGTCTATGTCCCATACGATTTTGAGGTTTTCGGTTTTGAGTACTGTTGCGGGTGTGTGATTGTATCATTTGTCAGTATGTTCAAAATGCAGCCGTTTGCACAAGTCCAAGAATATCGCCCTCCCAATGTGGTCGTGCCTGTTTTTTATTCCTTTTGGGCCAGTTTTATGAATTCACTTACTATATGGTTTATCGTTTCGTCTCTTTGTCCGCAGAGTCTGCATTTGCTCTATTCTTGTGTGTTATCGATCTTTTCTTAGATATGGTTTGTTCTCATCGAGTTATCTTGTGCTGTAGTTATTAGAGATTCGGTTTCTCAATGTATATGTCTTTTTCGCATCAATGTGCCGGTATTTTCGTTATTCGCGTCCTTTTTTACATGGAGGAGGTCAGAGGTCACCACTTATCAAGGCCCGGGGGCCACTAAGGGATAAGAGTTATTGCGTGTATAGTAATCAATGAGATAGGATTTTAGTATTGGAGATTTAATAGAGTGTCGACTTAAGAAAGTGGTTTGTCAGGAATTTATGTGTGTTGGACTTGAAGACATCCAAGTTGTAGTTAGGTGGGAAACAGGCAAACGGAAGAGAGTTCCACAATAGTGCACTTTTGAGAAAGAAGCTCTGTCCATGGAATCTACGTTTGGATTTAAGCACAGATAAAGAGTGGGGAACATTATTGACAGTAGTTTTAGCCAGACGCGTGTTGCTCGTAAAAGATTGGCGAGGGGGGGGGACGAGATATTGGAACTCAGACGAGCACTTGCCATGGAAGTAACGATAAAAAAAGGCAGCGTCGCAACGTATCTGTGAAAGAGAGGGGCTGCAGGGAAGAGGAAATGGTATCCCCACAGTGCTACGAAGTCTATTTTGTACTCTGACAAGGCAGGATAAGCTGCTTTTAGAAGCTCCTGTCCAGATGTGACAGCAGTACTCCATATAAGACCTACTTGGCTTTTATACAGATAGAGAATTGCATCAGTAGTGAGATATCTTCAGGAGCGATAGAATTATCCCACCATTTTTCCAGCGTCCTTGGCAACAGGCCTGATGTACGCGTTCCATTTCAGATCAGGAGCAAAGATCAAGCCCAAAAGCTTCTCAAAACATGGAGCCTCCCCAAGACGAGAGTCATACATTTCAATTGATGCCAGCTGGGGATCAGAGCGTGTATGATGTAAAGATAGAATCTTACTTTTGGATTCATTAAAAGTAACCAGCCACTTCTTCCTACTGTAACACGCGCTGAAGATCAGACGAGAGAGAATCTGAGAGAACTTTGCCATTTACAGCCTTCAACGCGTTGGCAAAGATGGTCATGTCATCAGCATAGATGTCAAAGAATGATTTAAGTATGTGTTTTGGGAGATCATTGATGTAGATCAGGAAGAGTGTTGGGCCTAGAATGGACCCCTGAGGGACTCCAGCATTAATACTGTGGGCTTCTGATTTCTGCCTATCAACCACTACTCTTATGAACCTATCAGAGAGAAATGATTTAATGATTGAGAAAACATTACCAGTGATACCGTGGCTGGAAATCTTGTGAACTAGGCCCTTATGCCATACCTTACCGAATGATTTCGATATGTCAAGAGCAATTATCCAGGAAAGGAATCATTTGTCAAGAGATTCACTAATCCTATGAGATATAACCGTTAGCACATCTGCTGTAGATCTTGCGGAGCGGAAACCATATTGCATATCACTAAGAAGGTTGTTTCTGCTGAGGTGGTTGACTACTTCTCTATTTAATATGGATTCCAACAACTTACTCATGACACACAGGAGACTTATTGGTATGTGCTGAGAGGGAGATGACTTTTCACCTGAATTCTTTAATACTGGTCATACTGATGAGGTTTTCCAAGGTGTTGGAAAGCACTTCTCCTTAAGGCAACGCTTAAACAGTTTTGTAAGTATGGGGGCAAGTTCTGGTTGAAGCTTTTTCAGCACTATAACCGGAATGCCGTCTGGGCCAGTTGCTTAACATGAATCAAGTTTCTTGATTAGCTTAACGACCTCACACACAGATATTTGTATGTTGCATAGCGTGTTGTCTATTATAGGAGGAAATACAGAGAGTTGATGAGCTTCGTCGCATAGGGTAGAATTAGCTGCAAAATTCTTGGCAAATAGTTTGGCCTTTTCTGATGCTGACAAGATTACGTCAGGTCCACTGTTGGTGGTTGGGATAGAACGCACGCTTCTGTTCAGGATCCTGTTTGCTATTTGCCAAAACTGGTGGGAACCAAGCTGTTGCTCAGCTACTTTGGATTTAACGTACTGAGCATATAGCTCTCTTGCATTTTTTATTACTCTTTTACCAGGGTTTGATGGCAGTTCTGAAAGCAGCTTTAGTCTCAGTACTTCTATTATGTTGGTAGTTATGGAAAAAGTGATGTCTGTGCGCGATGGCAGCAGCACATTCTGGGGAGAACCATGGCTGGCTGTTAGGTTTTTGTTTGCATTTTTCGATGGCATGAATCGGTATATGCCTACAATTAACCATTCTGTCAGGTTTGATACTATAGAGGACACATCCGTTTTAAACATGGAATGCAGAGGTAGATAAGATATAAATGTACGGAAGCTATCCCAGTCAACCATAGAGTATCAACTTACAGTACGGTGGTGAAGTACGTCTGAAGACATTGCATTTGATTTTTATCTTTACTGCTACAACGGATTGCTCAGGGGATCCCAGAGGAGATAGAACGGAGCATGAACATAGTCAGGGGGAGTGGGGGGGGGAAATGTCTAGTATGCTTGCATACAGACCAGTAGTATCGAGCACACGGGTGGGTTCGAGAACAATCTGAGTGAGGTCATAGGCAGTAGCAAAATCATGACAAAACCTCCGCTCGTCATCGGTCTTATTTGAGTGGGTCAGCCATTCCACATTATGGACATTAAAATCACCGCAAATATGAATGCTTGTCATTCTTATTCCGTGGAGTTGGTTTTCATCCCATTTCTCTTTTCTCGCTTTGTTATTTGTCTGTCTATTTTCTGTTTTGTTGATTTGTTCCGTGTCTCTCGCTGTCATAATTATCCGTTTGGTGTTTTGCATTATGTATTTTTCTAGTTCTTTTTTGTGTCCTTCACGCAGTCTCCGATACAGATCAGTCCCCTCGCCGTCTTTGTTTTTTCACGTAGAGTCTCTCAATATCGTCCTTTGGGTGTAGTGCATTATGCATAGTCATGAGTTACCTGGTCTTGTTGCCGGGCTTTCTCAGTTCTTCTTTTGTCCACCTTATTAACGGTCCTGAATATCTTACTAGTGACACTGCTCATGTATTTATACCTTTTATTAGATTTCTGCTATATAATTTCGTTTCCAGGAGTTTTCTTGTTCTCCTGAAGTATTCCTTTCCACACTCACTAGCAGTTTTAAGAATGTTATTTGAAAATAACTTATGGCAGTCACTGGAATCTGAGTGTGAACAAGTGTCCCTAGATTTCTAGTACTCTCCGCCTCTTTCGATACCATTGTCAAGTTAATTTACGTTATCGCAACAACTGTTTATCATTGATTTCTCGTTGGTAGCAACCATTTGTCCTCAATCTAAATTTGTGTGGCAATAAGCCTCTCCAAAGTACCAGTCTTCTTCGCCCTCATCCAGTGGAATCCCAGTTAGTGCTTTTTCCCTTCAGTTTTTCTATCCGCCCTGACGGATCGACTATTTGGTGAGGATTCAGTCCTGCTAACGCCAAGTTCTTTTTTATTTTGTTTTGTTTGTAATGCATTGTGTATTACTGGGTTTAATGCATTGCTCATTGCCATTAAATTCTTCTTCCTCTGATCAAGGTGTCAAAGATCCTTTTTTAGTTTATCCTATAGATGATCCACAGCATTTTATTATCGACGCTATGCAAGTGTTTATTGCCTTAATTTTATTGCTACTTGATAGCTTTGTTTCTAACCGTTTCCACGTTCTCCCACGCACTCTTTTCCAATTTACCTTCCCTGTCTGTAGATTAAATGGTTTCTACTTCCAGCGCCCATGGATCTTTTTCAGTGTCATTTTCACTGAATGCTCTCATCTTCTTTTAATTGGGGAGCTCCATACCTTCTGACCTAGTTTTACTTTATTAATTCCTGTAAGGCACGTTTTGTACTTCCAAATTTCGATTCCAACATCCTGGATGAATATTCTGGTTGTGTTTATCAAATATTCCTGCTCCTATTCTGCTTTTAGAACACAACTTCAGGTCACTTTTATGCATAAGGATGTTTCTTTTTGCTCTACGCCTGTAAATTTGTATCCAGCATTACATTTCCTTAGTATGTACTTTACTGATTACGATAAGCAGTAGAGGTGATAGTGATTTTCTTTCGGAGATGCCTATTGCTGTCCTCCGGCGATGACTTCCAGTCTGCAGGTTTCCATTGTTTCCTTAATAATAATCATAATCTTGTGAGATATCTTCTTTTATTATTTTTATTATTATATTTGTCTGCAATTTTATTGTATTTATTTAATGCTAGCGGGAGGGGGGCGTCTTGTTTTGTACGAGCTATAAATACGCTTGGATATATTTTAATTTGTTCAGATTTCGTATGTATTATGATAAAGTCATGATTTCTAAAGTAAAAAATGTGTGTAGGTGCCGTCAGCTAGAATCGAAACCGAAGGAATACGAGAACTGCACCAACGTGACACTATATAACCCTATTAAAAATTAAAAATAAACTAAGATACAAAATGTTTAATGGGTTTTTTATTTTTAACTTTCAACCATTTTTGACCACTTATAAACGATTTTAACTCGCTAAGGGCCCATAAAAGAACGGTTTGTAAAATATCCAAAATCATGCCGATGGCGTGTCTGGATCGACGGAAACCACACTGGTACTCAGACAGGATATCTTCGGCTACGTCCCGTATTCGGTTTAAAATTATACGAGCCAGAATCTCCCCTAGTAGCGAAATCCCTCTATAATTCCTACATTCTCTTCTATCTCCCTTTTTGAAGATAGTATAAAGGAGAGCATTTTTTCAGCCAATGTGGACTTGTTTTTCCTCACACGCTTTTAATATAAGCGTTGAGGCGTGTCTACACAGGGAGACCCTCGTGTGTAAGAAGCTCTGTAGGGATGTTTTCGTGTTCGGCAGCTTTCCTTGGCGCATTGAATTTCGTGCTACACAAAACTCTTCGAAGGTTGGCGGAAGAGCTTCCCATAGATGGGTTGGATGATGATGCACGTTTTTAAGGAAGTCCTGATGTTTTAAGGAGTCTCTATTGATTAGGGTGTTTAAATGATCAAACCATCTGTTTAGTAATTAGTTTTTTTTTATTTTCAGTATTGTGTCAGTTGCTGACAAGAGAGTTCCTGCAGCAGAGCATTTGGATGAAACGATTTTCTTAGTACCGACAAAAAAGTTTCTTAGATCCCTTCTGTCTGAGAATCTTTGCGGGTTTTGGCAGTTTCTTGCCACATTTCGTTTTGTATTTCCCGAAGCTTCGATTGGCACAGACTTTTGGTTTTATTATACTTAGCTTTCTTGTGTGGCTAGTTGTATCTTGTTCATAGGTTATTTTTTCTTGCAGCCTTGTTGATTGCATTATGTTGGTCCATTCCCCGTCGAGTGATGGGCTTCAGGCTGGCAGGTTCTGTAAGACTGCTGTTTGGAAACCACGTGGCTTTCTTGATTTTAAGTTTGTCCATGTCATATGTCGGGTTTCATTTTACTAGTTTTCACGTGGTTTCTTTTTTTATTGTAGATTTTAGCCGTGTTATTAAGAGCCAGTTGTCTGCCAACAATCGTCGGGTCCTGGCATGCATCTTATGATCTAAACTTCATTTTCACGATGTTGTTTCACACTGCGGCATAGGCGAAAAATGTCAGTTCTGATCTATACATATTAACACTAACATGATAGACTGGTCCCTTTGGGGTGGTAGTCCTAGTGCCATTATCCTTTTACTTATGGCATTTGTTATCTTCCTAGTCAGGTTTTGATGGCAGTGACAACGTCCTGGGAGCAGTATTTTCCGATGTTTTACCCTTCTAGATGAATGTGTATCCTAGCCAAATTTCAGATATCTGACATTCACCAGGTAACTTTGTCACACTGAGAGCTGCTATATAGATGTTGAACCTTACTAGTTCTCTTGAAACAATCGGTTCTTCATTCTGGACGTTCAGCGTCTCTTGAATCCATGAGAGTGCGCATATTCCAAGCGCCTGCTTTAACGTGCGATTTGCATACATTATTATGTTTTACGGCTGCTCTTACGGTGCATCACTGGGCGTAGCAACCATATGAATGAGAGGTGTGATCACTGATTTTTACCCCATTTTTTATAGACCCCTCCCCAGTTGGTGACAAGCTGTGCTCATGAAAATGCCCAAATAGTCGCAAGGGCAGGACTTGTGGTCACGGGTCAAAGAGGAACTGTACCTGTCTACGGACAATGTTCCCATAACGTACTCGTGCTTTGGCTTAACAGTTAACAAGACCAAGGTAAAAGTACATGCCCAACCCCGGCCAGAGGAAGTTGTGACAGACTTAAACATCACGATGGATGGCACCACCATAGAATGCGTCCATAATCCCATACCTGGACAGTATTCTGTCCACTCAAGCTAACTGATCGCAGGAAACCGAAAACCGAACAGTTCCACCAGAAAAAAAAAAACTGCGGGCCATGATGCGAATTAAGCTGGACGATTATGTGTTCAACATAATTCTCCTCAAGAGAGCCAACGTCATCAGCACAGATGCCTTGATCAAAAATAGTGGCTGAGAGGGTTTTCCCATGTGGCTCGGATGGGGAACACTAGACTAAGGACACAAGTGTTTCTCTAGTAACAAAATGCAGGAAATCGACCCCGAGGCCGCCCACTACTTAAATCCAAAGACTAGCTGACGAAATCTCTAGTTGAAACACCTTTGAAGCCAGATCGAACAACAGACTCGAATGAAGAAAAAGAGTCCAAGTGAGTACGAGTCAATTTCAAATCAAATAAGCAAACGGCAACAAAGGGCACGTAGAGAAGACCAACCGCACACCCACAACACAATGTGACCGATGCATCCGACTAATCAGAGCTCCAAAGATTCATCATCCTGATAATGATGTAAATTCTTACGAAACTCAAATCTTTCTGTTCTACTTCTTTTCCGTATTGGACCTGGGAACTATGATGTTCAGGCACGAGTTCAGGCCGACGATATATATATATATATATATATATATATATATATATGCTTTTTACAGTATTGATCCCCTATATATAAAGGAGCAGAGGTCACTCAAGGATAAGGGTTTATGTGAGAACGGTAGTCATTGCGATAATAGCGTAATAATTGCTGGTAATTCAAAATTAGTTTGATGAGATTACTTACGAGGACGGTTCAACAAGAGCTTTTTAATGTATGACTTGACGAGTACAATGTCATAGTCAGCTGGAAAGCAAATAAGCGGAACAGAGTTCTGGGAAATAAGTGTTTTTAATAGAATGCACGTTCAGCTTTAGGCATTGATAGAGTGGTGGGAGAAATGATCTGTAGTGGTTTTAGCGAGAGAAGTGTTTTTTTGTTAAATGTTGGCAAAGGGAGACCTTATATTAAAGCGCCGTCGAACACTTGCCTTGAAAATTGAAATACAGACAAAGGCAGGCTCTCAAGTCTCTTCTGTAGGAAAGAGGTTTCAGGATCAAAGCTCATCGTCTACTAGATTATGGAATCTGTTCTAAACTCTGTCAAAAGCATGATAGAGTGATTCAATGTGGTACAGTATGACGTAGTCGACTCTTTAACAGAAAGAGAAATGCATCAGCAGTGAGATGTATACTGAAGGAGTAGAATGATCCAACAATTTTAGATCAGGAGTGAAGGTAAGACAAAGAAGTTTGTTTAAACACGATGGGCCTCCAAGGCGATAGCCGTTCATTTCAATAGGAGCCAGATGTTTATCGGAGCGATGGTGATGGAAAAAGAATTGATTTTGGATTAATTTTGCTACCTTTTTCCCTATGGAACTACGTGTAATAGATCAGGGGAAGTAAGATTTGCCGTTTCCGGCCTTTAATGTGTGCCATAGATTGTAGTGTCATCTGCATAAATGTCTACGAATACTCTAAAAAGGTGATTTATTAGATCATTTAAAGTATGGCGTTTAGATGGAATCCGAGAAAAATGCCCGCTTAATAATTTGAGATTCTCACTTTACTACTCTTATTTACCGGAAATCTGTATATAAATATTAACGTATAGTATATATATATATATATATATATATATATATATATATATATATATATATATATATATATACATATATATATAGACGGACAGATAGTGAAAGAGACAAAAAAGAAAGAAAAAGAGAGAGAAAGAGGGAGGGGGAGAGGCGGCGAGAGAAAGCGATTATTAGGGGGCGACTATTCTACATGAGCTAATTTAAAATGTATTTTAATTAAAAGTTGTTTTGGCGAGATATGTCTAAATTTATATCAAACTATTGTTAACTTGCCAAGCAGACGGGATTTATCTACATATAATCTAACATAAATATGTTTAATTTTGATCGTACTTATCTATAGAAAAATCTGTTTATTTCGGTCTGAGATCATGTAATAATACACACAAACACACACACATCCATATAAATATATGCATATGGATATAGATAGGTAGATAGATAAATAAATAGATGTACGGAGAGAAACAGAAATAATAAGGAGTAAACGCAAGCTTACACTTCCTACTATAACATAGTAACATTTTTATAAGCACAATTAAATATATATATATATATATATATATATATATATATATATATATATATATATATATATGTCTTATGCATTCTAATTAGTTAAGCAGATATAAATATAAATGCTTATAATTACAGCTTTGATCTTATCTCCATAAATTTCCCTAGCTATATAAAATAAACTTTCCATTTTTGTGTGATGCTAGTCACTACTGATTCGATACAACTTGGCCGATCTTTTAAAAGAAAAAAAACCTGATGTGTTGGTATGTTTTCGATATGTATCTATAATCGATAATTGATACAGTCCGATAAAATAAGTCTCTTACACAGGTAAACATCGGAAGTATATTTGAGAAGCTTTACCATTGCACAAGCAGTAAAGCCAGACATATGAAATCTACAGTAGGATTGTGGTCGAAATTGAACGTTTCTTTTTAAAGCAAAATTGCACCATGATACTTAACTTTTTATTTTAAGCTTTAATACAAGCCTACCATTACCTAGCAATCGGTATGCCTAAACATATCTAATGAACATATTTTTATATGGCAGGGGCGCGATCGAAATGAATTTTTTTGTTATTTAAAACACAATTAAATCACAATACTTTACTTTTATTTTAAACTTTACATTTTTATTTAATTTACTTTTATTTTTAACTTTAATGCAAGCCATTACATGAAAATAATTTATAAAACCAACAGTAGGTTCGCTACAGTGCATTGTAGATTACAATGTATTGTGGATATGTCACTCTGAAAGGCATATATAGCTTTGTGGCACAATGAAAAAGGCCCCTTTTGAGGGAGCTGAGACATCTACATAAATAAACCTTTTGCCTTACTTGGTCTTTGCAGATGTGTTAAGCAGGTGTTAGTTATTTTGAAAATGTTCTGCTATGACTCAAGCCAAACATGACAGTTTGTTTATAATATTGAACCAAGGCAAAACGATATATAGCCTTAGAATTTGAAAGATCAAACCCGAAAGAACTCATGGGTACAAAAACAAAACAATGTGTAAACGTTATGTATGAATGCCCCCCTCACTCACTCTCTCTCTCTCTCGTATATATATATATATATATATATATATATATATATATATATATATATATATAGGCAAAAAGAGAGTCCGCACTTGTAATTTAAAAAAAAAACTGCAAATTTAATCTAAATTTAATTTATCTGTTAAAACAAACTACACCTCATTAGATTGGCCGTTTAATCTTCTATAATATTACCTTGAAATAATTACAAATGCGCACTTTCTTTTTGCCGGCACTGTATATATATATATATATATATATATATATATATATATATATATATATATATATATATATATATATATATATATATATATATAATTCTACTGTTCTTGTTTTTATTTTGTTCGCTCTGCCTATTACAAGCTTGTTAACAATACTCCATGTCTGCTTATTTTCTAAGCCCGTATGCGTAGAACATATTTAACTTAAGATACACCCAGTTTCGACACAACAAGATGTGTGGTCTCAGTGTCTGGCAGATACATACGACATTACCATTTGCATAGATTCATTTAAAAGCCAACATCGCTCTTAGTTGTTGACTGATATTAAGTGGAAAACCTCAAAATTGTACATAGCCTCTTGTACATCTGTCCGCACGGGTTTTCAAATGTGTTCCTCGCCTGTTACACTTGCACTTCGAATGATACGATTCTTCAGCTATCATCTGACACACCAGAAATGTTCTTATTTAATACGCAATGTTGGTGTGACTGAACTGCTCCCTTCTCTATACGAGTCTACTAGTCAAGGGAGGAGATAGAAACGAAAATAAAAGACAATTAACTTGGAATATCTTCCTTCGAGTGAATAAAAAATAAAAAAGAAACACATGTACGACATTGAATGGAGTCGGCAATCTTTTAGGCTTGTTTCCTCCCCGGTGTTCTACAGATGTCTACACATTGTTTTTCATGGGTGTGGCTGAAGGAACAGTACTATTAACGAAAGATCTCACGAATAGTTTTCTTTTCAGTAATTTGTCTGTTCGGGCCCAACATCATTAATAGAAACATCCTCGCACTTCTTTGAGAGGTATTGTCGGTTGATCGTTTACATTTTGAATAACGCGTTCATCGCTAAGAAGTTGACTGGTTGTATCCTTCCCAACATGCAGGTCAAATAATTCCGACGTTGAGAGAATCTAAAACAAACTTCGAAATCTAATTGACGCTGTCATTTCCCCTACTTATTTTTATCACAGCATTACTGGTGATTGTCTCTTTATATACTGTCCTCATTTTCATGACTTCGAGCGTCAATCACTGCATTTGTGTGAAACAAATACAACACTAACACATCTAAATACAACAACAATCAGTAGTTCCCTTTATGTTTCTTATAAATATTAAATAACATATATATGAACCAGGGGTTTTTCCTTATAACTGTCCGTCCATGAAACACAATATTGCAGGGTTTTTTACTAGAAGTCTATAACATAGTAGTTATATACAAACATAAACAAAACCTCGTTGATTAATTCTCGTAAACTTTCAAATCCTATCGAATCACCAAACAAATAGTAAAACTAATAGTTAGCACACATTGTACAATGATATATTAATTTACTGCCCACCATAATTTAATATGTAAAGTACTTTTTTTTTTCTTTTTTTTTACACAGTGATCACCACTTATCAAGGCCCGGAAGCCACTCAGGGATAAGGGTTATTGCAAGTACATCACGTTAGTGAGGAGATTTTATGAAGTGTTTAATTAGGGGGGCGGTTCATTAGGAATTTGTTAACATTAGACTTGAAGAAATCCAAGTTGTAGTCCGGAGGGAAGCAGGCAGACGGAACAGAGTTCCACAGGCGTGCAGTTCTAAGAAAGAAGCTTTGCTCATGAAATCCGCGTTTTGATTTAGGCACAGATATAGAGTGGGGGAAATTACGTATTAACAATATAACAATAAAATGAGCAAAAATAAATAGAATATTTCTATTGTTCAAGTAAAAAGGATAAATATTTACATTGACAGTATCTGTTTAAATATCTTCCAAGTTTTAAATATTTTTATTCAAAGTATATTCATATATATATATATATATATATATATATATATATATATATATATATATATATATGCGTGTGTATATATATGTGTGTATATATACATATATATATATATGTATATATACATATATACATATATATACATATATATACATATTTATATGCATATATATACATATATATATACATATATATGCATATATATACATATATATACATAGGATATATGTACATATATATATACATATACATATATACATATATATATATACATATATATGTGTATATATGTATATGTATATGTATATAAATGTATATATATGTATATATATGTATATATATGTATATAAATATGTATATATATGTATATATATGTATATATATGTAAATATATATATATATGTAAATATATATATATATGTATGTATGTATATATATATATATATATATATATATATATATATATATATATATATATATATATATATTTCTCGCTGCTTTTAATCGTGACACCTTACACTGATGATTCCGAAAAAGGATTAAACAGGTATTTAATAATTATTATAGTAAATATTTATATATGTTTGAATGTGCGCGCGCGTGTGTCTGCGTATGTGTACGTGTGTGGGTGTGGGTGTGCGGGCGAAATATTTTTAAGCAGAGGACGAAATACCAGACAGAAAAAAAGTAAGCAGTGAAAAAGCAAGGAAACTGATAACATCAATGAGAAAGCAAAATTAAATTTTCATAGCATGAGGCGAATTCATTTTTCGTCATCATCTGTCGGTAGCTTAGACGATAGTGAAGGTAAACGTGTTAAATAACGATTAGGGTTAGAGCGTTAACCGTTTCGGTTACGATTGTAACAGACCGCTTCTAAGTAATATTTTTCATGACTTTTGAAATCGTTACTATTTCAATAATCAATAATGTATTGGCTCTATAGTAATAAATGTGAAATTTGCATGAATTAAAACATAATATTTGTACGTTCTGTACGACTACCCAAAACCGGGTGCGCGCTAGAATATATGTATATATATATATATATATATATATATATATATATATATATATATATATATATATGTATATATATATATATACATATATATATATATATATATATATATATATATATATATATATATATATGCTCCCGTCGATTTCGACGTATGAATTTCTGACATAACAATCAAGTTACTCGGAAATTCATACAGTTATTTGTTTATAGTGGTGAAGCCTTAAGTAGAACCAAGAAAACTTTTTATATGACTGCTAAGTTTTGTCGGTGCAGATGACTGCCAAAGAAAAGCGTATACAGTAGCCAGGGTTTAACATCAGTTTCTTTCACCTAGATTAATGTCTTTACGAATAGCTGATGTGCATATATTCTGGTTAATTGATTCGCAGCCAGATACCAAACTGGAAATTTCTGCGATATAGCGTGGTACATACAGCGCGTAGCCTGCCCAAATGATCACCTTTTTAGTAGTGGCACGGCTAAACGTTGCTTAATTTCGGTGATGTGTCGAGAATCGATGGGTCAACCTAATTTTACCATATGTGTGTGTGTATATATATATATATATATATATATATATATATATATATATATATATATATATGGCAATTAAGCTACACAGAATATTCCACGTTTCATCCACGTAAGGATTCGTCAGATTATGCTCATAACTTACTACCAAGCTCAACCTATGTATTGAGCACTGCTGAAGTAAATTAAGTTTACGCATAATAGTTATAAGCATAATCTGACGAATCATTACGTGGACGAAACGTGGAATATTCTGTGTAGCTTAATTGTCATTTATATATATATATATATATACATATATATATACATACATATATATGGGTGTGGGTGTGTGTGTGTGTGGGTGTGTGTGTGTGTGTGATTCTTTGGAAATATTTTTTCAATTATACTCCCCTTTTTTCACATGCTAATAATTAATTCACGAATCTCAATCTAATGGCAGATCATATAACAAACAAATGACAAAAGTCTGTTTGCAAAAGTTCATGATGCTGTCCATCTTACAATTAATTGTTTTAATTACTTTGACATTTGCAATTGTTGACGGAAACTGTTTCGTAGATCAAATGTATTCCTTTTATTATTTTATTAATCAACGAATATATTTTCCTTAACTTATCAGAAGAAACAGCAACTATAACTCTACCAAATATTCATATAAATGAATTGTATTAACTTGATGTACACTACTAAAAATATTCGAATTAGTATATTGATACTTAATTATTCATAATTACTCTACACGCACATACACACACACATATATAAGTATATATATGTGTATATATACATATATATATATATATATATATATATATATAGAGAGAGAGAGAGAGGGAGAGAGAGATTAGGTTACACATAATATTCCGCGTTTCATAATCGTGAGAATTCTTCAGCTGCAGCCTGTTTATGCCTGAGGAATTCTCACGAGAATGAAACGCGGAATATTATCTGTTATTTTTCCATATGTATTTTCATAACAAAGTACCTAGCTCTACGTATATATAGAGCACTTTTTAAATGAATACTGAAAATTTACACATAAAATATATCTTTGTATATTAATTTATGTGATAAAATGAAAGAATTTTGTATATATATACATATATATATGCATATATATACTTAGATATTTATACTACTACTACTACTACTACTACTAATATTAGTACAACTACTAATAATAATAATTAATATGTCATATGCCTATATATTTATTAAATTTTGTTCGAAACTAATTATAAAATATATCTTTTATTTATGATCATACCGATAATTGATTTTATCGAATTTAATATTCACGTAATAATTTAAATTTATAACTATTTTAAATATTATTTAATTTCAATATGAATAAAAATCGGTCAATATAACTAGGTTTTGATAAATGGAACAACGGATTAAAATTTAAAAATGTACTATCGATCTTTCTACTGTATTTAATACATTACAATGAAATATTATAAAAACATGTATATTAAAGTAAGTAAAATTAATGAAAAGTAATTTAATGACAATGAAAACTTTTAATTATGTAAACTAAATTTTATTAAAATCGTAATACAAATACGTTATATATGAATAAAAATTCAAACAATTGGTATAACCAGGAATAGAATATTTGTATATTGTAATAAGTTTAGTACAAAATTTAATAAATATATTGACATATATTATATATATATATATATATATATATATATATATATATATATATATATATATATATAAAATAAAAATTACAATTAAATTTACCAAAATGACCCAAGATAGTAAAATTAAAGTATATTATAAATATTAAAGAATTAATATTTATAAAGTTATCTGGTGGAAGATAAATAATCCAGACTAGCCATTCATGTGTAATCACCTTTTTTTATCACCATATTCCCTCTGCTTTACTTTTTTTGTTTTCAAGTAAGATCTTTGACTTACTTGTTGTTTCATCAAATACTTTTGCATGCAAAATCCGATCCCGCATTTTGCTAATTCCTACCCCCTTATGAGAAGGAAAGTATTTCTTCGAAACTCCGCGGATTAAGCACTATCCACTTATCTAGTGTTTCCTTTTCAGATTAAATATGTTTTTAACTCATTTCAAAGTGTTGTTTAACATATTTTATTAACTGTTTGCTCGTATATATATATATATATATATATATATATATATATATATATATATATATATATTACAATTGTTATCTACGTAAATATATATATCTATATTACAATTATAATCTTATCTACGTATATATATATATATATATATATATTAATTATAAACAATAAAATAATAAAATACAAAATGGAATATTATTTAGTAGTGTATGACAAAATTAGAACAATTTGTAAATACGAATATTAAAATTCTAGTGTTGTTACTTGTAAATTGAAATTGCGTAATCGATAATATAAATCTCACCTTTCTGTTTAAATGTTTGTATGAACGTATGTATGTATGTATGTATGTATGTTCATCTCGCAAACACTTTCGACAAAGGCGAGGAATTTCCACGAGAAAGGTATCATTTTTTGAACACGAGCCTTCGGATGACTAATATTGACAACTTTGCTAAAAACATTAATTCCTTCACTTGCGGACTTTTTCACAGATAGTGGTCGCTTATTTCTTCGATATTTTCGAAAGCCGTCACTACTTTTCCATTGTCTTGCCTTAATTTACCCCTACGTCCCTTCCGGTTTGCCGATGGGCGCAACAGCTAGCGCGTCACGTGTGTTTTTCTACTTTCTTTTCCTTCTTCGCGGTACGTGTTCAACCCCGCCTGTCTACTTCCACTTTTTTTTGCGCTCGCAATTTTCCTTTTTTTTTCTTTGCAAAACCAACACCCTTACACACATCACCTCGTTCTTTCTCGCTTTCACGTCACGGGTTCAAGCCTGCATACCTAGTGAAACTTTTTATTTATTTATTATTAGTATTGCTCAACACACATCTACAAAATGATGACCTGTTTGTTAAAAATATGAGGTAACCAAGTATGAGGATTAATGAATTAAACCTAAAAATATGTAGTTGATATTTAGCAGTTCTGTTATATTAGTTATGCAATATGCCCGTGTAAGTCGTGTCTTTAATTGTCTTTATATAAATATATACACCCTAGTTTTTAAAAATTGATTTTTTATATTTATTTAGCTATAATCGAGCATACTGTTTTGCGGTGATACTGATATTTAAATTTTCTAGGTTCAAAAGTGATATTTAAACTCGTCCGACATCAGCATAAAACAAAGAAGTTTAAGTTTAATGCTTATGCGGACATATTCGTTGCCGAGATTGATTTATGTATTTAGCTCTGAGTTATCGTTAATGTTGGTTGAAGTAAATAGTTGCCTTCCCAATGGGGTAGCAGAGAATGTAGATTGATAGCCGTGGGTATGGGTGTAATTTATGGTATCGAGCAGTATCATCGATCGATTAAGTTTGAACATGCAATAGCTGAGCCCATATTCTTCGAATGCATCTATTGGACTGTTAACTTACCCCTGTCATAACTTATTTTTATGTTTTCATGAGATTAATGGACGAGAAGTCAAAACGCAACTCCATCCTGAGGCAATAAAATAATGCGAACCCAAATCAATCTAATGAAAAAGAAATTAAAGAAAGTCCTATTGTCCACCTACTGTAACTATTACGTTTGGAGCTGAAAAGCTCTGAAGTGTTTCGCTGCAAACTCGAGACACTTCGCTTTGCCTGTAAATCGATCGATTCTTTTTCTGAATAATTGTCGTCTTTCTTGTTTTCCCGAGAAAACGGTTCGCGGATTTGTCAGTGGGCGAGACGAGTGCTTCACGGTATTTCCTTTCCGCTGCCTCGACTTAGAAATTTTTGACTCGAGTTCCTGATTTATAACAAAAACCTTTTGCACCTTTCTTCTTTTCAGAATCTATTCGTTTCCGGCTATTTCTCAACCGGATTTTCGTACTGTTACAAAAGAGACTCACAATTCCACTTTTCTATGAAGGGCGCCCAGATACATCGATTAGTTTTACCATATCGGGGTTTCGAATGTAACGAAATATAATACGGTTAAACTAGAAAACTGCACTTCTTAAAGCATTATCGAAAGGCCCGAAATGTTAAAATATGTTTAAACTCATTAATTCACAAACATTGTTAAATTTTTATGCTACATGACTTCAGAATGTATTTTATTTGTGGTGAGGACCATTCATAGGTACGCCACCATTTTTAGTAATGAACAAAGCATTGCACAGGCAAGAATCGTTGTAAAATACATGAATTCAGATTTTTCGTTTTGCTTAATTCTAGGAACTCCCCCTGATGAGAAAAAATTACTCGTTACGTCACAATACGAAAGAGACCTAGCTCTACACGTGTATTTTATATACAGCATTTCGTTTTACTAATGTTTTTTTTAGAAATAGACATTTATTAAGTTCTTTAATGTATTTCGTTTTCACAACAACAAATTTACGAGATTATTAAAGAACAGAAATCACGTAAACGTCCGAGGGTCGTTCTAATACCTATATATGAATTAAAAGAAAAAAATGTTGACAACCTTAAAGACGCGAGCACTACGATCCATACGCGCTAAGCTTTGTGCTGCAGAATTTTTTCGTACATATATATATATATATATATATATATATATATATATATATATATATATATATATATATAGAGAGAGAGAGAGAGAGAGAGGGGGCGAGACAGAGAGAGTGCAAGAGCGATAGATAGATAGATAGATATACATTTAATAAGACTCATAGCCAAAAATCTATACATATTGGGTGCACACAATAGTCTAGAATAAACCTAGCCATTCAGTGCCAGTTTGTTACTAAGGTGAAATGCAGAAATGAAGTGCAATTCCCAAATATCTACAACCCCAGTATATATGTTATTGTTCTATCTAGTGCATTTAGATGTATACTATTTAAATATGTTATGAATAATATCAACTATGCAATCAGTAAATGATAACATAATATTATGTATATATGATCTTTTATAAAAATAATAATTTCAATATAAATCCTTGTAATTATATATGTATATATCTTTTGCTTTCCTTGTTTCATTACTTTTTGTTTTTTTTTACTTTCCGTGCCTATTCCAAACTTGTTAACTGCATTGTATATCTATCTACTTATTTACTTGCTCGTACGCGTAGACAATATTCAACTTGAAGTTCTTTTTTGTTCAGGTAAAACCATTTGTGTAGATTCACTCTCTCCGAAATACACAAAGCCTGGCAATTTACATAGTTTTATTTAAAAGCTAGCATCGCTCTTAGTTGTTGACTGATATCAAGTAGAAAGCCTCACAATTGTACACAGCCTCTTTTACATCTGTCCGCATGGTTGTTCAAATCTTTTCTTCACTTTTCACACTTACTTTTTCTTCAAATGTCACGATTCTTCTGCTATTGCCATACACACTTGAAATATTCTGATTAATACGCGATATTGGTGGGCCCTAACACCTCTCTTCTCTGTACGAGTCTACCAGCCAAAGGAAGATGGAACGAAAATAAAGGACAATAAACTTGGAATATCTTTCTTCAGGCGAATAAAAAAAAAAATAAACACATGTTCGACATTGAATGGTGTCGACAACCTTTTAGGCCTATTTCCTTTCCGGTGTTTCTACAGATGTCTACATATTGTATTTCATGGGTGTGGCTGCAGGAACATTACTATAAACGAAAGATCTCACGAATATGTTTCTTTCCAGTAATTTGTTTGTTCCAGCCGATCATTATTAATAAAAACATCCTCGCACTTTTTTGTAAAGCATTGTTGGTCGATCGTTTGAATTTTGGATAACGCGTTCATCGCTAATGTTTACTGGACTAGCAAGAAAAAGAGGTAATAGCAGAAAAATGACTTCTCTCAGTATATATCGATGTCAATTTTGCAGTCTCTTTTAGTTAAGCTAGATTACCTAAGGTAATACCATGTTTAACGGAACCTTAGGAAAAAGATACCGTTTGACGTTTATATAAGTCGGTTAAACATGTTTATTCCATAAAAATGAAGTTTTCTATGGAATATCAAATTTACAAAGGGTTACTATTATATATATATATATATATATATATATATATATATATATATATATATATATATATATATATATAGTGTATATATCTGGCATGGCGAATGACAATGTTCTCTTTTAGTAGTTTTTTTACGGGAAGATTCCGACGTCCTCCTACATAATAATCCAGCAAACGATACAGTCTGCTAATTTTGAATGAGTGATCTTTGGTGGCAATAAAGTATGGTAAATTCTGAGTTAATATTTTGCATGAAGTAATGAACAAAATTGATACCATGACACTTTGTTTGCTCATAACAAAAACCATACAATTATTAGACAAATTGGCTCAATAGTTTCGTAGGAAAAATGTGATTAACTGACAAACAGACAGATAGACAGAAAGAGAGATATCCCAAGACAAATATGATCTCGATATACAGGTCGCCATTTTGGTGTTATTTAGCAAATGGATAGCAACGAGTGGCAATGATAGAAATTTGAATCAAATCAATTGTATTTATCGAAGAAGAAAGGAAACTAGTCGGTTTCTTTCGTGTTCTGATAAAATAAATAATAATAAAATAAATAATCATAATAATAATCATAAAATAAAGAATATAAAAGAAAGAATAATAATAAAAAAGAAGAAGAATAGAATAAAGAATACTAATAAAATTAATAATAATAATAAAATAAATAATAATAAAATAATCATAATAATAATAATAAAAAAGCATAATAATAAAATAAAGAATACTAATAAAATAAATAATAATAATAAAATAAATAATAATAATACAATAAAATCTGTGAGAGATTCTAATCTATATACGAAGGGAATAACAACCTTGCTCATATTTAAGTAGAACAAATATGTCTCGTTTTTAATTTCCTTTGGTAAACACAGTGAGAAATTCTAACTTGTTCTGTTTACACATGCCGGTAGATTAACAGAACATTTGTTTTCAGAAGTAAATGAGCTACAAACAAAACATAGTATTTGTCATCTTGTTCAAGATGAAATTAATGATACTTTTATTACCAACTAATTTAACAAGTGTACCGACATTAGCTTATGGAGTTAGATAAATAGAAAAAAAAACTGCACCATTCATATTTGAATCGTTAAAGACATTTCGTAATATCACGAAGTAATAAATACTGTATTCTTTATTATTAAATGAATACATAATAATAAACATCTAAGCGTTCTTTCAACTAATAAGGGACTTGCCTCGACGAGAATTTTGCCGAGAATTTTTTATTAGTTTTATGAGAACATGATTTTAAATTAAGGGTTTATATACAAGATCCCCCCAATACAATTGATGTTAGAATCTTAACGCAAATTCCCTGAACAAAGTTTTCTTTCTAAATCTTTCTGCATGTTGAACATCGTTGCGTAGCCTGGTTTCAAGCGCACTAAAACCTGGTCGTCTTCAAGTCAATTTGATAAATTCTTGTTGGGGCATCCACTTAGATAATCGAATTATACACAATTTCCACCATTAACGATTACTACATAGTTTTCCCGGTGATTACCATGCATTATCAACCCTTATTATCCTGTTGACTTTCTTGTAACAAATAAAAGAAACGTACATAAATAATAAATTTTGCACTTAAATAACGCAATTTAGAATTTTCATCAACATTTACTAATGGAGTATGTTATTTGTATACCAACATCTAAGAAAAAATATGTGGAGTATACCCCAATATTTTTACTTTTTCTTAATCGAACTTGCACTTCATTTGGATTATACCTGTTACATATGTCTGCATTGTTATCAACTTTTATACAAATGTAACTTGCCTTATATATTTTGAGTTTTTCATTTAATCGAAAATCAACAAAATTATAGTGTGTCTATGAATATTATTTTGCTTACTTATTTAGTCTCAGGATTAAAACCATTATTTGAAACTCACAAGAATGTGAGAAACTTTAAATTTTCTAGTTCTATTAATGTTTTATAATAAATTGTTGTAAATAAACATTTATAATGTTTAAATAAAATTATATATATATATATGTGCGTGTGTGTGTGTTATATGAATCGTTGTCTATATGCATAGCTTCTGAATAGAAAGACCAAAATCTTTATTGCTCTTAGTATTTATATATATATATATATATATATATATATATATATATATATATATGCATACATATATATATATATATATATATATATATATATATATATATATATATATATATATATATACTATATAAAGGCCTCCTTGGATATATTTAAAATGGAATTTAAGTTCTTTCAGTAAGAAAAGCCCCACTAGATCCGTAACCTCTGCAGAGTCAGAAGATCCTTTTCAGATTAAATATGTTTTTAACTCATTTCCAAGTGTGTTTAACATATTTTATTAACTGTTTTCTCATATATATATATATATATATATATAGATAGATAGATAGATAGATAGATAAATAGATAGATAGATATAGATATATATGAGAATAACAGTTTGAGTTTACCAAATTAATATAAGATGGCAAAATGTTATATTATAAATATTGAAGAGTTAATATTTATAAAGTAATCTCAACCAGATGTAAAAGCTCGATAAAACCAAATAGGAAATACAGCTTATAATAAGAACAAGTAGTTAATAAAACATGTTAAATAACACTTTGAAAAAAAAGATAAAAACATATTTAATATAAAAAAAACACAAAATAAGTGGATAGTCCTTAATCCGCGGAGTCCCGAATAAATACTTTCCTTCTCGTCAGAGGGTAGGCGTTAGCAAAATGCGGGATCGGATTTTGCCTGCAAAAGTATGTAATGAAACTACAAGTAAGTCATAGATTTTACTTGGTAACTTCATAACCTTTGACATCAACAATTATTATGGATCAATTTCTCCGATCGTTTTAAATAAGGCTCTAATGGTTGCTAAAAGAAATTCTGATTAACTCATTTATAAATTAAATTACTTCTTCTAACCAGAAAATTCCTTATACAATTTTACAGTAAGTGTTGGACTAGAAGAGACCCCTAATAATTTTGGCATTTTAATGGTTATTCTGACTCTGCAGAGGTTACGGATCTAGTGGGGCTTTTCTTACTGAAAGAACTTAAATTCCATTTTAAATATATCCAAGGATGCCTTTATATAGTATTTATTTATGTTATCATAACGCACATTCTTTTGCAAAGGTTATCGAAAGAGGTGGAGAGTACTGAAAATCTGACTCCATGTATTACAAGTTGTTCTCGGAGAACCATCTTTGGTGAGGGCTTATCCGAATGCTACTAGTGAGTAAATAATAATAATAATAAGAAGAAGAAGAAGAAGAAGAAGAAGAAGAAGAAGGAGAAGGAGAATGATAAAGAGGAAGGTAAATAGGAAACACAATGAGAAAAGTGAAAAAGAGAAGAGAAGGAAAAGGAAAATTGTACGTGCAGAATTAATTAAGCAATAATTTAAAAAGAAAATAAGAAGTGCATGAAGAAAATAATCAGGCAATAATTTAATAAGTAAAGGACGACAATAATTAAAAGGCGAAAATAAGTAGAAAAAGACGAGGTAGAAAATAAGAAGATAAAAAACGGTTGATACTTAAAATAAGTGAAGATGAATAATAAGAAAAAGAAGAAAGGTGAAAGATTAGAAGTAGACGAAAAGATATTGCTCCTGATGACGATGATGACGATGCTGATGGTGATATTGATGATGGCGATGATGATGGTGATATTGATGATGGCGATGATGGTGGTGATATTGATGATGGCGATGATGATGGTGATATTGATGATGGCGATGCTGATGGTGATATTGATGATGGCGATGATGATGGTGATATTGATGATGACGATGCGGATGGTGATATTGATGATGGCGATGATGATGGTGATATTGATGATGACGATGATGATGATGGTGATATTGATGAAAAAATGCTTTTGTATTTTTGTTTACGATTTTAAACAAAACAAATATAACAATTCCAATCGAATGTTGCGTCGTTTCTCCTGAGGAATGTTTGAATATGAAATGATTTAATTGCATATTTCTTAATAAATTCTATTCAATGTATAATAAAATTATTAATTTATCGTTTGTAATTTTTTTTTAAATCTACAACTGACGTTTATTCGTATTAACACGCGCAAAATTTGATAACAGATAATAAGATAAATAAAATATAAAAGAGAAACAGTAAATCTAGAGTAACTATACACTTATATAAGCTGATCATAAACTTAAAATAATCATTATTTACTGTTACATTTTGACAGAAAGAACTGAAGATTACGAGGATAAACTATATTCTTTTTACAACAACAACATCAACAACAGCAATACTAATAATAATAAGAAGAAGAAAATTATAATACTGATGATAATAATTGTGAGAAATATAGTAATGATAATATAATGAGCATAACAATGAATCTAAAATAATAATAATAATGATAATAATAATAATAATAATAATAATCATAATAATAATAATCATAATAATAATAATCTTGACAAATGCCAACGGAACTGGTACATTTGGGAGGCTTGTTGCCACTCACACTCCAGTGGACACCAATTGCTGCTTGAATCATTGGTAGGCGGATGTTGCGATAATGCCAATTCATTTACAAATCTTATCGAAAGAGGTTGAGAATCCTAGAAAACCGGGGAAAACTGCTGTTACTCAGCTTCCCAGTAACACCACAGGTTGTTCTCAAGGAGAAAGTCCTTATGACTTAGGTGAAAGTTCCTTGTTAGCAATTAACAATACAAGTGATATGAGAATTAATAGCTTAGTACTAAATGTTATAATTAAATTTATCAAATAAAAGTGGAGCATATTTAAGGGGTAAGGGATTATTAGAAATACTCTTTTAGGTGTTTTTTTTTAGGTGCTTTGGTTTGTGGGAGACGTTTCGAATAAATATATAACGACGATGATGACATTTACATAACGACAACGACCGTGCTGATTCGTAAGGACTTCATATTATTATTACGGAGCTAAGACATTTATATAGTTCTTGTTAAGACAGGGAAAGGAGCACATTACTTGAGGGGGTAAGAGATGACGAAAAAACACATTTATCTTTTCGGTTGTAATGACGACATGAACACAACAGTCACAAAATATTAATGGTGATTTCTTTATTCATCTGTCGGCCGTTTTATGATGTCAGGATATTCATGCCTTTCGACTACATGGTAATTCCTGATTAACTCTTCGCTTCTAAGGGGATCAGCTCCCCTTTGTCGCCTCCGACTCTATCACTGTCACAATGATTGATCTTCTCTGATACTCCCCGATTCTCCCCAACTTCGAGCACTCGATTCATTTTTACATGGAGATCACCACTTATCAAGGCCCGGAAGCTACTCGGGATAAAGGTTATTGCTTATACAGTAATTAATGGGATAGTATCGTCGTAATCGGTGGTATTGGAGAGTTTATAAAATGTCTTACTTAAGGGGGCGGTTTGTCAGGAATTTGTTTATGTTGGACTTGAAGACATTTAAGTTGTAGTCAGGTGGGAAATAGGCAAATGGAAGAGAGTTCCACAGTCGTGCACTTCTAAGAAAGAGGCTTTGCTCATGGAATCTCCTTTTTGATTTACGCACAGATAAAGAGTGGGGAAAATTACCGACAGTGGTTTCAGTTAGACGGGTGTTTCTCATGAAAGATTGGGGAAGGGGCAGCTATTGAAGCTCGGACGAGCACTTGTCATGGAAATAACGATAAAACGAAGACAGGGTCGTAACATCTCTTCTGTAGGAGAGAGGTTGCAGGGAGGAGAAAATGGCATCCCCAATAAATCACGAAGTATATTTCATACTCTGTCAAGGCAGGATAGGCTGTTTTTAGCAGCTCCTGCCCAGATGTGGCAGCAGTACTCAATCCTTGGACTACTTGACTTTTATACAGATAGAGAATTGCATCAGTAGTGAGATATCTTCTGGGCAACAGATTTGATGTACGTGTTTCATTTCAGATCAGGAGTAAAGGTCAAACCCAGAAGCTTGTCTAAATATAGAGCCTCCCCAAGACGAGAGCCACTAATTTCAATTGTTTATGACGTCATAGACCTACTGTAAACCAACGTGACTGTAACACGTTTTTACATATATCCGTCAAAGCACACATTTGGCAAACAAAGTATTTCCAATTTAAATTGTTCAATATCTAACCTATTTTTTTTAATTTATAAACTTTCATTGTCCATTCTTTTAACTGACATATTTAATATCCAGTTATTCTAACAGAATAGGAAATCGCCTTTATAATTTTTTAAGGTAAATAATATTTAGTTATTTCTGAAAGAATTAACACATCCTAGGTCTTCAATTATCCACTTGCCTACAGGGTTCAATTCTAACCTTTTCCTAATATCATTTTCACTACTCTAGTCTGCATTCTAACTTACATGAAAAGGGAACAGCCATTTATATTCAATAAACAATGCTTATAATGGAGTGTAAGAGTGCAGAAAAAAGCATATGATGAACAAAACTAAAATTATGAGTTTAGAGGGATACTTTCACAAAGAGAGATAGTTTATATATGTTTAAATAAAAGTTTACAACAATAGAAATCTCATAGAATGTTTGTGAATATGTTAGAGTCATAGTATAACAAAAGGGATTTAGTAGAGGAACTATCAAATGGCCAGCAGTTGAAAGTTAAAATGAAAGCGGTAATCACATCTTCTCTTCCTATTTATATAAATCATATTTCATAACAAGTTTATAATAAAAAGCTACGACCATTGATTTTCGTATTAAAATAAATGGTAAGTTAGAAATGTTTGGAATATTTCAATCGAATGAGATTACACAGATTAGTAAACGATAATGAATCAATAAGTTTTTTGGGGTTTGGGTGTTCACAAATGTTTGCGTGCAACCATTGTGTAAGTATAAAGATGCGGCTAGCTCAAGAACAATGAGAAGGGACGTCGACTGACTCGGCTTAAATGGACTCTACTGATTTATTGGACAATATCTGGCTTTTAAATAGATTAATATTACATTTGTTAAGTTAATATATATATATATATATATGATTATTATTATTTACTATAATTATTCAATACCTACAGACACTAGTGTTTCATCCTTTACGAAATCATCAGTGCAGGGTGTCAGGATTAACGCAAGTCGAGAGATTCGAACGCCAGCAACGAAGTTAATGTATGGCTTCATTAGCAAGGAGCCGAACTATTCGGTTACCGTCAACCGTAAGAGATACAGCTGAAATTTAAGCGTTTATTCTTATTAAATGCTTATAACGTCAGTCAGTATCATCTAATAATTATATGACGATCTGCCCATATAAACTAACTTGACCGAATTTATTACAACTGAAAGTGCTCAACGATAACAAAAAAATGTAATAAAAAGGGTAATATTATTATATATTCTTATTTACTATACTAATTATTAAATACGTATAATAATAATAATAATAATAATAATAATAATAATAATAATAATAATAACAACAATAATAATAATAACATTAATAATAATAAAATACCTATAATAATAATTAAACACTTACAGATACTAGTGATTCATCCTTTTGGGAATCATCAGTGTAGGGTGTCACGATTAAAGCCAATCGATAGATTCGACTCCTGGCAAAAATATCATGTCCGGCTTCATAAGCAAGAATCCGAACAATTCGGCTACACTCAACCGCGAAAGATACAGTTGGCATTTAAACATTTATTCTTATTAAATGCTTTTAATATATATATATATATATATATATATATATATATATATATATATATATATAAATTAGAAATACACATCTATTTGCTAGCATTCATTGCCTTTGAAAGAATGGTTTGTATGGTTTAATATATGAATACAAAAATCGGAAATTATACAGTACTTATTAAATACAAGAAGGGAAATATTAAAACTGCCGGCCTACCGTCATAAGCACGCATTTAGCTCTTAAGGTAGACCAACCATCCCTTCTACTGCTCTAAAATATATAGGAATTTTTGCACCCCAAATCCATTCCACGTGGGGATACTGGTCTGTTTACTAGACCAGCATGAGTCGCTGGAAGGAGATCAATGTTAGTACATATATCTATCCGTGTTTTGTGTAACATGTATCTGTAAATCTTATCCCACCTTTTTATTCGTCTCTTTGCCTTGCATATGCAGGTACTTATTATTAGTATCATATTCTCTTATTTAAATAAAATTAATTAATAAAGCAGATTAGTTTTAATAGATACACGGTGTCATTGTAATGTTTTAATAGATACACGTTGTACCGTTAGAGAGGAATCTGTCTCCAGTCCTACGCTTATTTATTCAGAATAGAGAAAGACTTTAAAGTGAGATACTCAATTCATGTGTGGGGCGGCGCAGAAATACTTAGTGTAGAAACTAGACATATAGTTACTACCCTTGGTGTGATTGATCCGTAGGTGTTGTCAAGTGATCTATCTGCAGAAGGAAAAATCTGATATTAAAACTAGGAGAGGTAAGTCTCTTTAGTCATGGTAACAAGTCTTTCTTGAGCTGGTGACTCTAAAAAAATCTCCCAGAAAATACCATATCGAATACATTCCGAAAATCTTCTGATTGGTCCGAATTATAAGTGTTTGTTTTTATTAAATCAGGCTGGTGTATGCGCAGACAATGTGTGCAGAAACGAATGTAGTCATTTCATTTTTAACGCAGAGGTGAAATACATAGTTTTGTTCAACAGAGATTGTAGATTCAAACGACCATTAAAATTGAAATAGCTCGAATAGATCCTCTTTATCGTTTTTGCTCCGTTGAGACTCTCCCTCCTCTTCAATTCATCCAATAATTTTATTGCCACAGATATATGTTAACTCCAAATATTTTTAACCATTAAAATTCTTCTCAGCCTCATAAGTAGCAGAAATGTGACAAAATTACATTTTCCCAACATTCTTTAGCCTGCCTAAGGACCCCAGCACGTATGATAAACATCGGCCCTATATGCCTTTGACCACGAGAAACACAAAGTAATTTTCACTTCCCGCAAATATCCTTACCCCGAGTGACAAAATGATATTAGTAATCGCAGTTACGCACACGATTTAAATGCTTTTTATTATAGGAGTTAATAAAAAATTACCTATCATAAGTCGTTCTCGAAAAAAAATATTTCATAGAATAAGAATTGACTAGTATGAACAATTAATTAATTGTTATATGTTAGGATTCTTTAAGAAACGGTAAATAAATAAATCCAAACCTGTATATGTTTCTGGTTTCTTAAGTACCTGCAAATATCTACCGCCATTTCGGACACACAAGCGAGCTATTGATGAACTGGTCATGCTGGGAGCTCTAATGATTATCCAAGAGGGATTCAGCTGGCCAAATGCCATCACCTTAGACGATCGGCCTTTGCTCTCAATTAAAGATTTCCGCTAAGTCCTCGCCAGTCAGCCTTTGTTTCTTTGTCTTATTACCGATACTGTTGTTGGTCAGAGCCAGGGAAAATCTCTAATGATTCTCGGAGGAGGAGAATTTGAAATCGGCTCATTATTTCCCTCTCCAATATAAACAATCTTTCCTTTGCAATTCCTAAGGCGATGCACATCGGGGGAAAACGAATTGATATCGAATTAGCAAAGCTATTATATTAAAAGAAACTCACCCATATCACCTGACTATCATCACGCATGCGTATTACGAAGTCATGCGCGTTTTGCTTCCCTCATTTAAAACTCTTGCGTTTGCGTTCATTTTAAAGCGTATATAAAAACAAGACTATAAATCAACAGTAAGAGTGCATACTTCCACCTCAAAACGTGATGGCGGGCCACAGTTTTGCTTGTGTCTTCCTTCTCAACACCGTACGAAGTATTCTCCGTATTTGTTTTACTATCCACGTAGATTCTAAAAAGTGGTCACAAATAAAATATAAAGAAAATACATATTAGCAGTGGCTATAAAATTGCTTTGCAACCGACGAGCAGCATTTGTTGGTGTTTTGAATTGAATTAAACGCTATTTATTTCATTTCAATTAATAAGCTTTTAAAAATCCTAATAATTCAAGATGGCGAAAACTGAATACCTCTCTCCTTATTTGTTGAGAACAGCCTCGTTTTCGAATTTTAGTTGACGCACATTTTTGTGGGAGGTGCTTCCCTGGTTTTCGGCATTCATTGCGCGAATTAATATTTGTAATCGTTACATTTAATTTAGATAATTATTGCGCACAACTTCTTTTTCTTATTCTTTCTTATTTTTTTTTTCGTAAGAACTTGTAAATTTTTTAACAGGTACTTCTGTAGTTTAACTAACTGTTTTTTTTTTCTGTAAGTAACAGTAACCGAACAGAAGAACCGTTTAATATTTCACACAAATCCTGTTTACATTTGAGGGGGGGACGGGTTGAATGTACAATAAAAAATACCCTCAGACATATGTTCGAAAGGAAAGCCGAAAACGAGGCAGGCTTCTCCCACCAAAATTTGCGCGAACTAAAATTCGAAAACGATGATGTTCTCAACAAACAAGGAAAGAGGTATTCAGTTTCCGCCATCTTGAATTATTGGAATTTTTAAAACCTTATTGATTGAAATGAAATAAATAGCTTTTAAATCAATTTAAAACACCAACAAATGCTGCAAGTCGGTTGCAAAGTAATTTCTTTAGCCACTGGTAATATTTATTTGTTGTATATTTTATTTGTGACCACTTTTTAGAAACTATGTGTATAGTAAAACTAACCCAAATGAAACATCCTTAAGGAAGGTAAAAATAAAAAAAAATAAACAGTGAATTTAAATGGTCTTTATAGTCGGTATTTACAATCTGTAATTGCATTTTTCGATATACAGTATCTTCAAAGAATTTATCACAAAAGAACGTGGACGAAATCTATTATACATGTCGGATTTTTATTAAAACATTATTCCTAGCTAGGGATAAGTTTTACAAAGATGAATGTAATAACATTTGTTTAAAAACCTCCACTATAGAGATTTATTTCTATACTCTGATACACGTCCTAAATAATTATGTAATCGGCTATATGAAGTTTAGTTTTAGAAGCAGATGAGTGTATAACTTTTATTTTATTAGTATTATTACTTGAATATATACAAAATTCATCTTGAAAAGGATTGATACTCCGTAAAACAAAAAAAATAGCTAACCAACCAACCTGTTTTGTAGCGGCTTTTACAAAATTTCCAATATACTTGGTTCAATTCGTGTTTCTTGTAAATGTAAAGTAAGCCATTGATTTAAAGGATTAACTCTCGATATGTCATGATAATCGGTGATTGAGAAGATATCTTGTAACTATTAAAGCGGAAAAGTTAAGTCTAAGTGCCATGACATGTTACTGCTAGGTCCAATTTCACACGATTTCAAACATTATTCTTTGGATTTATAGTATAAAAAAGACAGAATATACTCAAAGAACGTATTCAAACGGGCGGTATTTAAAGCCTGTACTAATAAATTTTAAAATACGAGAACATTAAAAATAATTTATTCTATTTATAACTGCACAGTGGTAAACTTTTATACATAAATTATTTAATATTTGATGTAATGTTGCCGGATTATCAAAATGATACCAAAATAGCATTTATGCTTACGAACCAGACTTTGCTTTTAACACTTCAATATTGGTCGGTTATAATGAAATCCTTTTATCTGTAATATGTATAATTAATTATACATTAAAATATATTATCCACCTATAAAATAAAAGTCCAGCAAATAGCAAAGAAGTATATCTGCCTAGGCATAACAAAAAGCTATCTTATAAACTCCAAATGTGGTTAACCGTGTTTAAATGAAGTGCTGTGGTGCGCGGAGCCAGTTAACTGTTATCCTAAATCATAGTCCTAAAAAATACTAACTTTGTTATTTTTTCCCTTTTAAATTTTTTATTTCATTTTGTGTATTTCATGTGTATTTTAATAATTTATATATGCAATTGTCTTTTGTTTTCTTTGCTTAGTCTTAAATCCCCCCAGCAAAACACCAGCCACGTTATCTCCCAGCTTAAATGATTAATTCCACGCTCTGTACTAAGGCTAGAGATAAATACCTTAGGTAAGATACATTTTCCGAAATTGGCACAAACGTGGATTTATTTTTCTACCGTAGAAGTCAGAGGAACTTTATTTAAGTAATATACTTAATATCTACAATTGTCATATGCTCGCCTGTATTAATAAAGAGGCCTCGTTGATATCTCTACCAAACCTCTGTTTATAATTAACTGTTCCTATCAATGCAACTGAAATCTATAGTTATTTTAGCTGCGTCACTAGGACTTTTTTCTGAATAGATACAATGTTTTGTCCCCAACCTTAATGACTGCCTATAAATATGAATTCCTAATCACGACGAAATAATTGTTTCTCTTTACCTCCAAGACCACTGCCTATGTCTAACCTTCATGCAAAATAGGGGAAAAGAAGGGACAAGTTTATTCTTTCTCCCAAACTAAAACAATACTTGACACTCTAAATCCTAATGAAACTATACTGTATTCTGTAAGTTAATAACCCCGACCCTTGAAAGCTAACAATCTGCTCCCCTCCTCTAGCTGCCACTAAAATCCTACATTACACACGCCTTAGTAGTGGAATCCTTAGCCTCCAGCTCCTAACTTTTACATGCTAACCGCCTAACAATCATTACTAAACGTCTATACATTTGCACCTCTGACATGCATTAGAGTTCACTCCTATCCAGTTTGGTACTTACCAGCCAAAGTATGCACTCGGACGCAAAGAGATCTTCATTACATAACAATGCATCTTCCTAGATGGTTTTGCAACGAACAATACTAAACCAAATCCGATACTCCATGAAAGACGCTCGATGACTCTTAAATAAAAACTGAAATCATCTCCCTTCAATACTAGAAACACTAACACAACTTCTATCTATTTTCATCGACTGAAAACTTGTCCAAATATCTATTTACTTAATTATACATACGGAATACACCATGACTTAAAATGTACCTCCAGTTATACCCTTACTGTACTGCACCCACATCTTCACCCACCTAAATCTAAACATACAGTGACTGGGCAAAATTCTTAGCTCAGTTCTTAATACGTACTCACACTAGAACGTTATGCTGTGCCTAAACTAACATAAAGTTAAAAAATGGAAAAATCTAAGGTTAAAAGCCTTAATCCGCACTAACGCATTTCTAACAAGCCTGCTCACATAACTGCTTCCACTGAATGTCCCTAAATCACTTTGAGGAGTGTAACTATCCATTAGATATATACCCTCTACAAACTAATCCTGTAACATTAACTAACCACGCGGGGTCGAAGAAATCCCTTGATAAGGACCCAGGCGCGTAGCAAACACTCTCAGGGCTGATGGACCCAATAGATCTTCCTAGATCACCCGTCTAGGAGAAGGAGAACTCTGAAACTAAACCAAATGGGAGGGATGTCTCTCCGGTCTTTGATGTCAACCTTCCTAGAGCTGGTGACTCGAACAAGTTACCGGTCTGCAAACCTAAATTGCTGAAGGAGTAGATAGGCCCTGTCTATCGCCCGGCTTCAATATTCCTTCTTTGACTATTAGTCACAGTGAATCGACAAAACACTTAGTGGCAGATCTGGTTTCTTGTCTAGGGCAATGAATGCCGTTTCCCCACTCCCGACACATCCCACCCCTCAGAACTGGGCACTTGGGAGTGCTTGAGTACCACACATGCCTGTGCAATTAGATTAGGATGACCTTCTTCTGATGGGCTGAGGGTACCGGATTGACAGTTCCTGGCTGCTGTTTCCGACTGGTAGTACAGGGTCCTAACGCTTTGGTAACACTTAGAGCGACTGCTTCATCAGCAGTTGTATAATATCGGGATATTTGTAATGCCATGTCGCACATGGATAGGGGCCCTGCACTCTTCCCCGATGGGCCACAGTCCTAGTTGAAGAAAGGTCATATAATGGTTTACTTGTGTTGCATGTCTGATACCCTGCATAACCTCTTGTTCAGCCCCCCTTACCTAATTGAAACTCTTTAAAAACCTGATGACAGTACAATAAAAAAATAAGCTTAAACCAGGCCTAGGGACGAACAAATCCAACTTGCTTCCTCCCTTGAGGCTTGCATTCACTAACATCCGTGGGCTTAGAACTTATTAAGCTGTTGTTGAAGCATTTCTACTAATAAATACCCCACGATATCTTAGCACTAAGCGAGACTAACCTACACTCCTGCATCCCCTCTAACTACTGTAACATGCCTGGCTATCTCCCACTCGGCTGTAAGGACTCTGACAGACATATGCACGGACTTGGAGTCTACATTCTTAACACCCTCACCCTGACTAGGGAAACAAACCGACGATCAGGTCTTTACGTGCTTAAGACTAAACATACACCATAACATTAGCTACTTTTATTTTCTCTACGCTCTCCCTCGACCCAGGACTGCATCATAACAAACAAAGTCTCTGACAGCATAGACACAGCACTCTCCCTCAACATTAGCGCACAAGTCCATGTATTTGGTGACTTTATTGTTCACCAGAAAACTGGCTTGGATTCTATACTCACACAGATGGAGCGGGCAGTATAACACATAGCTTCGCTATATCTCACTCCCTATCACAAATGGTTACGTTTCCAATCCGTTTCCCTGACCAGCAAGAACAACACGCATCACTTATAGATCTGTTTCTGATAACAGTTCCCGAGGATTGTATAACAAATGCTGGCATCTCACTCGGGAACGCTGACCATGCAGTAATAATGGTAGAAATCGCCCTAAACTCTAGACCCAAAACTGAAGAGCCAGGGCTCAAAACAACCAGATATTATAAAAAAAGGCTGACTGGGAACCATTAACGATCTTATCAAAGATGTCCAATGGGGAAATATTTTCCTCTTCCTGCTGAACAACGTGCAAATGAGACCGCTGAAGTGTTCAAAACAGCAATTGAAGCACATGTTCCCATGCGGAAATTTTATAGCAAGCCCCACTCTCCCCAATGGTGTACTTCTAATTGCGCAACTGCCATTGCTCACAGGCAGCATGTATACAAAATATTTAACCGACATGTACAGTTCAAACAGACAGAAGTATATAGAAGCTAGAAGTAACGTTAAGAAAGAAATAGCGACAACTAAGAGAGAATTTACTGAAACCACTAAAAAACGCATTGAATCACAAAAAATTAGGAAATCGTGACTTCTGGAAAATCTACAACAGTGTAGTAAATAATGGGCAATCAACAATTCCCCCACTAACAATCAATCACGAGGTTATTTGCTCAGCAACCGACAAGGCTAATATGCTTGCCAGCCGGTTTGCCTCAAACTCCACACTACACCCTTCCACCCACCCCCTAGCTGACTTTCCTTTGCGGACAGACGCCACTCTAGACGATCTAAAAATCACCCCTGCTCAGGTGCATGCTATCATAAAAAACCTTGACACTTCAAAAGCATGTGGACTTGATCTCATCCCAGGAGTGCAATTAAAAAAGTGCTCAGCCGAAGTAGCTCCAGTTCTCTCCAAACTCTACAACAAATACCTTAATGAATCATGCTTTTCGGGCTGTTGGAAAACTGCTTTTGTGGTACCAGTATTCACGAATTCTGGCGAAAGAACTGACACATCAAGTTATCGCCCCATTAGCTTTCTCCACCTTTTTGCTAAAATATTTGCAAGCTCAATATACCATGCTCTAGTCCATCACCTTACAGATGCTAAACTTCTGACTGACCAACAATATGGAGTTAGACAAACCCGTTCCACCGCAGACATCCTCACCGTTATCTCTTAACGTATATACCATTCACTGGACAAAGCGGGGAAGGGTAGAACGGTAGCTCTAGATATATCTAAGGCTTTTGACAGGGTATGGCATGAGGATCTCCTCAGGAAAATTAAATCATACGATATCACTGGTAGAATACTTAGCATAATTAAATCCTTCTTAGATAAGAGAAAAATCCAGGTTGTCCTCGACGGTCGTACATCTAAACAATATGATATAAATGCGGGAGTGGCTCAAGGATCTTTCCTTAGACCTCTATTGTTCCTAATAGTTATTAATGACCTCCCCGATAAAATTGGCGCTGAGATGGGTATATATGCTGATGAAAGTACACTATATGACAGGCATGACAGGAAAACAAATGAACACATAACTAAAGAAGATATCTCACTACTGATGCAATTCACTATCTTTATAAAAGCCAAGTACGTCCAAGGATGGAATACTGCTGTCATATCTGTGCAGGAGCTGCTAAAAACAGCCTATCCTGTCTTGACAGAGTACAAAATAGACTTCATGGCTTAGTGGAGGATGCCCTTTTCTCTACCCTGCAACTAATCTCCCACAGAAGAGACGTTGCGGGCCTATCCTTGTTTTATCGTTATTTCCATGGCAGGTGCTCGCCTGAACTCCAACCTCTGGTCCCCCCTCGCCAATCTTTCACGAAAAACACGCGTCTAGCTGAATCCACTGTCAAACTTTTTCCCCACTCTTTATCTGTGACTAAATCAAAACGTGGATTCCATGAACAAAGTTTCTTTCTTAGAACTGCACGCCTGTGGAAGTCTGTTCCGTCTGCCTGCTTCCCACCGGACTACAACTTGGATGTCTTCAAGTCCAACGTTAACAAATTGCTAATGAACCGCCCCTTAAGTAAACACTTCATCAAATCTCCGCACTAACATACTGTACTTGCAATAACCCTTATCCCTGAGTGGCTTCCGGGCCTTGATTAGTGGTGACCACCTTGTAAAAAAAAGGAAATGGCAAAAACACTAGAGGATTACCTCCAATCTGTAGTGGAATGGGGACAAAAATGGATGGTCACATTCAATGCTGCCAAGACTAAACTGGTTTCCTTCAATAATTACAAGAAACCTTCTCTGCCACCAATAGCAATGGCCAGTGACTCCCTGTCTGAGAGTACAGCTTTCCAACTGCTTGGCCTAAGGTTCACAGGAAACATGAGATGGAACAATTACATTGAAAACATTGCCAGAGCCGCTGCGAAGTAGGTAGGCTCTCTCTACCGTGCTAGAAAACTACTGACACCTGAAAGTATCCTGTACCTCTATAAGGCCACCGTTCGTCCATGTATGGAATATTGCTGTCACAGTTGAGCTGGTGCATCTGCTGCTAGTCTCTGGCTACTAGACTAGGTTCAAAAGAGAGTCGCCAATCTGATAGCCCCTGAACTGGCATCTAGGCTTCAGCCTCTGTCCCATCGACGAAATGTTGCATCCATCTGCCTGTTCTACAAGTATTTTAATCGTGAATGCTCTGACGAACTGCAGACATTTGGGCCCCCACGACGTAGACACTCTCGACAAACCCGACAAGCAGTTAAATCCCCCCACGCAGTGGAAATCCCTAGATGTAAAAGATCTTTTTTACTCCAGTAGTTTCTTCCCCAGAACCGCTAGACTCTGGAATTCTATTCTAGGTCCCTGCTTCCCTAACTGTACTGACATGCAGAAGTTCAAGTGTAACGTGAACCGACATCTTGCTGCCCAAATCGCATCATAGTGCCCCAGTAGATGCTGCCCCTGATAGTAGCCCTCTACACCAAAATGGCAATGTGTCTTGTCTGGGGTGAAAATATAATAAAACGATGATTTAAAAAAAAAACTGCTGCTTAGGATCAATTTCAGTTTTGTAAATTTGACTTCAACATGTGGACATCCTGGTATTTTTCTTTGGGCTACTATTATTATCTTAGATGTTATTCTCACAACGTCTCGGCCATTGTAACCTCCAACCTTCTTTATTACTGAAATAACACTCAAGATATGCATAGTGGTCTGAAATATACAAATCTTGTATATTCCATGTTGTGTATTATTTTTAGAACCCTTACCGGTGATAATCGTTTTGCCTTTAGATACAGCAGCAAATCCTGAGAACATATACCGGAAAGCACACTCGGAAAGAAATCACACACAATACACTATGACTGCCCAATTCCTACTTGAAACGGAGCAATAAATATACAGTGATGTAGGACAAAACGAAGAAAGAAGCAACCTTAGTAGAAGTTTGTTTCTCCAACCATGTTGGTTTAACAGAGATGAAAGGAAAAATAACGGAATACCAAAGTCTTATGTGCGACATGACCTGAAAAGTAAACCTTTAATATATCTTTCACACTACAGTTATTATAGAAGCAACGACACTCAGGAAAGAGAATTTCAAAACTTACCTGACAAATATACCCAGTGCACCTAGTGCAAGAGATATTCAAAATTTTTCACTTAAAGGGTCGGTCAGAGTGATAAAAATATCTCTCGGGTAAATATCTGAGTGAGGGAATGAATGTTTTGCATCCTTTCTGATGCTCCATCCCAGCTTGAAGAAACCGATGAGAAAATTTATAAAAAGGTAAAGCTTATATAATACACTGTTATACGCTATACTAGATAAGAATAGTGGAGGGTTCATAGTGATACAACATATATCTCTATGGCTTTAAATTCAATCTTATAATATACACATTATTAAGTAAATATAGGGTATTATGCAGGTAATTGCCCGTTTTCGGGCATATGCTTCGGCATATTCTAGAGACATATGTAAATCACTACGTATGAAACATTAAGTCAATCCGGCAGACGTCAGTTGATAATTTGGAAGTAAATATTAGTTTTAAACCACCACTAAATTAAATAATTCAGAAATTAATTATTTTGATAACGTCGTCATTACACATCTAGTGGCCGATTAGATATAATTCCTTCGAGACATTTCTATAAAATTCGTTGTTGGAATCCTCGGCTATTAATCAAAATCTTAACTAAAAAAAACTAATAGAGAATTACAAAAATAAAACATTTTGTCATGAAATATTTTCGTAACTTAGCCATTAAAAACAACTCTCCTAAAGACGGTGGTATTTCTTCCGAAATAAAAAAATTAAATGTGTTTAAAACTTTTTACTAAACATTATTTCCCAAAATCTTAATATTTAATTATGAAAGTTTCTGCAGGTTTATTATTATTATTATTATTATTATTATTATTATTATTATTATTATTATTATTATTATTATTATTAGTAGTAGTAGTAGTAGTAGTAGTAGTAGTATTAGTATAATAATAATAATAATAATAATAATAAGCTGTAGAATTAGAAGTAGTAGAAGAACTAGAGGTAGTAGTAGTAGTAGTAGTAGTAGTAGTAGTAAACTTAAGGGTGTTGTAATGTTTTACACTGTTTTTTTTTCTATATAGACACCACCACATTATCAAGGCCCAGAGGCCACTCAAGGATAAGGGTTAAAGAGTGTACAGTAGAAATTTGACAATATAGTAATCATTAGTAATGAAAATTTGGTAAATTTGATAACTTATATGGAACGGCTCATCAAGAACTTATTTACTTTAGACTTTAACACAACCATATTGTAGTCAGCCGGAAAGCAGGAAAACGGAAGACAATTCCACAGGCGTGCAGTTCTAAGAAAGAAGCTTTGTTCATGGAATCTACGTTTAGGTTTAGGCACAGATAAAGAGTGGGGGGAATTATTGATAGTGTTTTCAGCTAGACGAGTGTTTCTTGTGAAAGTTTGGCGAGGGGGGATCATAGATTGAAGCTCAGTCGAACACTTTCCATGAAAATAACGATACATCAGAGACAAACTCGCAACATCTCTTCTGTGAGATAGAGGTTGCAAGGAAGAGAAAAGGACATCTACGAGGCTATGAAGTCTATTTTGAACTCTATCAAGGCAGGACAAGTCCTTTTAAGCAGCTTCTGCCCAGATGTGGCAACAGTATTCCATCCTTGGACGTACCTGGCTCTTATATAGATAGAGAATAGCATCAGCAGTGAGATATCTACCGGATCGATAGAAAGATCCCACAATTTTTCCAGCGGCCTTGGCAACAGATTTGATGTACGTGTTCCATTTAAGATCAGAAGTAATGGTCAAGCCCAGAAGCTTGTCAAAACTTGAGGCCCCCTGAAGACGAGAGACATTCATTTCAATTGATGCCAAATGTGGATTAGAATGTTGATGATGTAAAGAGAGAAGCTTGGTTTTAGATGCATTAAAAGTAACTAGCCACTCCTTTCCCCATTGTACTACGTGCTCAAGATCAGAGGAGAGAGAATTGGAGAGAACTTGGTCGTTTACTGTCTTAGATGTGCTACCATAGATGGTAGTGTCGTCAGCATAAATGTCTACAAATGATGTAAGGATGTGATTATGAAGATCATTAATGTAGATCAGGAAAAGAGTTGGGCCCAGGATGGACCCCTGAGGGACACCGGCATTAATACTGTGAGCTTCTGATTTTTGCCCCTCAACTACTACTCTTATGAACCTATCAGAAAGAAATGATTTAATAATTGAGAAGACTTTTTCCAGCTATACCATAGCTAGCGATCTTATGAAGTAAACCTTTATGCCATACCCTATCAAAGGCTTTAGATATGTCAAGAGCAATTGCCCTAGAAAGATTGCCACCGTCGAGAGATTGGCTAATCCTATGTGATATAACTGTAAGCACATCTGCTGTAGATCTAGCAGAACGGAAACCATATTGAGTGTCACTAAGAAGGTTATTTTTGTTGAGATGGTTGATTACTTCTGTATTTAACACAGATTCTAGCAACTTACTCATGACGCACAGGAGACTTATTGGCCTGTACTGAGAGGGGGATGAGCGATCACCTGAATTCTTAAATACAGGGCATACTGATGAGATTTTCCAGGGAGATGGGAAACTATTCTCCTTAAGACAACGTTTAAACAGTTTTGTAAGTATGGGCGCTAGTTCAGGTTGGAGTTTTTTGAGTACTATAATTGGAATACCGTCAGGGCCAGTTGCTTTACTCGAATCAAGGTTTTTGATAAGCTTGGCAACATCACGTACAGATATACGTATATCACATAGCGTGTCTTCTGATACAGGAGGAAATATTGCGGGTTGGCGGCCTTGGTCGCAAAGGGTAGAATTCGCTGCAAAGTTCTTGACAAAGAGTTTGGCTTTGTCTGATGCTGACGAGATTACCTCAGGTCCATTGATAATAGTTGGGATGGAGCAGACGTTTCTGTTCAGGATTCTGTTTGCTATTTGCCAAAACTGGTGGGAACCAAGCCGCGGCTCAGCTACTTTGGACTTAGCAGATTGAGCAAAGAACTCTCTTGCGTTCCTTATTACTTTCTTACAATGGTTGCTGGCAGTCCTGAAAGCGGCTTTAGTTTCCATACATCTATTACGTTTGAAGCAGTGGAAAAAGTGATTTCTGTGCGCAATGGCAGCAGCACATTCTGGAGAGAACCATGGCTGGCTGTTAGGTTTTTGCTGAAACTTTTTAGAGGGTATGAAATGATCAATACCTACAAGTAACCATTCAGTCAGGTCTAATACTATAGAGGACACATCCTTTTTAAACATGGAATGCAGAGGTAGATCAGATATAAATGTACGGAAGCTATCCCAGTCAGCCTTAGTGTATCGATATACTGTACGATGGAGAGGTACGTCTGGGGACTTATTACATTTCATTTTTATCTTAATTGATACAACTGAGTGGTCGGAAGATCCAAGAGGCGACAGAACAGAAACTGAACATAGTTCAGGGCAAGTTGTGAGAAAAAGGTCTAATAGGCTCGCATACTGGCCATCATTGTCGGGCACACGGGTGGGTTCCTGAAAAATCTGAGTGAGGTCATAGGCAATGGAGAAATCATGACAGAACCTCCCCTCATCATCGGTCTTGTTTGAGTGGGTCAACCATTCGACGTTGTGAACATTGAAGTCTCCACATACGTGAATGTTAGCTGAAGGATAAGCAGATACGACTTCGTCAATTTTCTCAGATATGCTTTGAAAGATAGTAACTCCGCTGTTGTGGGGCCGATAGAGAGTAAATATAAATGCAGTAGTGTGAGCTAAAGCAACCCGGAAGCACATATAGGGTAAGTTAGGATCTTCCTTGGAGATGTCCCTCCCACATAGAAAGCTATCTTTAATATAGGCACATATTCCATGCCCATGGCGATCTTGGGGGTCAGATTTAGAAGTTAAGTTGGAGTATCCTGTAATTGTTAACTCTTCTAGGGAAATAGCCTGTCCAATGCCAGTTTCACTTAAAAATAAAAGGTCTGGTTTAGCCTCCTGTAATTGGGTTTCAACCTCTGAAAGGTTAGAACGAAGACCCCTGATGTTGGAGAAGGAGACATGGTAGTAGAGGTCTACGTTGGAAGTTGGAGAACCGGGTTTAATCGTGTATTTTTTCTTGAAACTTGTCATGATGAAATTTTGGAATTTGTGGACTAGGTCGTCAGATTTACTTAGAGCAGGACAGAGAGGGGAAACTAAGAGAGAAAAAGAAACGAAGAATTTTTTTTGTAGCTAATGATAAGGTAAAGCCGTAACAATTACCCACTAGTATGGCATCGAGAGGCCCCACCAGAAGCTACTGCATGGTCCAGAATCCATTCACCAAATGGCAATACAGCAGCCCCAGTACTTTGCACCTGCTGATAGGACAGCATCCTTAGTGGTTAATCCAAGGTTCGGGTCCCTGACTATCAGGCGGATAACGTCAGCCCAGACAAAACGTTTACCTCCAGCACCCTTACTAGTGACATGGCTACAAGGATAGATATAGAAACAGAAAATTTCCACCAACTCTGCCAACTGTTCGCGCAAAATACTGCCAACCTAGAAAACAGCTTTTTCTTCTCCCTTTGTCAGAAAAATCACTCATTAAAAAAATGAGGACTGAGGGACAAATAAGAAGAAGCGAGAGTAACAGGAGCTGCCGATAACGCATCCACAATGCGTGTTCTACTCTCCATTAAAAAAAAAATTATTAAGTATTGTACTTAATAAAAGTCCAACGGACGTGTTTAAGGGAAAGTATGGTGATAGATTCCCCTCTCACGAACTAAAAATGAGTACAATTAGGTAATCTATTTTTGCAATCAACTCGGTAGATAAATAAACATTTATGGACGCGAAAAAAAAGCTAGCATTTTATACAACAGAAATACATAAATTAAATACTGAAATAAAATGTAGTTATTAATATTTGAATCTAAAAATAAAAAGAGCGAATTAGTAATGAAATCACTTATCTCAAAAACACTTCCGTCTCCAGAATGCAAACTAGTGAAGAATTTAACTTTTAATAGCGTTCAGAAGATTTTTTTTAAATTAACCGTTAAAAGAAAAGCTTGATTTTATTCTGAACTTTAACTAGTCACGTTTTAAGAAACTTACGATATAAAAGAAAAGCGGATGGGGGGGTCTTCCGAAGTTAGTTGTTGACGTTATAAGTAATTGCGAGATAAGATGGAAGCCAGAATTTAGGGGTGGGGGACTGAAAATGATAATATAATGGATTGATTATACAATATTTAAGATCAACTCGGTAGATAAACATTTATGGACGAGGAAAAAAATCTAGCATTTAATACAACAGAAATACATAAATTAAATACTCAGGAGTAGGGGCTTTAACCAAAGCGAGCAAGGATAGTCAAAAAGTCGTAAGATAGAAAGCGCCTGACGCAGGATGTTTGCGGCGCCAAGCAGTATTGACTTCTGAGGAAGGATGATGTAAATACCTGATTCCCAAGTGTGCCAGCTCTTTTATACTATCAGGAGAAATTGCGCCAACAACCTATGATTATTGGTACGATGGAAGTTTTCTTATTACACACTCTAGCAATCTCGAACCTCAGTTTCTGATAGTTCAGTAGTTCCTGATTCTTCCTGCCAGTTAAATTCATGTTTTTTGGATAAACCACGTCAATAATTTCGCATTCATTGGTCTCTATGTTAACCACTACACTATCCAGTTTTCTGTGAGTTATCTCTCGGGGAACCTGATTCATGAAATCCCTGAGAATCTTAAGGTCCTCATATTCAACTACTTGGAATTCAAACTTTTTTCACAAACTCAAGTGCAGATTTCTAAAAGCTTTATCATGGCGACGGTTGTTTTCTTTTGAGCAAATATAGAATACGCACTAACAATGTGTGACACTCTTATGTATTGCATTTATAGTTAGTGCCTGTTATTGGGCAGCAAATATACGATTTTCTGTTTCTTTTTTCAAGTCACCTTTTAAAGAAAATTCCACGTGTCCTGACATTTTTGTGTCTTAGTATCTCGCTCAACCTGACCATGAAGTATTATTCTTACCAGCTCACTCAACTTTCTGCTTCCGTTGGTTATATTCCAAGCAATATTTATCTTGCTCTACCTCTTTCACCACTGCTGCGAAACACACTTCATGACTATTAGCTAAGTAGTGGTGAACACATCTAAGCTCTTTCTCGACATATTCTTCAAACGCAATTAGCCCTCTTCATCTTTTCCTCCTTGCGATATACAGCTTAACACATTATAATGTGTGCAAAGTGTTACATACTCTACTAACAGTTTCCGTGTGCATATATCTAACTTTTTTAGTTTTTCCTGTGCCCATCCTACAAAAGCTCCACTGAATCGAATTACAGCAACCGCACATGAATTGATAGCTAAGAACAAGTTCTTACTATTCTGTCTTGATATCAGTAGAAGTTAAGTCTCCTCAGTAACACCTACTCTCCTTTATTTCATTGTAACGCGTCGTATTAAGTTAAACAATTCAAGTTCTGCATTAGAATCTCCTAATCTTTTACATTGTTTAAAACGAACATCTGCACATTTGGTAATTCCAAATTCCATATTTATGTCTCCACTCCATTGCTGTACAGTTTGAATCAAAAAGTCAATTTCCTTTTCTTTTTGGCCAAACAGTTTTAGAGCGTCCATAATAACATGTGGCTGATCTTTGGTCCATTCTTCTCCTGTTTGTATTTCATTGTATTTTTTATTATTATTATTATTATTATTATTATTATTATTATTATTATTATTATTATTATTATTACTACTACTACTACTACTATTATTTTTATTATTATTATTGTTATTATTATTCTTGTTGTTGTTCTTGTTGTTGTTATTATTATTGTTATTGTTATTATTATTATTATTGTTGTTGTTGTTGTTATTATTATTATTATTATTGTTATTATTATTCTTGTTGTTGTTCTTGTTGTTGTTATTATTATTGTTATTGTTGTTATTATTATTATAATTATTATTATTATTATTATTATTATTATTATTATTATTGGCGGCTTACATGGAGCTTTCTCACAAGTCAACAAACGACCGGTTTGGAGACCTGTGGTGTTCTCTGGAAGTTGAGTGACAACAAGTCTCCCAAAACGTCCAGCTCTCTCTACCTTCTTCGATAGTATTTTTGCAAGTAAATCTGCGCCATCGCAACAGCCTCATGCCATTGATTTCTCGCTGGTAGTGGCCATTGCTTTGTACTGGAATTTGAGTGGCACTAAGCCTCCCCACGATCCCAGTTTTCTTCGCGTTTGTCCAGCGGAGGTCTGGCCAGCGCTCTCTCTTCGGTCTTTCGATCCTTCTTGACCCTTCTCGGCTCTTTGGTATCACTTTTCTATTGAGGGGGGCGATGATGAGACAATGGGTGATGCATGATGGTGGTGTAGAACTTGTTGATATGCAGCTTCAGCGTACTTCATTCCCTTTAACGCTTCTTTGTTATATTGTCTTGTATTTTCCCCACATTCTAGGGATTTCCTTTATTTCAGCCGTTTTCTTTATCATTAGGCGTTGTATTTTTGCAGTTATTCCTTTGATTCAAATTTCTGACATTCTTTTTTCAAAGTTTTAGCTGGACCCGGGGAAATTTACAGAGTATGAAAAATAGATTTAATGAACACGTATGTTTTGATAAAGCTCACATTTTTAGATACCGAAAAAAATTGTTTTTTGACAGAAAAACGAATGATGTGCAGCAAATATAAATAACTTTTTTAATAAAAAATATTGCCCATTGTATTTTAAATATGAAACCGATCTAAATGAAATAAAGTAATAAATACTCAAAAACTAAAATTGTGCTACATAGTTCAATCCAAATAATAAACTCACATTGTGAGAGACAATTTTAATTAACTCATTCAGTCCAACACTTCTTGGCATACAATGTTCTTGCTTTTGCCCTGTTTATTTCGAATGTACCCTTGTTGTACGTTATGGCTCCTTTCTTCTCTCGTTAAAGACAACTACTGCAGATCTGGAAATTCACAACTCTGTCCAGTTTGAGCCTAGGAGTCAATTTCCTTTCCTGTTTAGCCAAACAATTTCAAATCACCCATAAAAAGCATGTGGCTGATCTTCGGTCCATTCTTCTCCAAGTGGTATCCCACCTTTGTCTTTCTTAGTACATGTGTCAACGGCATGTGCTATTATTATAAAAAGTAGAGGATTGAGATCACCTTGAAAGACACTGCGTTTGAGGTTGAACGTCTGTAATAGTTTCTTCTCTGTAAACATTTTTGGTTTGCAAGCTGCTTAAGTTTTCATATAAAGTAAATTATATTTCAAAAACCGTCTACAAATTTTAACGTCATAAGTACCAACGAATGCGCCACAATATCAAACCATTTCTTGTAATATCTCCAGCCTGCATTCAAGCTTGTTTTCCATCTTTTACAGTTTTTTCAAATACATTTATCAATTGATAGTGTGCCTTTTGTTCATAAACATTTTTTCCTCCAACATCTTTGTTCTACTGGTAGTGAGCCGTTTACTTCAAAATGGTCATATACTTTTGAACTGATTATTTCTATTAGTGCTATTCAAAGCAAGTTCAAGCAAGCAACTTTCAACATCTGGCGCTTTAGCAGAATCTTTCATTATTAAACTACCCATTCTGGTATCTGGCACAATCTGACACAATAATCTGGAGAAAGAGTATACCTATCATGTATTCCTGCAAAAGATCGTAATCAATTGCCATGAATTTAATTAAAGCCGGTGCCTTTTCACTTAATCATGAACTTTAGTTGTGTTCTGAAATCTTTAACAGAGTCTGGATATTATTTTGTTTATGCTCTTCCAGCCTTCTACTTATTCAGTCACTATTAACCTTTTAGAAGTTCGGTTGACCATAAACTTGATCAAAATTTTGTAGCGTCTTGAGGTTAACAGGCAACTGTTTTGGTTTCCACTTTATGCGAGTTCTGAAAAACCACGCCTGGTTTATTTTGAATAGCTTGTCGTTCAACTACTAAAATCTATTATTATACCGCCCAAGTTTAGAAGTTCTATGTCTTACATAGTGATATAAACCCCTAGATTTTCAGTTTGTATCGTCTATCAAGTTGTTCATTTTTTTCGTTGTTAGTATTTTTTTACCGTTCCTGAATTCGACGTAGATATTTTCTTGAATCTCTTCAGATAACATTCTATTATCCTTCTCTAATATTGTTCTTTATTTGTTTGATTTTCGGTCCTATCGCTCCTACAATTTGACAAATCAATACAGCTCGTGCCTGCAAACTGTCTCTAAAATCATTTATGCTCCCTAGTAATACCTTTTTCATTACCCTTTTAACTTTATCTGTTGCATTTCTTAACTTTGTCGGGTCATCATTCTTGCAATAAAAAGCTTTCCCTTTTCACTTTTTCTTATTTATTTTTTTAATCTATTTAGCAAATTGAATTCATCATCTAGTATTCCCGCACGGGAACTTCGCTATTATTATGTGAGCTACGCACATTTATTATCAACCATTCTCGTTGCCATTTCCACTTTCTTCTTCCATCTCTTGGTACCTTGGTACGCTTGAAGAACTTACTGGAAGTGTTTTAACGAAAAAAATGACAGCGTAGTCAATGTTACCGGCTGATGGACTGTGCGATTGGCTGTTTACTATCCTCCTCTTGATCGGTTTTAATTCAACTGGCGCAAGCTATCTTTTCTACGTATTTATCTTATCTGATTCAGCAGCTTATTTTCCTTATTTCAAACACAGGTCCGTCTTTACACTAACTGCGTGTTACTTTTCCAATTCATCTTGCTTGCCATCCAATTCTGCTGTCAGTTTACATTTCACTGCAAACTTGGTCTCTTCCTTTTCCCACTTTCTCTTCACACCAATAGATTGTTTCGACGATTTCCTACCACTGTAATAATCAATTTTATTTTCAGTGACTGCACTGCTACCAGTTTAAACTTTGGACCGAAGAGCTCGGGGAACTTCATTAAAGGCGCAGTTCTCCCCACACTCAATTTATTTGTATTTGTATTTATCATAAGAATGAATTATATTTGTGGAGGTTTCTTCCTGTGTATTTTATATAGAGACACTATCTCTTGCTGATTGTCAATCAAAATTAAAGAAGGGCTGGTGGTAGGACTCCGTTAGTATCACCGGGCGTCAAACCGATATTTCCTCACCACGATTATTGTCTACGACTTAGAGATTGTTTTACCAAAAACCGATAAAAACACCAAGTATCCTCGATGGCCAAAGCGACCACGACAATGCACACATTTAAACATATTTATACGTAAATAAATATTAACAAATAATCCAACAGATAAGATATACTTGTCGATGAATACTTGCTTCAGTCTTTGGTATTGTAAGGTTTGCGTTAAGCAAGCTGGTTTTCAAATCCGACAGCGTGTCGCCGTGAACGAGTGTAAACAAATAATGGCGATTCGCCTGTCCTTTTATAAGGGGGATAACTCCACTCATGCAAAGTCTGAGCGAAAGGGAGATAACTCCTTTCTGGCCTCTAAAGGTATAAACTCAAACGTTGAAACCGATACAAACGTGAAGCATCCTTGACGACCACGATCACGATGCACCGATTTAAACATATTTATACGTAAATAAATATAAACAAAACCATAATATACGGTATACTTCTCGCGAAATCTCTGTTTCTGTCCTTGGTATAAATTCAAAGGACGAAACCGATACAAACACTAATTATCCTTGACGAACATGACGGCAACGGCGACAATTCTTCTCCTTCTTCTTCTTATTATTATTGTTGCTGTTGTTGTTAGTAGTAGTAGCAATAGCAGTAGTAGTAGTAGTAGTATTCGCAATTTCCATTTTCCCTATTAGTATTACTATGAGACAAATGTTTTCTACCGTCATGTTTTCATTTTCAGTGTTGTAAACGTGTATCAATTCTCGGCATATTCTGCAAGTTTGCGAAAGCTACTGGAATATGCTGGTGCAGTGACTACTGAAAAACGGCCGTTCTCTCAATAAGTACTTAAATTAGAAGAGAGAATAAAAAAAGATAAACCCAGTTATTCATTTTATATTTATACATTGTTACTTTGCCTAGATAAGAAGCAGGTTTAATATATAGGTAAATGCAGATTCTAACCTTTCTATATTCTTCAATTGTTCCTGTAAGTATATTATGGATCATTGGTTTCCTTTTCGGTTCTCATCGACTCCTCTTATTATCCCGGACTGAAAGGGCAAGTTGCCAATTCCTATATATCACCTACAAACTTTGAAAAGATTAGAGTTACATTAATTCTTCGCATTCGAATACCGCCTATCTCAAATAAATATATACCGGTCAGCCAATATGTACTTTAGACAGCGTAATCTAATAGCCATCGGCTATCGGTGCAGGCCGTGCGGACGGTCGTCCATATTTCGTTTAATTCGTCCAACAAAGGTTCACTTGAACTTGGACTGTTTGCAAAGTTCGTAGCCGCTTGGCAAATATCGTTTATTAAACCAGCCAACAATACGCGACTATGAAAATCAAGTCTTCCTACATTATTTAATAATCGCCAAAAGAAAATCTATACGCCTATAAATTTGTTATTTTTCTTTTTTTTTGTATGAGTGTGTAGTCATAATCATATTAAAAACACTTTTCCTTTTATCAAAAAAGAAAATACAACGTTTTATATATGGGCCGTAGGATTGCATTCATCTGCAAAAGATATGTCAGAAAGCTTGCTTCTCTCAAAGTCTCTTCCCTCAAACAGCTAGACATTGGACTTCTCTTCATGCTTCCTGCCTTCCTGATTGTATTAATACGCACAGGTTTAAATGGAACGTAAACCAACATCTTGTTAATATTCCATAGGCAATGTTCCAAGGAGTAGCCCCTTACTTTGAAGTGGCGGTATGCCTTTTAATGATCTTAAACTATATCCAGTGATGAGGCCCCAGCTTGTGGGCTTTGGGGAGTGTGGAGCCACCCTTTAATTGCCATTGCTCCCAGGTCCACTCTGACCCGGAGTGGTAGTACCTGTAAGGGTCCCAACTATGGGTTAAATAGAAACTGACTTGAAAAGACAAATATATTCTATTAAAAAAAATTTATTCAAAATCTTTGGATTCGGCACTAAATAACCTGAAAAGGATTGATATGCTGTAAAACAAAAACAACCTAGCAAATGCCTTGTGAGTAAAAGAAATGACACTCAATACTTGAAACAAGATTTACAGCCAATCTATACCCCTATGATTTTTTTTTATGTATTAACTAGCAGTGGTACCCGGCGTTGTCCGGGTGTTTGTAGGTGCGTGTGGTGTTAAATAAAAAAGAAACCGAGGGGGGGGGGAGGATCGAACTCGAAGCCCTGAGGCGAAGTTTGAAAATAAAATCGGCCAGCCAGAATGAGTTAGTGAAAGATGTTTGAAAGTCGTCGAGCGATACGACGCCGACGACGATGACGATGTAAGCATTGTTATAAGCGAAGTAAGAAAAGAAAACAACGTTTTAATAAAGCGGGGGGGGGTAATCAAAACATTAAAAAAAACATACAAAAATCTAACGTAACGCAACGTGAAAAATGGCTTAAATAAGCCTGTTTCGATATTAAAATTTAAAAAATCGGTGGATACCCGGGTGTTTTGGGGTGTCGCTAAGAATAAGCGAAGTAAAAAAAAAAAAAAAAAAAAAAAAAAAAAAACAAGAAAACAAACGTTACGTGAAAAATGGCTTAAATAACACAGGGGTCAATATTTGAATTAAAAAAATCGAAAAAAATAAAAAAAACATCTCATACCACGATTCGAACCCAAACCGTTTTGATAATAAACATACACGCTAATCAACTGCGCTAAAGTGACGTAGATGAAATCTGGTCGGTTTTTCAACTATTTAAGGTAAATCAGGTCACAACGTCATGACGTCATCTGACGCATGCGTAGAATAGGTCATCGTTACGAGAAACCCGGTTTTGTTGACACCCCCCCCTGTCGAAAATAGTCGATTCTGGGGTGAAAAAGTTAACGTTTTTGGCCAATTCTTCGATATTTTTAGAGCGAAGGATGGGGCTTCGATATGATACCGAGTTTGTGAATTTAGCAGATACACAAACATACATACATACAAACATACATACATTTTCGCTTTGATATATATATAGATATTCATATTAAAAACCTTTTTCTCTATTTATTTCAAAAAAGAAAATACAACATCATTATATATGCTAATGGAATCGCATTCATCGGCAAAAGACAGCTTATTTGCATTTTCTTTTTTTTTATTTAATTTCCTATGAAGTTTTCAGTATTTTTTAAATGAAAACATCATCATTTTTAATTAACTATTACGTGCAATTATATTCATGCAGATATTCTTGCATGATTTATATTCGAGTAATACTTTCCCAAAAAGGTCATAGTAAACACAAACCTATGTCTATATATATATTTGTATGCGCATACGTATTTGCTTAAGAAATTTGCCTACCAAGCTCCTCTATCAGTTTTTGGTCAACAGACATGGAACTTCACATTAAGGTAGTCGAACTTTTTCGATTATATTTGGCTTTTTGCCGGAGAAATTCAGTGCAAAAGTGAGAGTATTAAAAAAACGGAATTTGCCAGGTGCAGGTCGAAGGAAGGCATTACAATATGCATGCGTAACTTAATAGCTATTGGTTCATGGTTTAATTTTTAGTCTTTTAGCAATCATGCTTTCATAGCCCAGGCATTAACGTGACTGGAAAAAGAAAATAGTAAGATAAACGTTTTGGTTTCGATTCTCGGTGTTGGCGCACGAATCATTTTTTTTTTTAATTTTTAATTTTATCTCATTATATATTGGTTCCAATATAATATAATAATGAATACGAAATCTGCATTAATCAAACTATCACAGTTACGCGTATCTTACGACTGGGCCATGGCAGGGGATCTGCTAGTCTCTTATATCTCCAGGAAACGTCAGCGATAGACCTAGCGAGTTAAAGAATATAAATCTAATATATATATATATATATATATATATATATATATATATATATATGTTTATCTGGCTGGCTGGCTGTCCGTCTATAGGTTTTCCAAATTTATTTCTTCCGAAACTAAAAGTTGCAAAGCTGCGCGTGTGGCCTCAAATGATTGGTTTATGGACCGTTCTTTTATCTTTAGCTGGTTAATATAGTTTCTAAATTGTAAAAATAGGTCAAAATTTAACAAAAAAAAATCGTTCTACATTTTTGTATATTCATCAATTTTTTGCTTCTTAATATTTACTCAGTTCACAAGCGCGTTACATTGGTACAGTTGTAACGCCATTAGCTTTGAATGCTACAGTTTTGCTTTCGGTTTCAGATGCAGCTGAGGGCAGCCAAATACTTTTTTATTTACTTTTGAAATCACGACTTTATGATAATATAAAATGTGGGCAAATTAAAATATCATATTTTAGCGTATTTTACGACTGGACAAAGCCCTACACCCCCATCGCTGTAATATGTTTCAATGTATGGGGTTTACGTCATCCTCTTTATCAACGGCTTTCTTGCAGACGTAGCAGAATTCACTATCTAAAACAATATTTCTAATTTAAATAAGAGTAATAAAGCATCAACACTAGCTTAAATCAGCAAATGATCGACCCCCTTGCGTTTTACATCCGTAGTCGCGTCTGTATATCCAGTTTTTGTCTGTAGTTCATGTGTGGTGTTAGTCTCCACAATCTCGGGTGTTGCTTAATATTTCTTCCGTTTTCATTATTTTAATTCCTTGTATCTTCTCACCCATCTCTTTGATTTAAATTTCTTTCACGAAAAACACTCGTCTTGCTGAAACCAATATCAGTAATTTTCCCCACTCTTTATCTGTGCCTAAATAATAACGTAGAATTCATGAACAAAGCTTCTTTCTTAGAACTACACGCCAGTGGAACTCTCTTTCGTGTGCCTGTTTCCCACCTAACAACAACTTGGATGTCTTCAAGTCAGAGATAAACAAATTCCTGATGAACCGCCCCCGTAAGCAAGACACTTTATCAGATCTCCATTACTAACGATTACTACGATATTGTCCCATTGAATTGGTGACGTCTATGTAAAAAACAACAAAATTATCACATTTTTGCAACGTTTGACGGTATTGTTCCTAGCGCTTCTATTATTAGTAGTGGCACCTTGACGTTCTTCATTTTCCAGATTTACCTGAGCTCTGTGGCCTGTTTGGTCTATTTGCACCGCTTTTCAGTCACCTTGATCAACACTGTGTGAACTGCTGGAACGGCGAAATCTACAATCTGGCAGGACTTTTCCTTCCTCTTAATTTCTATGACATCTGGTCTTCTTGCTTGGATGGTTTTATGCGTTTGTATATCCATGTCCCATAGGAACATTGTGACTTTCATTTTGCAGTACCGTTGCGTTTTTTGCTTGTATTATATGTCTGAATGTCTAATATGAATTAGTTTGCATAATTGCCAGTGTACTGCCTTCCCCAATCGATCATATCTACTTGTATATTCTGTTTGGGCTTGCTTGCTGCATTCACTTATGTGGTTTATTGTCTCGTCCCTTTGTCCGCAGATTCTGCATCTGCTGTTGTCTTTTGTCTTTTTGATCCTTGCTTGGATGTAGTTGGTACTAATCGCGTTATATTTTGGAGCTGTTAGCAGGGATTTAGTTTCCTATTTAGTTTTCTTTTTGTGGTCATTTCAAAGTGTTTTGGTTGGTCTCATCTTTTGTAATCCGTATGAATTTTCCGTTTGACTGTTTCTCTTCCCATTTGTCTTTTCTCGTCTTATTCCTCGTCTCTTTTTCTATTCTGCTTGTTTCTTCACTGTCTCTTGCTGGTGTAATTGTGATTTCGATGTGTTGCATTGTGTGTTTTTCTAATTCTTATTTCTTCTGTATAAAACAACCCTCTTCTTCTATCTTCCTCTTTTAAATACAGTAAGTCAGCAGCATCCTTTGGTGTACTGCATTTTCCTGAGTTTTCTGGTCTTCTAATCGAGATTCCTCAGCTCTTTTTGTGTCCAGAATATCTTAATACTGACACTGCCCATGCGTTTAATCTTGTTATTAGCTTTCTACCACATATTTTAGTTTCAAGGAATGTACTTGTACTGATGCGATATTCCTTTTTCTAATTTTCTTAATTATATCTGCTCCCAGAACATATCATGTTCACTTAGTGCCCTCATATATGATTGGGTAATATCATACCTTCTGCTGCATTCAGATTCCTCTCTTCATAACCAGCAGTGAACTCATTTGGACATCCTTGCTAAGATTGTGGTTGTGTTTTCTGATGTCTCTAGTTCTGTCTTTTTTTTTTTCAAACACCTTAAGGACATTTATGTATATTAGCTTGTTCATTCTTAATTTGTATTAGTGTACTTTTTCCGGCTTAGCAATTTCTTAGTATATTGTTCAGGCAATGATGAACAGTAGTATTAATAGTGAATCACATTGGATTATCCCTATTTTTAGTCGCTTGCACGCGACTCTATCAGTCACTCCGTCAGTCGGTTTGTCCGTAACACTTTTGTGCTTGGCCTTTTTGGTTAAGATCAAAGGTCTGTTGTTAATAGATGCTATTCTTAGCTTTATAAGCTTTTCTTGGCCTTTTGGTCAAGATCAAAGTGTAGTATCTACTCCAGCAGATACTGCAAGCAAAGACCATATGTGGGGCGACCCCACATATAAGACCTTGGTCAATGTGAGGGAACCCCTTTATAGCAATTGTCACTATCCAGTTCCCCTACTCTTCGGGGAGTTGGTCCCTATTTCCCCTTCGCTCCTCACATTAAATATCGGCCTTGTGCCTAATTTGCTCGGTGGAGGAGCAAATAAATATCACCCTTTCCTTGCCCTTTTGGCCAAGATCAAAGTGTAGTATATGTCCCGGCAGATAATGCAAGAAGAGAACATATGTGGGGGTAGCCCCACATATAAGACATTGGTCACTGTAGGGCAACCTTTCATACAAATTGTCACTATACAGCTCCCCTACTCCGCGGGGAGTTGGTCCCCATTTTCCCTTCATTCCTCACATAAAAAATCGGCCTTGTGCCTTATTTGCTCGGCTGGGGAGCAAATAAATAGTCTTTTCTTGCCCTTTTGGCCAAGATCAATGTGTAGTATCTGTTCTGGCAGATATTGCAAGCAAATATCATATGTGGGGGCAACCCCACATATAAGACCTAGGTCAATGTAGGGGCAACCCTTCATAGCAATTGTCACTATCCAGCTTCCCTACTCCCCGGGGAGCTGGCCCCCATTACCTCTTCACTCCTCACATTAAAAATCGGTCTTGTGCCGTATTTGCTCGGTGGAGGAACAAATAAATACCAACCCTTCATACCAATTGTCACTATCCAGCTTCCCTCCTCCCCGGGAAATCGGTCTCCATTCCCCCTTCACTCTCCACATTAAAAAACAGCCTTGTGCCAAATTTGCTCAGTTGGGAAGCAAATAAATACAAACCTCATTTATATGTCCTTGGTCAATGTAGGGGCAACTCTTCATACCAATTGTCACTATCCAGCTCCAAAACTCCCGAGGAGCTGGCCCCCATTTTCCCTTCACTCCTCACATTAAAAATCGGCTTTGTGCCTAATTTTCTCAGTTAGGGATCAAATGAATACCAACACCCACATAGAAGACCTTTAAAAATGTAGGGCAACCCTTCATACAAATTGTCACTATCCAGCTCCCCTACTCCCCGGGGAGTTGGTCCCCATTTCCCCCTCACTTCTCACATTAAAACTCGGTCTTGTTCCTAATTTGCTCTATTGGGGAGCAAATAAATTCCCTTTTCTTGGCCTGTTGGCAAAGGTCAAAATGTAGTATATGTTCTTACTACATGCTGTACTTATTGTGATATAAAGTGGGGGGGGGTCATTTTCTGTATTAATATAATGTAAGATGATCACCCCCTTTACAACCAGTCAGTCTCAAAGCCATTCAAGTCATTCTCCAGATCATTCAAGTTGTTTTTTGAAGGATTTCAGTTATTTTTAAGCATTCAATTCGTTCTTAAGGTCATTCAATTCATCCTTAAGTTCAGTAAAGTCATTCTAAATCATTTACTTTTTATTTATTTAAGTCATTTCAGCCCATTTTTCGGTCATTTTAGTTTATCTTTAAGAATTTCATGTCAATCCTACATTCTCGCATTCATTCATTACACGAGAGCACGCGACTAATGGCTATCAGCCTTGTTATTTGCATCTCCGTTAGTTGTTGTCCATTAGCTGTCAGTTGCAGTTTTCGTGCTCTCTTTGTATTTTCTATCAAATTGATTATCCTGCCTGGTATTTTGTGTATTCTAAAACATTCTATTATCCATGTTTGCGGGATCCTGTCATACGCTTTCTTCTATTCGATCTATGCCATGGTAAAGTTTTTTTTTCTATTGTTAACTTCCTTAGAATCCTTCGGTCTATTTATAATAGGTCGCGTGTTCCTTTCTTTTCTTTTTGGCATCTTTTATGTTTCTTTGGGAATAGTCCGCGGTTAAGAAGGGAATGATAGTTGCGCGATTATTATTTTTCACATTGTAAATAAACAGATGTAGTTGTAGGGGATAGTCGATTTTTCTGCTTCCTTTTTTCAATGATGTTCTTCTGGAATTGGGCATTACTTCTGGTACATGTGCTTCGTGGATACATCTTTTCAGGTGCAAACTAGCCTTTCCTGTAATGTTCTTTATAATAAAATTTTATAGTCACTTTTTTCCGAGCCCAGTTTCTGTTTTTCAGTCTCCACGAAACACACTCGGGTTTTGTATTTCATTTTATTTCTGCAATGGACACCTTTTTGTTCTATTTTTTTTTTTACATATGAAACGTTTTCCTAATAAATATTGACAGTCCTTAACCTAATGCAATATCGATTACACGAAAACGAGATTTTTCTTACAAATTCTTCCTTAGCTATGGTCGATAAGTGTGTCTTGTTCCCTCACATGCGTTTTATTTTTTTACGTGATTTAAAATCGTCTGTTTTTCTTTTTTTTCTTCTTTTTTATACGCGACTCTTCATTTGATATCCATCGGGGTTTTTTTTTTCATAATTTCTATTTTCTGGCAGTCTTCAATTAACTTTTATAGGTTTAGGTTTGGTTCATTTTCTAATTTTGTTAGGACCCGCCTGTTAATTTCCGCATCTAAACTAAAAGTAAATCATTATGGAAATAGTAAGCAGTTAATATTTTCTCCACCTGCAAGTTTGAATTCGTCACAATGTTTATTTAACATGGCCGCCTTGGTTGGAAAAACATTTACGTTATTCTTCTGCAAATTCAGACATGGCCAATGCTTATAAAATAAAGAAACTCTCAGGGTAAATTCTCTTGTAAGAATTTTCAATGTCTCGGCGAAAGTTAATTCCAACGTTTTCCGAGGTAAAATAAAATCCACCAACTTGTTATATTCGTTTGTTTCTTGTTTCCATAATAGTAAACGAACCATTTCAGGTCCGATCACTTTTTTTTTTTTTTTGCAGTCGATACAGAAAAATCTTCATATCGACGAAAATAAGCTTGAAACGATTTACCTTCGTAGCAGGAATTGTGAATCGCATTCCATAATGAATCTTGTGAAAATGCGATCTTATTATCAGTGGACGTATTATTATTTACGACTTGCGTAAGCAGCTCCTTTATGTGTTGTTGATTTTCAGATTGATGGGTTTTTGTCTCATTGGTTGTTCTTGTTGTCTATCATGTTAGTGCTTCCGATGATTTCTGTAGATGTTGTTCGATTTGCAGGTTTATGTATTGTTCGAATGTACATTGTTAAGCGACTATTTTTGTTTGATGCGTAAAAGCCTGAATTTACAGAAATTAGCAAAACAGATTAATCGGTTATTAGAATTTTAAGAACAACTAAGGGAATGTTACCATAAGTTTTTTCCTTGCAAATCAACGTCATCATAGTCTTATATTCTAAGCAAATAACTTTTTGCATAGGAGAGAAAAATTAATATCGCGAGAAATATTGAATTCTTTTTCAAAACAAATATCTTTTCATACCACACAAAAAAACGGTGACCATTGAGAGAAAAAACAGAAAACCTTACGTACTTTTTTAGAAAGCTGAAAACAAAATGTTCTCTGACACACTTATGTAATGACGCGAGAAAAAAATCACGAATTCATATTTCTTTTTATTTTGTATTTACGGGTGTACGAAGATGTCGTGACAGTACCAAGCAAAGAGAAGAAAAATATGGGAATAGTCTTACTGTCCACGAGGTAGCAATTAAAACTGTTATGTTCACGAACTAATCTTATTTTCGAGGGTTTTTTTTCCTTCTTTCATCGGTGTTTTCTGAACACTTGTTTGGTTTAATTCAACGATCTGTCAGGAGTCCATTTTAATGTGTGTGTTTTTTAATCGAGTGGCCTCAGAGGGTTAAATCCGACGTCGCCACTGTCATAAATTGTTAAAGGTTGCACCCCCCCAAAAAACAGAACCCCCAAATAAAGTAATAACATGTATTGGAAAGCATAAGGGGGTTGTTCCATGTAGCCGACGTACAACCTAGGTAGGTTAGGGTTAGGGTTAGGGTTAGGATGTAGCCGGTAGGTAGGTTCAGCTCATATCAACCGACACATTACGGTATTTATCGGGATGTATATAGTTTATTTGTCGGTAACATAGGTTAGTTTCTCCACAGCAGGTACATATTCTAAAACTAGCAAGGAACAGACGCTCAGTATTGAAAAGTTTTAAAGTACGCTTAAATATATTTTCATTCAATTAATTTTCGTCAATTCGCTATTGAATATAATATTGTACTTATTATATATCACTGGTGTCAAACGTCTATTCCATGAAGATTACTTGTAAAAAATCAGCTAGAATCGTAAGCAAAACATTAAGCACTTTGGCTGCATTTATTTCCAATGTAGCTATCGAGGGATGGGACGTACGATATAAGATTAAAAGAGTTGGACGAATCGTGTGAATTAAAGTATAAGCAGAAAGAATTAAAAGTATGCCGGAAGTTGAAATTAACAGTTTGCATTTTAATTTGCCGATATATATCTCTAGACATTATCAATCTATCCAAACACAGTTTTCCTTCATTATAAACAATCCCTAGTGCATGGTTGATATTTCCTGTTAATTCTGATACTATGTGACCTGTGGTTCAAGAGTATTGCTTATATATTTACACGCAGACATACACACGCATATCTGATTATATATTTATATAGATTAAACTGGTATATCTATATGATAACGCCTTTTACCTTTATATTACTTTGAAAATACATTAAAGGTGGACGATGATTAACTATGTAAGCTGTGTACGCGTTTAAAATGTGTACTGCAGCTTAGCAGAGTGTCACTCGTTCTCTAAATACTGTCAATGATATTATGCAATATTAGACGATGTGCGAGCCAGCATAATTTTACAGGACGAAAGAAAAAGAAACAGATACAGTGAGTAGATATATAGGTGAATTTTTCTCTTAATTATAACTTGTGTTTGAATTTAGCGATTTAACGAGACTTGCTTAGTAAACATAATTCAATCCATGAATTGGGGTATTTTATTTTTTTAAAGAAATTATGTTAAGTTAAATAAACGAAGACAATCCCACACTACATACGTGTAATGTATTATCTTTATTAATATATATATATATATATATATATGTGTGTGTGTGTGTGTGTTACTTTGATGGTTGTGTGTGTGAGTGTAAGTTCGTTTGCTATAGACTCCAAAACGGCTGGGCCGAGTATTTTCAAACTTAATACAAATATATATTTTTTGTCGGGGAGTATTCTTAGATATTAGTTGTATCAGAATTTTCCCAATAAGTATTGAGAATCGATAATCAAAAAATCTGATTTAAGACGCCACGGTCCGATTAATACAAAATTTAACAATTTTATGTAGCCTAACGTCATCAGGGTATTGGAGTAGTTTTATCACCACACAAGCAGAAAGGTCCGGCGTATAAAATCAATAGAAGGTTTTTCGATAAGGCAGAGTCGCATTCGAAATAAATGTTTTTCTTTAGATCACAACTGGACGATGATGTTTGACTTTTGCATTTTAATCTTTATTCTAAGTTTATATTAAAAAATGTTATGCGATCAATAGTGTGCTCTCTACAGTGCTATGTAGGCTATAATGAATCATTGACTACATTACTGCAGGGCGGCATATGAGCTTCCTCCTAGTTTATCCACTAGAGTAGACGATTAATTTGATTGACGATTAAGCGATTTCACTGATCTTGATGACTTAATATATGATAAATGTGAAATATTCCTTGACCCTCAATCAATACCGGACATCCTGGGGTCTCCCTGCTTATCTCTATATAAATTTAAGTTGTATATATGATCATATATTTGTATGCTATGGTTTCGTTCCTAAATTAATAAACCGATCATTATAAATTTTGAAAACCTTGCTGTAAAAGTTTAAATGTGAACTATACTTTGTTTAATTTTATAGCAAGAAAAGATGTGACAAAATTAAATATATTCGCTTTCTGTATAATTTTACTAGGGATATTAGACATATGTCAAAATTATTCCGCAAATGTAGTCTATCGTGGAATTTTATAAAAGTATTTTATGTGAGAAAAAAGCTAACTACAATATTCTATTTTGAAATTCAAATAAGTAAGGTTTTTACTGAATTTGATCGATTATATTGCAAAAGAAAAAAATGCGCAAGCTTGTTATGGGAATATTTTTATCTGTCTTGTAAAGAGTATTTTGTATTTTACGAGCGGGACCCGTGAGAATTCTACAGCAGGCTGTTTCGTATGTAATGGTTTATGTAAAGTCCCATGTCTACGCTGATAAACAAGACACGAAAAACCACTTAGAAGACGACATTCCAATAAGATGCGTTATTGGTTTCAGGAGTACATATCGTTATAGTGTTTATTTATAACAAAACTATGTGGAAATTCAACAGCGGGTTCTTTCATAAGTAATATATATATATATATATATATATATATATATATATATATATATTAGCATTCCGTGGATATTCAGCCTAAATTGAGACGCGTTGATATTGTTGTAGCCCTTTTGTATAGGTTGCAAAATTATTTATCTAAACAAGCAGTGACACCTGGCGTAGCTCGGTCAAAAAATACGCTTAAAACGATATTTAAAATAATGGAAATTTCGTATATATTATTATCATGTATATGACAAGAAAATATTCTTTTCATTACTTTTCATTATTTCAGTGAATATTTTATATGTTTAAAGACAGATTAATGTAGTTCTCGATTGATTAACTGTCTCTGTGTCGGATATATACTCCAGAATCAAAACAATTATAAGAATAATCTCTTGTGATCGCCCTAATTATTATAGAGTTGATCTAGAACCGATTCTTATATATTAGAAAGGTGTGATTTCAAAATAATAAATAAATATATGTGTATATATATATATATATATATATGACTTGTTTGCCTCAGCTTCAATCTAAACTGAAATGAAAACTCATGAAGAATATATATATATATATATATATATATATATATAATCGAAATCGAAACGGAAACTTAGTAGAGATTCTTGGAAAAATTATTCATAAAAAAGATGACTTCTGAAACGTCACTTCAGAAACTAAATGTGAAACTTTGAATTCTTGGTGATGGAACGACCGGTCGTAAAGAAATAAATTCATCATGTGTTTTGTGATAAAGCTCATCTTTGTGTTTGTGATTTCTAGAAAAAGGTAAATTGTATTGTTATTACATGTCTGTGTTATAAAATGTCATTACAACAACATCTCTCTCTCTAAGATACAACATCATATGTAATAAGACAAGAACTCTCACTAAGACTCATATCTTTACTAATAAGAACTCACGTAACATACGCGCACAAGTGATATCGTCTAATACTACTAATAATAACAATATAACAACTCTCAGTAGCAGCAACTATCATCTACATCGAAATTAGAACTTATACAAAATTTTTAGTTAATTTTTTATTACAAGAAATTGAAAGTCATAACAATTAAACGACAGTCACTCGGAAGAAAAAAAGATGTAAGCGTAACACACAAAATAACACCCACTCTATCGTATTAACATAAAGACAAAATTGATATAGAATGGCATTTATATATGGATGATAGATATAGGGACGTAGTAAAATTTGCATAAAATCTCTATAGAACATTGGCTAACTTTTATGTTCTCTCTAAATCGTAAGAATTCCAGCAATCCCCTTATTAGGTTTGTTCCCGCCGAAGAACACATTATCGCAGTAATCTAATCTTTTATTGATATTTTTGGAATCGACTTAATTATTTGAAAACAAGCTATAACTTTCCGTAATAGCTAAAGGGTAATTATTCATGCATAAAGGGCACGTCGACCTTAATAACACGAAAAGGTCACAGGTTACTAAGTATGTTCAATAAAAAAGGCATCTTTTATTTTCTTTCAAGTTTTGTTCAATTTTATTGAATTTTATTTTATATCTTTTATCGCAATTCTCAATAAATCAACATTGCGTTTTTTTAATTTTTTTTTGTGATCGAATTCCTCGGTTTAAGTTCTTCCCTTATTTCTCTGCATCCTGCAACCCAATCCCCTGTTCTCTTTACACATTAACACTGACAACGCTATTTCATAAAATCGGGCCAATAACTGTGAGTTTTCACAAGTTACAAAATGAAACACATTTTATGTAAGCGACAAGATAGAAGCCTTAACAATTTTCAGGATATTTGCGAAGGTTTCCTTGAATTATTGGTTATTCGCAGTGCCTTTTCTGTGCGGAAGCCATTTTTCTTTTTACAGATTTATTTCTAGCTGAATATAACGTCTCTAGTGTTCTCCCTTCATTAATATGACGTCATCTTAAAGCGAGCTCTTCTCTCACGCATTTCCATCGTCACACCAGCATAAAGAAAGTTCAGAAACGCGATCATATTCGGGTTTATTAATTATAATTACTATAAATTTTATATATCTGATGTTTTCGTTGTGTAGGCATTTCTTTGTATGCTCACTATGAGCTGGGAGCAAATTTTTTTAAAATCTTTTATTCGAACACAGTAGCTTCTTTCCGAGATGTGAACGGTTGTGGAACATTCTCCTCCTCTCTGTTTTTCTCCTACTTACAGTTGTTTCTTTTCTTAAACGTAGCTAAACAAGCATACCGTGTCTTGTCAATAATAATATTTTGTTCATCTAAACACATTGCATTAAGTTGATATATAGTAAAACGCGTTAAACTAAATATTTGAAATGATTTCTCGATTTACTATATGACTATGTTCAGGCTGTTATTTTTGACAGTGACATTTTAAAGAGAATCGCTTTTTCGTCAGTAATCACAATATCTCATTTAGTTCATTAACAGCTTATATTAAATAAAATAGTTAAAATGAAAATAACTCGTTGAGATATCTAATGTGGACGTCTATTTGCTTTCATCGAGAAAACAAAGGTAGAATTCTGCGTGAAATATTAAGTGTTTATGGCCGTGTGTTCTCTAAGAAAAACAAAAGTTAAAGAATCTACATAAAACTGAATGTGTATGTATGTTTTTCATGACGGGAAAATACGCTGAAATTAATCCCAGATGGCTAGTGTCCATATGAAATACTTTTGCAGGCATACACTAATAATAAAACTGCATGTAAATGAAATTAAATCTATACAGAAAACAATTACCGTTAAAGTCAATTCAAATTGCTCTGTTTTTCTATGTTCTTTCTAAGATAGTTAAAACTTCAAAAACGTATATTTGGCTTGATTTCTAATGGTTCTGTTCGAGGAAGTGAATCGATCCAAAATTTTCCTTCATTGAATTTTTTAATAGTAAAACACATGCTTGTCATATACATACCTCATGGCGAAAATTTCGAATATACGATAGAGCTTTCTTACCTGCAAAAAACAACGAAAATAAAATAAAAATAAAAGAAACGTATGTGTTTATGTATTTATTTTCAATGATCTTGCAATAAATACATGTAATTGCGATAAACCGTATAACTTACATGATGTTTTACATGAATCTGTGTAAATTATTGTTAATGACAATATTCCTATATAAATAATCTTTCTCATAGTAAATACTAAATCAAAACATATCTCTTTTCTTCCGTAAGAATAATTATCATTTGCAACTAAATGTTTTCTTTTATCAAATTAATCTATTAATTTTTAATTGTAAGAATTGAATTGTAGTTACTTACTATTAATCTTACTTATAAAATAAATCAAATATGCATTGTTTTCACGCCAAAACATAGTTAAACCAAAATAAAATGCTTTGACCTATTAAACTAAAACGCCTTCCACGCTATCGATAATGATTATACATGCACTTATTTTTGTTATCATTTCCGTTTGCATTCATAGTTGTAACATTACATGAATATTCAATTCACGATTGCAAACTAAAGGTAAAATTATTTTGTTGAGCTAGTGTTTATAGCATATTTATTAGAATGTATGAAGAGTTTTATTCGTAGAACCTACGAATTATCCTATAATTTTTTTCGGTTTCGGTTTCCTATTTTGTCATCGGAAGAAATGTAATATTTACTGTAAATGCAATATTTTTCATTCCTAAATATTATTTGATATGTTGATATGAGAATGTATGTCTTATACTTACAAAAAAACTACTTACCAATAAAGAGATCCACACTTAAATATGAAACACCTCACAATCAATCAATTAACTTAAGAAAAAAACAGCCACTTTATACTCAAAAAACTTTATTAATCTGAATATAAAGATCGTCTCAAATGTAAACTCAAATGTAAACTCTCCTATTTGCATTCTGTTTGACCGGTAAATAGATATGATTGTAAATCGTATTACTATCAAGAATGTACTTATGCTTTGACTTGAAAGTCTCACCCCATAGTGCATATATTCACGGCGATATAATAAAAATAACCCCTATCATCAACGCACGTTGGAAGCAGAGTACCGATGTTGAATTCCTGGCAAAAATGCATTCAGAATTTTAGGGACTTCGTGGAAAGTATCGTCCAGCACAAACGGTCGCTCGTTTAAATTGTGCCAATCCCATTTTTGTAGCTTTTTAACTATTTTAGTTAGAAAAAAGTCGGACGCTTTACATTTGAAACGATTCGTAGATAATCTGTTTTTACTTATCTACTCGTCTGCATAAGAAAAGGTATGTTTTATCCCTCCCAACGGACCGCTGTATAATAATTCATGTTCTAAGAACTGAGTATATGCTGCATACACACACACGCATACATACGCGTACGCACACGCACGCGTACACACACACACACACCCATGACCGTATACACATACGTAGTATACACACGCCGTATTATATACACCACATACGATATATACACACACATACATAGCATTCGAATAGAAACTTTAAGCTATTAGAACAGTAGGATCTCCACTCATCATCATCATCATCATCATCATCATCATCAGTCCTTCCTAGCTGCAGACGATAAGTCAGGATTTCAGATCTTTATCCTAAAGTGTAGTAGCATCCCACGCTCAGTGTGAAAAGTTACCCCACAAGTAGTGCATGGGTAGTTACCAGGGTTTGCCTTTTATAATATGTTTGTTTAGATCTGGCCTTACATCTTCACTCTGTTTCTGCCTTTCGTTTGTGAAGCTTACTACGTTAGCAACTTCGGCCTGCTGCTAGCTCTTCCCTATATTTCGTGTTCATATTCATTGCCTTTAGGTGGCGCTTTATTACATGTTTGTAGCGGAGTTTCTGCTCATTAAACTTTATGTACGCATGTTCCGATTCTCCATATGGATTCGTTTTCCATTCTTACCACATGTCCAGTCTATCGCAGTTGTGTGGTGGCGAGTACGGCTTCTATGCTGTTCATATGTATCTTATGCCAAATGTTGAAGTACTCAGCAAAGTAAACAGGGACAACATACTATTTCCTCGTCACTCAACACTCAACAGAAGTCAACTGGTGTACAATTGTATCCGTATTATCGTTCGGCCTTTACTTTAAAAAATCTGACACTTAATTATTTAGGACCTTATCTATTGCGCCACAATTCCGCATTATGTATTCTATATCGAAACACATTTCTTATTGCTGACCTTTATGTGTCTGAAATATGTATTTTATATATCTAAATATTATTGTAGAATCAAATTAACACTTAGTCAGAAGTTCCGAATTGTTTGTAGTCAAACTCTCGCTGGATTGAAACGATATTTTTAGACAGAATATCCATGAACTAATAGCAACTTAGAACATAAAAAAAAAATTACTTGCACATCTTTACATCATAAACACACTCAGCATTTTTATGAACCAATAGTCCGGGCTTCTGACTAAGTTCATTTTGTTTGCACTGTCGCTTTTCATACTCGAAAAATATACGCTCTGGATAATCAGTCTGACAGAGATTGGGCCATATTAAAGATGGTTTGCCTTTCTGCTGTCAGACTGATGTATGTTTGTACATATTTATAGCAGGTCAATGCTGCTTTGTTTTTCCTTCTCTCTTGGAGTTCATTTTAGTTTATTGTCATCGTCATGCACCTCACCATCAGGGAATGCCAACGTTGCGTATGATGCATTTTATAGAACAAATACCATTCCTTCCTGTGCACTATACCATCAATCCACACATGCTGATCTTTCCAGTGTATGGGAGAAAGAAATAGTAGTTTACTTCGTAAAGTTCAACTTAGTCAGTGGGTGGCTTACTATCTGATTCTCGTTAGACTACTGGCTAAACAACGTTGAGCATAGCAATTTAAATATGAGTGACTATTTGTGAATACCAAGTCATATATGTGGGAAACCGTCCGCACTTACTCATAAATCTACAAAAACAAGTGACTGGAGACCGTTTGTGTTCAAAATACAACGAATAAAAAGTGTATGTTCTACACACAATCACACCCACACATACATACACACACTCACATACATATAAAAATAAATAAATAAAAAATAAATTAGGATCCTTAATTTTGAATGAAGAATGAGGATGAACTAAGTATAAAGTTTCTTTCTTTCTTTATTGAATGAGTTTCAAACAAAAACTGTTCTTAAATCACATGAATAGGTTAACCGATATTTTTGTTGATAAACAAAGCAAATTTCAGATACGAAACTAACACTGAATTGCAAAAATATAACTTACTTGAATATTACGGATTAGGAAAAATTATTTAAATGAATAAAGAAATAAAGAAATTTATTTTAAGAAATCGATAAATATTAAATGGACAGTGGTAACATTGTACGATATTTTGTTTGATATTTTTTTAAATGGAGATACGAAAAAAAAAATATATATATATATAAATCGTTAAAAATACTTTGCAAGGATGAGATATAGGTAACATATTTTCGCTTGTTTTTTTTCCTCAAAAGGTAAATGGTTTCCATAATGTTTTATTGTAAAAGTCTTTTTCATTCAATAAGTCTCGAGAAAGTCTGTTCTTGTGAAAATTTTCAAACTACATAATGTTTAAATTTGCCCGAATAGTCTTTAAACATTTGTAACTAACGATGAAATATACTTTTTGTTGAAATCAATCCACTCTTTGAAGTCTTGTATTTTGTTAAAATAATATATATATATATATATATATATATATATATATATATACAGCTTTAAAGTTCCAAAAACATTTGTAAATATTTTTGATTTCACATATATTTCAAGCCCTGAGTGCTTAACCCAGTGTTTCCCAACTACTGTGCCGTGACACATTACTGTTCTGTGAAATAATAGCTAGAAACCATCTAATTTTATTTTGTTTAATAAATTAATTAAATTTCTTCATCATTATGAAACTGTTCAATACAAATTTGTCGAATTTCTGGACGCACATACGAATTATGAAACTTTTTTATAATTTATATTAGTGATATGACGATTCATGAAAATATTAGTTTTTTTTTTTTTTTTTTTTTTTTTTTTTTTAATATTGATAATCGGAATCGTAGTTCAGACCGGATTTCGATACCAAGAAGATAGCAGATATTAAATATAACACATGTTGATTTGTTTATTTTTCTTTGTATAATCTGTTTTCGTTTTTGTAATATTTTGTCGCAAAAAGGTTTTACGAGTAGAAAATATTTATTTTTTGTGATAAGTGTTCAGCGAAAATATGAATAATGTGCTGTTATGTAAAAAAAAAAAAAGATTAGGAACCACTAGCTTACATAAATGTTCAACTCATACGGTTATAAAACGGCTAGATACTTCAATCTATTTTCTTTTATTTTACATGAGGGTCACATCTTATCAAGGCCCGGAGGCCACTCAGGGATAAGGGTTATTGCGTATACAGTAAGCAATGAGATAGCATTGTAGTAATCATTAGTATTGGAGATTTGATAGAGTGTCTTACTTAAGGGTGCGGTTTGTCAGGAATTTGTTTATGTTAGATTTGAAGACATCCAAGTTGTAGTCAGATGGGAAACAGGCGAACGGAAGAGAGTTCCACAATCGTGCACTTCTGAGAAAGAATCTCTGCTCATGGAATCTACGTTTGAATTTAGGACAGATAAAGAGTGGGAAAAATTATTTACAGTAGTTGCAGCCAGATGGGTGTTTCTCGTGAAAGATTGGCGAGGGAGGGACGAGAGATTGGGGTCAGACAAGCACTTTCCATGGAAATAACGATAAAACAAAGGCAGGCTCGCAACGTCTCTTCTGTGGGAGAGAGGATGCAGGGAAGAGAAAAGGGCATCCCCCACCAAACTACGAAGTCTATTTTGTACTCTGTCAAGGCAGGATAGACTGTTTTTAGCAGCTCCTGCCCAGATGTGGCAGCAGTACTCGTTCCTTGGACGTAATTGGCTTTTATACAGACAGAAAATTTCATCAGTAGTGAGATATCTTCTGGGGCGGTAGAAATGGCACACCATTTTCCCAGCGTCCCTGGCAACAGATTTTATGTACGTGTTCCATTTCAGATCAGGAGTAAACCCTGAAGCTTGTCAAAACATGGAGCCTCCCCAAGACGAGAGCCATCCATTTCAATTGATGCCAGATGGTGATCAAATCGTTGACGATGTAAAGCTTGGTTTTGGATGCATTAAAAGTGACCAGCAACGTCTTCCACCCATTGTTCCACGCGCTCAAGATCAGAGGAGCGAGAATTAGAGAGAACTTTGTAATTTACGGCCTTTGATGTCTTGCCATAGATGAGCGTGTCATCAGCATGGATGTCAATGAATGATTTTAGTTTGTGTTTTGGGAGATCATTGATGTAGATCAGGAAGATAGTTGGGCCCAGTATGGACCCCTGAGGGGACTCCAGCATTAACACTGTGGGCCTCTGATTTTTGCCCATCAACCACTACTCTTATGAACCTATCAGAGAGAAATGATTTAATGATTTAGAAAACATTTCCAGTAATACCGTAGCTAGAAATCTTGTGAAGTAGGCCCTTATGACATATCCTATCGAAGGCCTTCGATATATCAAGAGCAATTGCCCTGGACAGGAAACCTTTGTCAAGAGATTCACTAATCCTCTGTTATATATCCGTTAGCACATCTGCTGTAGATCTTGCAGAGCGGAAACCATATTGCATATCACTAAGAAGGTTGTTTCTGTTAAGGTGATTGATTACTTCTTTATTTAATATGGATTCCAACAACTTACTCATGAAACACAGGAGACTTATTGGTCTGTACTGAGAGGGAGATTATTTTTCACCTGAATTCTTAAATAAAGGGCATGCTGATGAGGTTTTCCGGAGTGTTGGAAAGCACTTCCCCTTAAGGCAACGCTTAAACAGTTTTGTAAGTATGGGGGCAAGTTCTGGTTGGAGCTTTGTCAGCACTATAACTGGAATGCCGTCAGGTCCAGTTGTGTACTGGAATCAAGATTCCTGATTAGCTTGGCGACCTCACGCACAGATATTTGTATGTTGCATAGTGTGTTGTCTGTTATAGGAGGAAATACAGGGAGTTGATGGTCATTGTCGCATTGGGTAGAATTAGCTGCAAAGTTTTTGGCAAATAGTATGGCCTTGTCTGATGCTGACACGATGACCTCAGGTCCATTGATGGGAGTTGGGATAGAACGCGCGCCTTTTTTAAAGATCCTGTTTGCTATTTGCCAGAACTGATGGGAACCGAGCCGCTGCTCAGCTACTTCGGATTTAACAGACTGAGCATAAAGCTCTTGCATTTTTATTACTCTTGTAAAGTGGTTGCTGGCAGTCCCAAAAGCAGCTTTAGTCTCAGTACATCTATTTTGTTGGTAGCTATGGAAAAAGTGATTTCTGTGCGCGATGGCAGCAGCATATTCAGAGAACCATGGCTATCTGTTAGGTTTTTGTTGGAATTTTTTGGATGGTATGAATCGGTTTATACCTACAATTAACCATTCGGTAAAGTCTGATACTATAGAGGACACATTCTTTTTAAACATGGAATGCAGAGGTAGGTCAGATATGAATGTACGGAAGCTATCCCAGTTACCCATAGAGTATCGATATACAGTACGGTGGAGAGGTACGTCTGAAGACTTTTACATTTCATTTTTATCTTAACTGCTACAACAGAGTTGTCAGACGATCCCAGACGAGATAGAACGGAACATGAACACAGCTCAGGGAAAGTTGTGCGGAAAAGGTCTAGAAGGCTTGCATATTGACTGGGTATATCGGGCACACGGGGGGAGGGTCGTGAACAATCTGAGTGAGGTCAATGGCAATGACAAAATCATGACAAAACCTCCCCTCGTCATCGATTTTATTTGAGTGGGTCACCCATTCCACATTATGGGCATTGAAGTCACCGCAAATGTGAATGTTAGCCGAAGGATGAACAGACAGGATATTGTCAATTTTCTCAGATATGCACTTAAAGATAGTAACCCCACTGTTGTGGGGGCAATAGAGGGTAAATATAAATGCAGCGGTGTAAGTTAGTGCAACCCGGAAGCATATATAAGGTAAATTATGGTCTTCTCTGGAGATATCCCTACGACATGGAAAGCCATCTTTTCTCAAATAAAATGAACATTAAAATGATTTCACTGAACTAAAACTAGACAGTATTAATTTTTACTAGTGGGACCTGTGGAAATTACACAGCATACTCTTTCGGATATAACATTTTGATGTTGGAATTCTGTGAATGTTCAGGGGAAACCGAGACCCCGTGAGATTATTGCAGCTCTTTTCTTAAACCTGCAACATTATTAATCTAAGTCAGTAGGGACAACCGATGTAGCCCGGGCGTACAACACGTTTTAATATATATTAATTCATATAAATTCTGTAGATATTATAGTACAGTAAATTTGTAAACTGTTCTGATATATTATTAAATTGTGATTTCAAAAATTATAAAAATATATCCATATCATTGTGGTGCATGTGCCCCAATCGAGATCGAAACGAAAACTCATGAAGAAAAACATTATATATATATATATATATATATATATATATATATATACATATAATTGCATATATATATGCATACATATATATACATATAATTACATATATATACATATATATATACTAAAATAAGGGGTTTAAATTTTAAGATTTGAAAAAGTAATTTTCAAAGATAGAAATTGTTTATTGTTTGAAAACAAAGAATACGATTTAATAAATCTATTTCCGTAACACACGAGTTTCGATGGTTATTCATCTCATCAGAGGAGAAAAATTGCTTCATTTGCATACCAGTAGATATAGTTCATTTCATAATTCTTAAGTATATATATATATATATATAAATATATATATATATATATATATTTATTTATATATGTATTCTATGTATGTATCCTATATATGTATATATGTATATCTATGTATATATGTATATCTATGTATATATGTATATATATGTACATATGTATATATGTATATATGTATATGTGTATGTATATATGTGTATATATTTGTATATATATGTATATATGTATATATATATTATATATGTATGTATATATATATATATATATATATATATATATATATATATATATAACTTGAGTCTTTTTTACCTATAAAGCCTAAACTTATGAAGAATTTTTGTCGAAATTATTTAGAAAAAATACATGCTTTGAATGCTATTGTACAATAGAGGGGAGAGGCGAATGAACTGGAATTGGATGACCTGGTCCTATGACGCAAGTCGGTGTATGGGTCAGACGTTGAATGGAGCAAAGTTCGGATGAACGTAAACCCTGACCGACGAAAATGAAACCCTGGAATAAGATGACGTAATTCGGCCGCAAGTAAACCAAATGCAAACATCAACAGAATGTGGATCGATTACGTAAATTGGTTAACGGGAAAATTAATAAAAAGCAATCATAAACAAGTCAAGAGTCAGTCAGAGAGAGTGACAGCAGAGGGAAGGACAGACGACGCTCAACTGCCTGTCACGGTCGCAACCACACCCTCCCCACTACACTCTCCTCCACCGCCGTATGATGTGTATATGTTGTTATTAAATAAATCAAATTGTTTTTTAAGAAAGCGTCTCGTTATTCATAGATAAATGAACAGCGGTCATTCCATTCACTAGACGACTTACAACAACATATGCATATATGCACAAACGAACTATCTCTCTATTCATCGAGATATTCAAAAATCTCGGATAGTTAGAATATAGATGGTGCTAACAAAATAGACGTCACGGTCATATCACCCAGTATATAACACTATGAGATATAATTGAAACTAAAAGTAAAAAGAATGTTTGTTGTACAATTATTTATTACAAAAAATGGAACGTCGTAAAAATTTAACGACAGTCACTCGAAAGGAAAACGATGTAAGCTTGACACACAAACAACACACACGGTATCGTCTGAATATCGATATTTTTTTGTTGGTATACTAGTCGTTATATAAGCTAACAACAAACAGAAGGTGTGTCGTTTTAGGGTTTTTACACGTTGAAAATTATGCAGTTATCAAGTAAGTTGTCTATTGGTTATAAAAGAACATTTTCAGAAATTAAAAAATTTGTAGGTCGGTATAAAAATTGGAGGGGGGCTTTTGACAAAAAAATGATTTTATATATTGTTTGTTTTTGATTTTTCATATATAAATTGCACTACAAGAAAAAACAGATTTACTGATACGTAGAGAATTGTTTCCTGTCGGCTATTGGCATATTCATGCTAGTCAATAACGTTCATCGTTTCATCAACAAAGAAGAACTACACGAATTCTACAAAATTAATTTAAATCTTTCAGATAAGGTCAAACCAAAATGTCAAATGGAAATCCGTTCCCTTTAATATTTTCGCCGGCTTTAAATTGGAATGTCGATTTTTTAAAAGATTTTTCCCGGCTAATTTATTTTCCATTCACTAAATGTTGCTTCGTAAACCAAGAAAAACCGCGAAAAAGCAGCAGTTCAAATTTACTTTCTCTATCGATCGTTAAATATATTAACTCGTTTCGAAATGCCATGACGTGTAACTATTGACATTTATGGAACACTCGGGGTGGGCTTCTTGGCAGTTTGCGCTGTTTATTACGATAATACCGCCTAAAAATTATATATAAAACAAACAAAAAATTTATGCAAAAGAACTTGAAAATAAAAGTACAGTTAATATTCGTTGACGGTACACCCGTGATTAGTGACCATCCACAATTACAAGTCAATATATATTTGAAGGAATGTCACTTACTGGGTCACATGTTTATTTTGGGTTAGAGTTATATTTGAAAGTTGTAATTTTGAAAACAGATGCATTTTATTAGGTTTATATACTGTGAAATAAATTTGAATCTCATGTTATCCAGTGATTTAAATTTTTACATATATATAAATGTATATTAATTCCAGCCAATTTATTTCTATAATAAATTTTAAACTCATGGGCCACCAGCTAATCATATAATAAAGGATATAGCTTCAACTCTGAGCATATGTGGTTTCTCAATTGTTTTATAAACCAGCTTATTAGTATTTGTTCTTAGCTTAGGATGTTAGGTAGGATAGGGATATTACATAGAAAAGGGCTGTCCCCTTTCCATGTAAATAAGTAGAATATTAGATAAGTGAAAATGAGATTAGGATAAGCATAGAATCGAACGCTGCAGGCAAAGTTAAGAAATGAAATGTTAGAAATTAAGACTATTGTGATTTTTAGAAATGTGAATATTAAATATGTCAGTAAAAGAATGAACAATGCAAATTAAATTATATTGTTTAAAATAGGTTAGATTAGAATTGAGGATTCCTTTGTTGTCAAAAGTGTATGAGACAAACATATGTAAAGTCACGCGAAATTGGGCGACTTTTGAAAAACACACTTCTGACGTCATAGACAAAGAACATTTCACCTTATTAGTGGTTCGGATTTTAGTTGGTCAGAAGTCAGTCAACAAGAGAGCCAGAGTGTTGGTCAATTAATCTCTCGGAAGCGAAGGGAGAACATTTGGACTATGTAGATCCAAATTGTAATTCCTGACGTCAATCGACCGGTCGATAAGATAAATAAAGAAGTCATCCTTATTTATAACTGTTGTCTTCATCAGGAACGAAAGGTAATTGTGTTTTATCATCAATTATAATGAAAATTTTAAATCCTTCCAAGTTACGTGTCCCATCCCCTCCATCACAAGTAATATCTATAAATGCATCTCCTCCTTGGTGTTAAGAATTGTGAATCATGTCACCCTCTCCTCGGTATACGTTAAAAAGAACAATCCCCTCAATAATTGTCACAGTCCTCGTCATGGTGAAATATATATAAATGCTATTATCATTCTAATATCTGTGTTATAAGAACTGCTAATACCAAGTCCCCAAGAAATATAAAAACTGTATAAATGTCTCCCTCATCAGCGTTATATAAGTGTCCCAGTATGAACTCCGCGTCATCTCCAATATGTACCCCTACACAACACTTGTACGGCTATAATGTATTTTGCTTTTGAACAGATTATTAGCGATATTTACCAGGAATTATCTATAGTACATTTTATCAAAAGGAGGAAATAAGGAAATCTTAATATGTATCCGCATGCAAGCATATAAAACAAACGTAAATTAAACATTGAGGGATTAGATGTTTCATCAGCATACAATCGATAACTAGATTAAATATCGGAAGGCATACACCTACTCTAATACTTTCTTCCCTCAGTCAGCTAGGATTTTGAATTCTCTTCCTGCTACCTGCTTCTCTGACCGTATTGCTCTGCAGAAATTTAAATGTAACGTAAACAAACATTTTGTTTATCAATCCTAAATACATTTCCAAATTGTAAAAATGTGTTTTAATCACATTCACACCTCGAAAAGCCCATCACAATTGAAAGTTTCGGGGTATGAACGTGAATAAAAAAACATGACTAATATTTTGTAATTGTAGAATTTAGAAACAGGAAGTCTTAAAACAAATAGTATTTATATAAGAGATAAGTCTTAGGTTGTCCGGAAAATAATGGCCATTTCAGGAAGTCTGTTTTGAAATTGGATTTTATCATAGGATTTTTATTATATTTCAGGTAAACATCAACATGATTATTGAGTTATATGTGCTCTTTAATAATTTCTTACTTTTTTCTTTCAGAAAACGTTTTATGAGCGAATGAGCCCATAATTTGGAATATGAGAAAAGAAGACTTACGATTACTTTTCCTGCATGAGTTTAAGCTTGGTAACAATGCTTCTCAAACAACTGCAAATATCAATTGGGCATAGGGAGAAGGCATCATAAGTGATAGTACAGTACTATGGTGGTTTAAGAAATTTCGTAGTGGTGATGAGAGCCTTAAAGATGAAGAAGGTAGAGGACGGCCATCTAATCTTGACAATGACAATTTTAGAGCCATTGTTGAGCAAAACCCACGGCAAAGTGTCAGGAATTGTCTCGGGAACTTGGTGTCAGCAGTTCAACAGTGTCGGACCATCTGAAGCAAATTGGCAAGGTGAAAAAGCTCGACAAATGGGTCCACCATGAGCTCAATGAAAATCAACAAACTGGACGTTTTGAAGTGTGTTCGATGCTCTTTTTGCGAAACATTAATGATCCATTTTTTGACCGAATAGTCACCTGTGACGAAAAGTGGATACTTTATGATAATCGGAAACATTCAGGTCGATGGCTTGATTGTGATGAACCACCCAAACATTTTCCAAAGCCAAAGTTTCACCAACAGAAGATTATGCTGACTGTTTGGTGGTGAGCAATTGGTGTCATTCATTACAGCTTTCTGGATGCTAATCAGAGCATCACGGCAGAGTTTTACTGCAATCAACTCGAAGAAATTCATCATCATTTACAAAAATTGAGACCTGCATTAGTGAATAGGCGTGGTCCAATCCTGCTCCACGATAATGCGCGGCCTCATGTTGAAAGAATGACACTGCAGAAACTCACAGACTTTTGATACGGAACTTTACAACATCCTCCTTATTCCCCAGATCTTTCACCCACGGATTAGCATTTTGTCAAGCATTTAGCCGTTTTTTTAAGCAACAAAACTTTCAGATCTAATGCAGAGGTTGAATATTTTTGAAAGATTTCTTAGCATCTAAGCAAACAAATTTTTATCAACGAGGCATAAATGATCTAGTTGATTGATGCCAAAAATGCATGGCTGTTCAAGGATCATACTTTGACTAATTTCAATGTCTAGTGTCACCTATTTGATTAATAAATCCCTTTTCTCTAAAATTGGCCACTATTTTCCGGACAACCTAATATATAAAATAACTGCAGTAGTATTGAAACGAATATGACGTGCATTGACGAGGCAGAAAGCTGTAGCTGAATCAGCCATCACACTGCTTTGACCTCATCTGAGAAATCTCGCTAATTCTGGTGAGATAAAATAATTCTTATTGAACCGTCCCGCTAATTAATCCAAGTTACAAAATTCCCACTAATGTTTACTACGCAGAAATCGCAATGACTAATGTATACCATTAACCCTTATCCTCAAATGGCCTATGCGCCTTGATAAGTGGTGACCCCATGTAAACAAAAATTATAATTATATATTTTAATAATATTGCGTTGATTCTTCTTTATAACTTTTATTTCTTCTCTGTCATGGCTTGTTCTATTTCAACTAAACTAAGTGTATTTACCTGAGCAATCCTATAAGGTCTACTCTTCCCGGGGTTGAATTATAAGTTTCAGATGAAAGCATTTCCTTTCTAATAGCCCGCAACATCCTTACTATGGAATTTAAACAGAGTTGTTTAGACATTTTTCACAAGCCAGTATTTATTTTCTCTCGGGTGCTGGATTTTCATATTCAGTTAACCGAACCTTGTAACACACAATCTCACAGGAAAGTGCATACATTCACTTACCGAGGCAGGAATAAAATCACACATGAGACAGTAACCTACTAAGTTCGATTAATCCAAAGAATTAACTGATAATGTGGTTTGTTCTTAGATTAAACCCACTTTTATGTTGAATATATAAACGTTAGTATTACTTTTTTGCTGAAGTATGTAATGAAGCAGTTTGCTCTCTTGCTAACATACGGAATGTAGACACGTGTGATAAAATCAGCAGCAGCCGTATGATAGCGTACTAGCGAAAATATTAGTAGCAGCTCTCTTTAAAGCACGTATGCAAATCACAGGAAGTAGTGGGAAACGAAACGATCAAAAATGGTGAGCTGTGGTCAAGCAGGCCAAGCTAAGTGAGCACCATGAAAGATGGATGTGTGAAGTCCAGGGCGAGAAAACGCTTACTATGGCCGGCGACGGGTGATGGAAGAGAGACTGTTTAAAAACATATGGCAGAGCGGTATCAAACGTAATGATATTTAGAAAAATAATAACTTGCGTTATTTTATAAGAACGACGAATAAATGCCTTCCCTTTGCACTTATAAAAATATCGAATCGGATTTTTATTTCTGTCTTTTTTTTTTTCTTTGCGATATTACCAGACATCGTGTGGATTGGAATGGTTTAAATGTAACGAGACGTTCAAAGTGTAACGGTCAAGTTACAAATTTACCTCATTCACAAAAAAAAAAAAATTCCAATCGCCAAAACATCTTTTTCCAGTTCTATTGTTTACGTAGGAAGTTTGCTTCCATCATCTTCAAAATGACGATGAAAAAAAAAAGAAATTACTCCTGCCTTTATTCGTTTATTCGGGGGTAATTGTAATGCATAAATAATACGTGCCTAAGACGTGGGTTCCATAGGTTATATATATATATATATATATATATATATATATATATATATGAAATAAAATGGAGGTGGAAGGACCTGGATACTCAACGTGTTGCCCTATTTATACCATCCCTTTTGACGAAGCCCGCATAAATCGGGCGGAACGTTGAGTATCCAGGTCCTTCCACCTCCATTTTATTTCATATCGTCGGATTTAATCCAGCTGAACAATCATATATATATATATATATATATATATATATATATATATATATATATATATATATATAATCAGTATGTATTTTCAAAAAAGTATTACTTTTAAACAATCAAAAGCATAAGATTCTCTTTTAATCTATTTATCTATAAAAGTGAAAATATGTGTGTATGAGGACAATTCTTAAACTATGTACTCAACGAACTTTTGATCTACTGATCTGAAATGTGGTATATATGGTATTCAGACACGTGGAAACCATTTGTATTGATTTTCACATGGAAAAACGGACTGCTGATTGGTCAACATCGAAAAATTCGTACGTGGGTGGGGTCAGCTGAGGTTTATTTCTTTGTCAACTTTTGCACGAATTCGAATGCGTAAAATGCTCCAAATTACAGACTCCATATGTTAGGAATAAGTGGGTTTGAAACCACGTTTTACAGAACGTATCAAACTGGCATAATGAGTATCGTAATTGATTCACTGTCTTTAGGTTTTCTTCCGATTTCAGCTCGAGTATTTTTTACTTAGAATATGTGTACTGTTTAAAAAAACATGATACTAACATGTACATGTCTCGGTTTCTGTATCAATTAAAATACAGTAGTCATGCGACCAGGTAACGGCGGGCGGTCGGCTATTTCACGATCGGGTAACGGCGGGCAGTCAGCTATTTAAAAATAAGACGTTGTCTAAATTCATATTACAATATTTAAGCGTACACGATACGGATTTAATTTGATTTGATTTCGGAATCGCTGTCAGACCAAGCAGTTAAAGTGGTTATTACCTTTTAAATCCCTATGTCTCGTTCAACTTTATATGAGGAAAAATTGTTTTAATACGATGACGTCGTATCATTTAATTTCTTTTTCATAAATAACAAATCGAATAATCCCATAGTTCATACACGTATTCGATAATATGCGCTAGCTTATGCATGCAGGAGAATGACGACTCCGCCTGGATGAGATAAGCTAACGTTGCTTAAACATCTATAATGCAGTAAGTAGTTGCCTATAAAGGAAAAGATCACTAGGGCATGCGAGCTTTCTCGATTCCTTCAAAGAGAGATAAACGTCCGTATTTAACCCAGAAAAATCGATCGATGCCATGTTTTTCGCATCAAAGGGGATAACTGTTCAAACAGAATGGCACTCCTCAATTAGCAGCTTTTATATATACGCATGCGCACAGGAGAGCACCACATCGATATGTCAGGGTTCTGTGCGTGTGCCAATATCTATATGAAAAAAAACTATTGATTCGGGTTCGATAATAACAGAACTGAGAAAAAAAGAACACGGTTGAGTTTGTTTTGCAAGACGCTCGCATAAAAAAAGATGTAAGTGTTAAAAGAGTGATATTTATTTGTTGGAAGTAATGAAGATTGTTTAGATAATAATAATAATAATAATAATAGTCCAGTCCCAACCACAATCCCAAGTTTAATTAACTTCTGATAAAGTAAGTTTTTTTTTTTAATTAACTGTGAAACTAAAGTGTACATTTACAATTAACATATTACAGTAGAAAAATATCAGTACGGAAAGTAATATAGTCAAGCTTAAACTTGGAAAAGTAAAAGACTAGTTGTTAAAACTGGAAAAGCAAAGGACAAGATATTCTAGTAAAAATATAAATTTATAACTTAAAATATTGCAGCAATAAGATTTTTCAAATTCAATTTAACATCTCTATATAAATAAAATGAACTCATTTTTCCCGTCAGATTTTGACCTTAATAGGATTAAAAATCAAGATATTTCATGCAAATATAATATGCACAAACGGCAGAACAATATCTGAGGTGTGTTATAGGCTTATTATTTCTCAAATTCCTCGATAATCTTAGATGTCCATACTTTTTTTCTGCTGAGAAGTCACGGCCAAAATCGGTTAAGATCAATGGAAGTGGTAAAATATTTTCTCTCTAATAAATTCCTCCTCCCCCCTGCCACCACTTAACACCGTGTGGGGATCGTTCACAAGGAACAGTTGAGAAGAGAACACCGGTTTGGCTTCGTCGTTCTTTCATGTGAAGTTATTTAAAATCACTAAACTAAGCCGCAGTGCTCTGTGGCGTAGTGGTTAGCGTGCTGGACAATTCACATTATATTTTCACGTTCGCGCCGACCTACCGTAGTCGTTTTTTTTTTCCTAAACAACTGGAATGGACTTTTCTTGGTGGCCGAACTGTTAACGTTGCAGATGTTTTGTTTTTTTTTCACACTTTATTTTCCTACTTTTACTCATGACTCCGGGTTTGATCCTTCCTACTTACCTACCATACCATTTTTAACCCCCCCCGTCCCGGAAACAAACACGCGGGCAACGCCGGGTACCCCCGCTAGTTATATAATAAATGCTTGATGTGCAATGTTTTAAGTTATGAATTCATTATATTTGTTACTAGAATGTCTTGTCCTTTTCTTTTCCAGTTTAAACAACTAGTCCTTTACTTTTAAATGTTTAAGCTAAACCATATAACTTTTCATGCTCGCATTGTATATTGTAATCCAGGATTTTTCCAGGCGCCCAGTAAATTAAATTGTTCTGTGTTTAATTTCAGTCTTATATGTTTGCTCCCATAAACACAACATAAATATGTAATAACGTACAGCACTCGTCCGCTTTAAATAAAATCCCCCATTCATTCTTTTATTCTGTCTGTTTCACTTGTTACTTCTCTTTTCGCGAGAGCGGTGAATTGGTAGAAACAGTAATTGCTACACAGACGCGGTTGCTATGGAAAACAGTCATAAAAAACGTCGCTCACCTCCTTACGTTTTTTTCTGATTTTAAACACCAGTAAATTCAAGATAACTTTGTTTTACTGAACGAAAATTGATTTTTATTTTTTACAATATAGGTGAGAAGGTGATCTATGAACTGTATTATTGTAATCTTTTTGAAAAATTAGTTAGCTTTGAAGCTTTAAATGAGTTCTAAGCTAGAAGTTAACCATATATTCAAACACGACTGTGTTTGAATAAGTATGTCGGCATATCGGGTTTAGTTTAATCAAAACTTTAACTTTTCTTTAGACTGTTCAGTAGTACGATTATTATTAAATATTACACAAGATAAAAATCATACACACAAACAAACACACACACATGCACACAGATGCACACACATATATATATACATACATATATATATATATATATATAGTCATCCACATACAGTACTGTTTCGCTGTTTCACAGCTCATCAGTGCAGCTATACATACATATATATATATATGTGTGTATATATATATATATATATATATATATAGCAGATATTTAATAAAACATGTTAAAAAAACACTTTGTAAAAGAGTTAAAAGCATATTTAATCTGAAAAGGAAACACTTAATAAGTTGATAGTCCTTAATCCGCGGAGTTTGGAAGAAATACTTTCCTTCTCACCAGAGGGTAGGAATTAGCAAAATACGGGATCGGATATTGCATACAAAAGTATTTGATGAAATAAATAATTTTGCTGAAAAAGTTAAAAAGAATAAACATATATTCGTCCCTGTTGATAAGACAAAAATAATTATAAATTTGACTTAAATACATCTTCAAATAATTTTATAACAGTTTAGAATATATATTTTCTATATCTACATACAGTAGTTACAAGTATATTTTATCTTGAACTTAAATGTGCAATGAATTAACATTAAAATCACAATGGAATCAAGTTAGTGTTTATCATCATATATTTGCAATTTAGAAGTGCAGATGATGCGAATTTGCAAAGCAATGTGTGCTTTTGGATTTTTTTTTAATGAGGATTAAGAATTTGGATTGTTCCGATGATTCGGACTACTGTTCTCAACTTAAGTGGTATTACCGCAACGCTCCCGTCGATGCAACCACGCCGTTCTAGGTACTATGTTCTCGTTTCACCAGCCGATACTGAGTAGAAGGCATCAGTATTTCGCAATCTACAGTGCGGGCGTCCCTCAAAATACAATTGTAAACTATTATGACTCCTATCCTGTCATGGCAAACGGGAGTATATTATGCTATCCCTCTGGGTTAAATAAAGGGCTACGTTCGGCATTCTGTGCAAATTACCGATTTAGACGGAAACATTCACAAGCTCAACAATATATACTTTACGAAGCTCCGAACTTAGCTCGACTGAAACGTTAGCATTCGAGATAAAAAGCAGTAGCCCGAATAATCCATATAATACAAATCAAACCTTATCTAAAAAATATCAGAAACATCTTTTCAGCTTCATTTCAAACAAAAGAGGGCTTTTAACGAGTATGATATACCTATTATTATTGCTAAAAATATCGTTAAAGAAATGTCCCGATGTTATGCTAGATATGGCCGTTATTCTTTGAAATGTGCTTACTGACTTTTATTTACATTTTTGCTTTCAATACATATTTTTTTCTTCTTCCACTGCATTTAGCGTATTGCAATCGTTCGATAGAGAGCATGTTTATGCATTCCATTTAACGTCAATGCGATTGCTTTGTCGAAAGGAAAAAGTTTACCTTTTTTTTTTACTACGGCTTTTGTGAGTGCTGTTTTTTGTAGTTATTATTACCATGACAAAAGAATAATGGTTCATAATATTGCAAACCCGACGGCGTATTGACTGAAAGTATACGCTTTACAGTTTTAATGCTGTCGTTCAATGAAACAAGCACAACAACGCCAGGAGAAACAAATCGAAAATAACTATTTAAAACCCAAATCGATGCCAAAAAGCGCTACATACAAGTAAAAAGCGCGTATATGTATTACATGCTGAGATTGTTCGGGAATGATAAAACAGTGTTGGAGAGCAGGGTTTTCCGAAGTAACCATAAAACTGTGTTTAACAGTAGGGACACACAAGAGTGTAAAGTATTTATAGAAATATATCAACTGCGACCAAGAATTAGCGATATATTATCTCGTATATATTGCAGAATCTTACATGACAGACGATATTGAAAACAGGATGATTTTTAAACATGTGGTTACAATATTAATCACGGATGAATTCTGAAGTTCTTTCGATACAGAAATCAAGAAAGCTGGCAAGGATGACGAGACATATTTTAGAATAAGTATTAGAAATCAGAGAATCAAGTAAATAATAATTATTAACCAAATATCATACAAATCTTAAAAATTATGATTTTCAAAAAAAGACCCTGTATATATATATATATATATATATATATATATATATATATATATATATATATATATATATATATATATATATAATCCCCGGTAAAATATTTATTTACAATATCATAATGCCATTGAAATTTAGGTAATATTGAAAGTGTATGATACAAAATAAAATTTCATAAGGATCAGAGTAATCTCAATATTTAAAAAGGGATATACGTCCGTTCTATGGTTGTGCGTTATAAAAATAAGTTAAATAAAATATAACAAACTATACGCCACATTACGCCTCGGAGTTTGCTCCAAAATATGTAATGATCAATAAATTTTGGAGTAAAAAAATCCAATTGCAAAAGTATGAACACAAACTGCTTCTCTCTCACACACATACACCCACACGCCCCCCCACACACATCCACACACCAACACACAAACATACATATATATATATATATATATATATATATATATATAGATATATTACTATATATTTCACATTATAATTATATATATTTATAATATATGAAATCATTTCAATTAGCCCGATAAATTAAGCATATTGAAAACTTTCAATCATTCAGAGCATATATATCAGTGACTTGCATTTCAACCTATATATATATATATATATATATATATATATATATATATATATATATATATGGGGGGGTTGTGTGTGTGTATTTATATTTTTCATTATTTTAAAATTCATATTCCTATTATATAAACACGCATATACATATATATATATATATATATATATATATATATATATATATACATTCTCCACACAGACACACTTATACTCACACGTGTGTATATATATAGACACACTTATACACATACGTGTATATATATATATATATATATATATATATATACATTTGTTTGTAAATATATGTATATGTGCAATCTTTAGCAGAGAAGAGTCACTCGAAATTGGCAGGGATTAAATTAGAAGTAGGTTTTGCCTTCAACTGAGGACTAGATAGTCCTGCTTTTTGTTCATATGTTGATCATTTTCCAAGGAAACTCATGTTTTTTTAGCAGTATTGAAAGGTATACCGTGGTGTATGCAATTACTAACATGCATACAATGACATAATTTACATTGTAACAGCATCTCTCGTTGAGCTTAGAAAATAACTCTTTTGTATAAAACTTCTAAGATGCACTTTTCGTGTCTATTTTCATTACTCTTCATCTTTAATCGTATTTTTGGATTCTCAATAAGCTACAGCTATACAATCTGCAAACATTTGTAGACACAGCATATACGTATAGGTGATAAAAATAAAATGAACAGATGGATATTAAAGGAAACGAACTAACATGCACGGGCACACACTGAAATACACACAAAGTGTAATTTCATATGATTAGATAGATCCATATACATATATACATATGCATATATATATATACATATTTACATATTCATGCATATATGTTTACACATGTATATACCTATGATATATATATAAATATATATATATATATATATATATATATATATATAAGAACAAATAGTTAATAAAAAATGTTAAAAAACACTTTGAAAAAGAGTTAAAAACATATTTAATCTGAAAACAAAAACACTTAATAAGTGGATAGTCCTTAATCCGCGGAGTTTCGAAGAATACTTTCTTTCTCATCAGAGGTGAGAAATTAGCAAGATGCAAGATCGGATTTTGCAGACAAAAGTATTTGGTGAAACTGCAAGTAAGTCAAAGATCTTACTTGAGAACAAAAAGTGAAGCAGAGGGAATAAGCTCTATCTCCTATTTGGTTTTATCGAGCTTTTACATCTGGTTGAGATCACTTTATAAATATTAATTCCTTAATATTTATAATATATTTAGTTTTACCAGCTTAGATCATTTTGGTAAATTTAATTCAAATTTTTATTTTATTTTATATATACATATATATATGTATATATATATATGCAGATAAATACACATATATATATATGTATATATATTTATATATATATATATAGAGAGAGAGAGAGAGAGTGCAAAATCTTGTTGACAGACCAGTGTCGTCTGATCATCTTAGATAATCAACGCTCAGCTTGGCTAGTACCAGATGGGTGACTATTTGGAGATTCTAGTGGATGCATCTGCTCTCTGCTTATCTGGGTATCAATTCCATTTGTCATGTATCTCGACTTGCAACATTCTACATTGCTACGATGCTTGGTTGGATATTGCGCAACTTTTCCACATTAATACGATGCACATGCACCCTTACACTTATATCCATAGTCTCTCAAGGCTGAAGGATGCTACAATACATACACACGCACACACACATACATACAAAAAATTGTTATTATAGTAAATAATTATATATAACAAAAAATATAAAATTAAAAAAGATAAAAATAATAAATAGATCGGGATCTTTCATTTTAAATGAAGAATGGACATGAAATGAATATAAAGTAATGTTTTGATTTTATTTCCTTATGGAATAAGTTTAAAACTTAAACCTATCCTAAATCGCATAAATAAGCAGAAAATCTTTGTAAATAATAACAAAGCTAATTCCCTATACGAAACGTACATTCTCTCCTAACGATATAACTTAGTCGATTAGTCCGGTTTAAAAACTAATAAAATTAAAAATTAAAAAGGGGAAATTAAAATTTAAAAAACATTAAAAACAAAATATTCTTTTTAAAATAAGTTTAATGAAATAAAGGAATATAGAAATCTAATGTAAGAAATCGATAAACAAACATATTTAATCGGTAATTAGTGGTAACATCGTTTGATATTTAGTTTGAAAGTCGTTTTTTTTTCAAATTAAGATAGGAAAATAGGTAGATGTATAAATCTTTAAACATATATTTAGTTTTAGCTTTTTAAAAAAAAGATGCGAAAATAAGTGCATATATAAATCTTTAAAAATACTTTACAAAGGATGCGACACGAGTAAAATGTTCCCGTTTGTTTTCTTTTCCTCATAAAGGAAATGTTTCGTTTCCTAAATGCTTCATTGTTAGAGTGTTTTTTTTTTAATTTAATAAGTCTGAAGAAAGGCTGTTCTTGTGAAAACTTTCAAATGACATAGTGTTTGAATTTGTCCAAATGGTCTTTAAACAATTGTAACTCACAGTGAAATACACTTATGGCTGTTATCAGCACATTTCTTGAAGTCTTGTTTGTTGTTAAAACAGTATATGAATGCTCAATTATAAAATATGATAATTTTGTAGCTTACTTTTAAAGTCGTCGTGACTCTTTTTTTGCTTAAATTTATTTGTATATGAACAATTACTGAATTATATTAACCAAGTATAATTTGAAATATTACAAATTTATCTTTCTCTCTCTCTCTCTCTCTCTCTCTCTCTATATATATATATATATATATATATATATATATATATATATATATATATATATATATATATATATATATTCATGGATACATAACATTTAAATATTTCTGGGCGCAGTGCAAATATTATGGATTGTTGAGTTTTTGTTTTCGTTTAACCATATGTTATTACAGAAAAAAACATTTTGTACAACAAAAAGAATGTGAAATACATTACTATTTTTCTCTCTTTAGCACAAATCCAATGTTTAAAAATATAAATTAGACAAATTGGTGTAAATAAGATATTGGGTAGAAATTAAAATAAAACTCCATTAGACGTCTTTCCGTCCGAAACTTATAATAATTAACGATTAAAATTATTAAACGATGTCAAAAGGCCAAAAATTATTAGGGAGCGTGGGAGAAAATTACTCTGGGGGGAAAAAAGAAAAGGAAATTATCTCATCGAACACCATAAGTTCTAAACTTTGCCTGTGTTTCTTTTGTTGCATATACAATTAGTGCAAATTAGTAGATACAGCCTAAAGAGTAGTTAAGTTGTTTTGGGAGCGAAAGTTTAATCTGGGTATCCTCCAGAGTAGACCTGGCACTGCAGTAAGTGTTTACAGATGACTTGTGATTCTCTACACGTTCAGATGTTGGCGATTTTTGTCACTATGTATCGAAGATAGAGGACATGTTGGAAATTTTAACCGCCAAACGATGAATGGTATATCCCACGTAGTCTTAGCTTCACACTGATCAATACTATACAAAACAATAAAGCACCACATTGTATTGAGTGTTAGGCATACCATCATATCTAAAGGATCGCAAAGCATTCCTCGTACCTTATTGCACACTAGAAACGTGAAATGGCTGTCGATGTCTTTATATTAAAACTCCTGGCTTATTGACACCAATCTACAGGAGTTTAACATATATGGGAAATATTTCAGGCCTTACAAAAGTTCCAACTTCTAAACGCCCGGATTTTATCCCTTACACATATTTTAATTGTGTGTAAAGGATAACCATTGTCCAAAAGGATCTCAGTTATGCTTCGGAGTTCCGCATCTAGTTTAGTAAAAGAGCGGATCAACAGAGCCCGATGCACTAATGTTTTAGTCAGATTTACTTTCTTTATTTTAGGGAAGAAGGAAATCCAACTTGTGTATTGCCCTGTAAAGGTAGGTTTACTATATACGCTGGAAATAAACTCATACCAGATGTTTTGACGACAACATATAGGAATAATAATAAACCTCTATTATTGAAATATTGGATTATCATAGTATCCATAAATAATTTTTAAATACTCCAAATAAAAACGGAAATTAGAAAATATGTATTTATTGTTTGATAATATTTAAAAATAACATTACTATGCAGATATCAAAATTTCCGGCAAATTTTATCATGATAGCTTTTAATTAAAATCAACTAAATAGAGTTAATATAACACGTACATGCATTAGTCAATAATTCAAACGTATTAGTACTAGAGGTAAGGATTTTATCTACAACATGAAAATATATAAATATAAATATATTACAAACCATACATTTTTTTAAGTATCATGATGTCGTTTGGCACGGTTTATTTGTCATGATAGTGATTATGTATTGCCCAGTCCAGTAGGGAGGAACTAATTCCTTCGCAACTGTGTAGCAAAGTGAAGTACTTTACATTTTAGAAGCACGGATAAAATAAAATAAAAAACATGAGGTTATAAAAAAACGTGGTCGTTCTTTCTAACCTCATGTTTTTTTTGCTATATCTATATATTTATATATATATATATATATATATATATATATATATATATATATATATATATACATATATATATATATTTATATATAAATATATACATATATATTTATATATAAATATAAATATAGATATAAATATATATATTAATATATATATTTATATATATATATATTCATATATATGTATTTATATATATATATATATTTATATATATATATATATGTGTATATATTAATTGGTATTATTGCGAATTACACTGGGTTTATATAATTCAGTAATCGTTCACATACCACTAAATTTTACTCAAGATAGAGATGCCATACAACGTAATCTACCATATGATCATATTACATAATTTAGCCTTCATATACAGTTTTATAGAAAATACACTTTAGCAATAAAACATGATGGAATAGAAACATTTCCTTCATAACGTGCAAAGACTATAAACCTGAAGAAAGGCTGTACTTGTAAAAATTTTCAAACCAAATCAATTTGTTCAAATGGTCTTGATACAATTTTAACTAACAATGAAATCATTTTTTGTTGCTATCAACCCATTTTTTGAAGTATTAGTTTTTGTTAAAACTGTAGATATATGTATATATGTATATATATAAAGAGATTTATATATATACAGATATATACATATATATATACATATGCATACACACACATATATATAAATACATATATATTTAATTATATATACATATAGATATATATATAGATATATACATATGGAGATATATACACATACATATACTTATATATGCATATATGTACATATATATTTGTGCATACATATATGCATATGTATACAGATATACATATATATATATACCTATATACGTATATACACATATATATACACATATATAAATATATGTATACACATATATACATATACATATATAAATATATATATATACATATATATATGCATACATCTATATATATACATCTATATATATATATACCTCTCTCTCTCTCTCTCTCTCTCTATATATATATATATATATATATATATATATATATATATATATATATATATATATATGGTGATCGTCACTTCTTGGCAGAAGAAGACAATCCTTCCCTTTCTTTATTGTGATTATGCATACGTATATATATATAATATACATATATATACCCATATATGTACATATATACATATATATGCCTATATATACGTATATACATATATATACATATATGTATGCATATATATATATACATATATATACAAATATATATTTAAACCTATATATAAATATATTCACATATATATATACATATATATAAATATACATATATATACATATATACATATACATACACACACACATATATATATATATATATATATATATATATATATATATATATATATATATATATATGTAAGATAAATTAATATACATCGAACGTTTTGAATGGTTGATTCTATAGGAAAAAGAGTACAAAAAAACTCATCCAAATCGCCTCTGGCCGTGTAAAATACATGACATCTTTTGAAAAGTAATGTTGAAAGACATCCTCTGTGCAAAGAATCTAGCATTGCCACATAATATACACTTATCCTTCTACTATGGGAGAGTCGCAAATCCTGCCAATATCAGGCGTGGAGAATTCATGACATTTTGAATCAATGTCATTTTACTGAAGAAACACGATTTGCATTATTTTCCAACAGTTGGAGTGTATAGGCAATGAGGTTACCCAGGTAATAGTTTGACTGTGAAAAATCTGCAACTAATTATATAGGGTGAAATTTGGAGTGATGTTTACTCAGACCGGGTGGAGTGGCAAGGCTACATCAATTCCTCTAAATATGTTTCAATATAACGTGAAACACTCTTACTAACATTCTCAATTGGTAAAATGAATCACGTTAAGACAGAAATCCTTGTGTATCTACTAGGGCGACACTGTATAGGTTGAACCAAAATTAGATAAATAGAGGTTATGGCCAAGTTATTCCTCGGATATGAACTCATTTTAAAACTTTTTGCTGATATTAGATCGGAACCTTCGAAAAAAGAAAAGGAATCCATCTACTTAGCCTGAACTTTTACCATTATTGCGCCATCCATGACAAGAAGTTTCTTCAGATCATATTCGTCAACTTATCAATGCTATACCGAGAATGGGCCATACATTAAAATAGCAGAGTAAATGTCAAACATGTTTTAGTTATTCAATTTGTGACCAATTACACTGTTCAACAACAAATTTGTTGCCTTGTTTTTTCAGCTTATTTAAGATTAATATTTGCTTTGCTTGATAAGGTCAAGTTTTTGAGCTATGGTTAAGTGTTTTCTTTTTACACTTTTGTTCATATTTATGCATGTGTGGAACATTTTAGAAATTGGTGCAAATGTAATGTCATGTTGAATAATTGTCATGGTGGGTAATGAAAATTTTTATGATAAGAAGTGTTAAGGTCTGATTGTTTGGGGTGATTATGTCGACAAAAGCATCAGTTGAAGTCATAAAATCTCGAAATCTTCCATGCAAATTTCGTGTACCTAACACTATTCGGTTTACAGTAATCGATGTTTCTATTCGTTAATCAATAAATTTTGTGGTCAAATCATTTTTACCTTTAAAAACTTATTTAGGATGATATCAGTTTAAAAAACCTGCTGGTAATGTCACAAAAATGTAATTATTTGTTAGAAATATTGATTTTTTTCAAAGTAACTTAGCACAAAATCTTGACTTAATTTAGAGAAATTGATGCAATTTCATAATTTATCATACGCCAAAACATCTGTAAAAATCTAGACCACATTCAAAAAGTAAGAAATAGTTGTTCAGTATTATATATGTTCTATAAATTATATGTTTGTTGAAATAAATTGTTTTTATTGATGTTTCTTCTTTTCTGTCTTGAATGTGTATTCAAATATATATATATATATATATATATATATATATATATATACATTTTTATACAGATATTAAGCTCTGCATATGTACACACCCTTAGTGGTGACTATTACAAAATAAACCTTCCCATATATATTTCTACGCGGGAATAGATCCGCTTTTTATAATCACTTCACCAAGGAAAGTTCTTTATTTACTTCCTCATTTCGTGCTGACGAGAAGTAATTTTCCCTAACTAGTTTTGGCAAATCGGCAACGAGCACCTGCACATTTCTAAGAAACCGACACCTCACATTTGCTCCCCTTCGTTTGCCCAAATTGATTTTTCAATCGCTTCCAATTATAAGACATTCATGTACCAAATGAGCAAAGGAGAAAAAGAAAATGGTTTGCTGAAATTGCAAGTCTTCATCGAAAAACAAAAACACTTTCCACTTGGCACAATATATTTTTTTTTGCAATTCTGTAACAGAAAAATTAACTGAAACCTGAAAGATGCGTTTTAAGTAGCAGTTTAAGTAAATCGATATGGCAGTGTTTTATTTTCTTTATCGGGTCAGGTACGGATTTTATTTGGCTTTTCTTATATGGCTTCATGGATAAAGTTGTGCTCTAGATATAGTTTATCATGTAGAGAGCTAAGATATATTCTGTATGAAAAAGAGTTTAAAAACCATCTCACATTACAACATATTATTTACTATTGATTTAGTTTACTCCATTTTGAATTGCTTCGGCTTAATTCAGATGTGTCACAAAGCTTATACAGCTAGATTCGAGGATAAGCTTCAGTAAAAAGACGAATAGAGCAAATGAAATAACTGATTTCTCGTATTTTGGTTCTAATCGCTGCAGTTTAAAATAACTCATACAGCAGATTTACTAGTTTTCACATTAATGTATTTCCAAATCTCAAATCACAGTTACGCACTAAAGGTATATTGTAAATGCGTACACATATGTTTACACATCAGTAAATAAGGAATATCTATTATAATTCATGTTTTTTAAGCAGGGATGAATAATATATATAATATTGTTCCGTTGGTAATTAGTCTGATCTGACGCTTTCAAGAAGAAAAATAAACTTTTTGACAACGAAACTAGGAAAAAAACACACATTCGCGAAAGTTTGCTTTAAATGTTATATCTGGTAACCCTGAACAAGGTTATGACGGTGGTCTCTTTGATTTCGAATATCATGATAATAATAATGATTTATAACCGTTATTGTAATAGTATGAGAAACGAATTAATAGTAACGTCAGCGAAATAAGAAGTAATCAAAACGTTGTGTAAAACCGCCCCCTTAAGTAAACATTTCATCAAATCTCCACACTAACGTAATGTACTTGCAATAACCCTTATCCCTGAATGGCTTCCGGGCCTTGATAAGTGGTGATCACTGTGTAAAAAAAAAACAAAAAAAAAAAACAGAGAACATTCACAATAAACGAAGAAAAGGCAATAACCTGCTAAGATGTACTAGGTTTCTGGGGTATATTGTTAGAAAAAAAAACGTACTGAGCGTATCTGCATCTCACTTTTGGAAACAATAAGAAAGGATGGCTTGCTAATTTATATACACGAAGTGCATCTTGGGAAGGCAGGGCATGATGGGAGAAGCTATTTTTTCTTGTCGCTTCCATTTTTTTCTAGATAGGAGGATATAAAAGCTGGGAAAAATTCCCTCGAGGTTGCAAAAAGAAAAGAGTCGTGAACATCTTCTCTTGAAAAGTATTTCGTGTTGCTGACGTGCAGATTGTGCGGTGTAACATTAATGGCGAGAGGCCAGGTGTGTCGATTGGAAAAGAAGGGGGTAGAAACGTGCTGTTGTCGAGCGAGTAACTCACTCCTTACCGAACCCCAGGACCGAATCCTTATTGTACCCCTAGAAGGCTGATATAATAAATTTATTGTTGTTGATTACAATCTAATTTTATTATTTGTATTGGAAATTGCAGAACAATATTTTTTTCTAAGTAGTTATTAATACTTTTCATTTATCGCGTCTGCGTCAGTTCAATATTTAAAACACACTGGACACAACAGGGCGGTAAAAGTGGTTTAATGAGAACAGAACTACAGCTTTATTTAAAAATTTGAATGAAAAAAATCAATTCAGGCAATTGGTTATGTTTTAGAGTTGACATCTATTCAATGTAGCTGCTTTCAACATTAATAGCTTCATCGATACGAGTCCGGAACTGGGAGCATGCCTTTTCCACAAGCGCGGGAAGGGCTCGGCGACTACTTTGGGGTCAGGCTAGATTTGGTATAGTGAAAGGCCATGTACGCGTTGTTCTCGGCGTATGACCAAACAACTAGTCCATCCGGTTCAGGTCGAGGGAGGAGGGTCCTATTGACAGAAGGGTACAACGTAGTAGCACTCTTTCTGAAGCGACGCCTGGGTCTCTTTGGACGTAAAGGTCGGTGTCGACTTCGGCTGCTACACCCAGGGGCTGCCAGCGGCCACCCAGACGATCAGAACACTCTTAACCACATCCAGATACACTTTGATGTTGACTTTACAACCGACTTCGAAGATGTTAGGCGTCATGATATGACCCGCTCTTGAAACCACAACAAAGACCCTAACTATGGCTAGAAACTGTCTTTTCTTAAACCTGGCAACGCCCCTGTTATTATTTGACAATATGTTTTGATATTGCTGGAAAATATCCTGTTTTAATAAGTTAGATAAGTCGAGAGAATGACTTGTAAAGCGGTACACCTCCGATCTCGTTCGTTGAAAATTGTGTAACATTCAGATATGACAGCTTCTTTCGCTCGTGGAATTTGTTTTCATTAGAGTGTGAGAGAGTCAACCTTTATCTAATATTAAATTATGTTCTTTTGATAAAAGTTTACTTATATATGGTGACGCATTGTATAAACTTCAACGTTGTTTAATTGTGGCTGAATTTCCGATAAACGTTAATTAAAGAAGTTTGCATCACAGTGTTTTCGACATAAATTAAACTATTTTCGCTTGGAATTCAAAGTTCAAAGTATGATTATAGCGAAGTGAATGTGGGGAAAATGAACCCAGAGAATTGCTATTTCTTATATCTCTTTTATGATCATTGAGCATTTTCCTTAACCTGCGCTGCGTTTAACCAACGTATATGATGGCAATTTTGGCTGAGAACAGTGTAAATGCCTGCATTGGAAACTGGTTTGTTTCGGATATATATATATATATATATATATATATATATATATATATATATATATATATATATATATATATATAAATTACTTGAAAAAAAATTTTCAGTGATAACACCATCCTATGAGGATCGATTAAGAGAAGTATGAAACAAAATAAGTTAAAAGAATGAAGAATAAAATAATATTCTCAAGTTAATTGGGAGTACAAAAAAGGAAATAGGGGACGAACTTATTAATGCTAACATACATATTCATTTATGCGAATTAATTACAGAGCTAATTAAATATATATATATAAATATATATAAATATATATATATATATATGCTAGCAAAAGTACCCATGGTTGACTGGGTTCAAAAACAGCCAACAGAAAATGGACTCTGATTTATGAAAGTATGATAGGTTATGAAAAAGAAGGGTTGTAAACAGATAGCTTCGAATTTGGGGGTATCAAACCAAAGCAAATTATGATGAAAGTAAAAATAAAATTGATAAACCCCATAATTTATTATACCATTCCTGTTCACATTGAAACACTTATCACAATATTCTGTGGATCTGTATAAAAACCTTATCAAACTTTGTGACATATTTCCATTCTATGGAGGTCAGAGGCGAACGAACACCCCATAATTTTATTATACCATATTTCTTCAAACTGAAACATAATTATCAAAGTATGCTTACAGAAATAGATATAATAAGTCTTTATTAAAGTTTGTGCCTATTTCTATTCTATGGAGGCCAGGCGCGAACACATACCCCACAATCTTATTATACCATCCGGATTTAAGTTAAAACATACTTTTCAAAGTAGTATTATGTACATCTATATCAAAAACACTTGTATTTTTTTTTTTACTTTTATTTTTTTATTTCCATACTTTCTGGACCAGGGGTGTACGCAGACTCCACAATTTTAATGAATCATCATTATGCCAAATCAAACATACCCATTATTGTGTCTCGATACATCTTCTATCATTTTATGGTATCAGTTTTCTATAATAGACAACCATATAGGAGCCTATTCGTGACCAGACACACACACACAGACGTTCAGCTTTATATATATATATATATATATATATATATATATATATATATATATATATATATATATATATATATATAAATTCAAAATTAAACGATTTAAAACCAAATAAGTACAGACTCTGATTCAATAAATAAATATAGTTTTTTTTTTTTTCAAATTTACATGTCAACCGTGCCTATTATAAACAGTGGGACTTCTATTACTTTACACGTACACGTACTACCGGCGTTTTCTACTGTACTGGACATTTAAAACATAATATTTATTCAACAACTGAAGGGAAACGTGTCAAACCTTACTACTGCTATGGCGCGTTAAATATAAGAAAAACACTGCAGTTTCCTGATGAACATTTTATAATGAATCGAAATATCGAATTTTATTTTAAGAAATAAATATTTATATTTATTGAATACTGCCATTATTCGGCTAAATTTGGAATATTGTATTCTATAATGACAGGTCTTTATATCATGAGTTAGAAATCTATTTCGTCAGTAAGTCATTTCATCACTTGCAACTAATGCATCAACTTGCTCTATCGAATTTACTATAGGTCCAATGTTAATTAAAGAGATAATTAGTTATTTACCATTAAACACGGTTTCAGGGACATACATATACGAGGGGCGTGCAATAAGTAATGCCCCTGACCGTTGTCTGATCTTGCTGAAATTTTGCATGTCCAATGATTTCTATCTCTATGGGTTATGTGGCAAATTACAGCTTTGAACTAATTGTGCTTTCTGTTTTACAGGTTTTTGACCTGAGTCAGGTGGGAAATGAAGCCTGATGAATGCTGATGAATGATCCGGTTTTTGTATTTGAAAAGACGCACACCACAGGAGGTTTTTGATGAAATGAAAGGAACCTATGGTGATAATGCCCCATCATATGATCTTGTAAAACGCTTGCATCGTGAATTTAGACATGGTCGTCCCCCATCTGCAATTGATGAGGTATCTGTCCGTCAAGTTGAGGCTGCCATTTTGGAAGATCGGCGCATTACTATTCACCAAATAGCCCAAGATGTCAAGATTAGTATAGAGTCTGTGGAAACTATCATTCATGACCATTTTCAGATGCATACGGTGTCTGCCAGATGGATTCCCAGGTTGCTCATACCAAACCAGAAGCGACAACGCGTCGAGGGCACGAGAATGAATTTGGAGATGTGCCTAGAAGATGAGTTTTTCAAAAGACTGATTACACAGGATGAAACCTGGGTCCATCACTATGATGCAGAGACCAAAGCCCCGGAAATGCAGTGGAAGCACCTGTGACTGACCACCCCCAAAAAAGGCAAGGGTGCAGCCCGCCGTTGTCAAGGTCATGCTCACAGTTTTCTGGGACCAAGGACGGAGTAATGATGACGGATTTCCTGGCAAAGGGTACCACAATTACAGGAATCTATTATGCTTCACTATTGTAGGAAATTAATGAAAAGCTATCAAAATCAAGAGGCGTGGCAAGATCAGCAAGGTACCCTCCTCCTGCAGGACAATGCTCCCGTCCACAGCTCGCATGTCGCCAGATCAGAAGAACTGGCGTGTGGTTATGAAATCCTCCCCAATCCTCCCTACTCTCCTGACCTTGCCCCCTCTGACTTTCACCTCTTCCCAGCCATGGCGTTTTTTTTTTAAAGGAAAGCTTTTCTCAGGTGATGCAGCCTTGATTTCTGAAGTCACGTCGTGGTTGGACGACCAACTTGGGGTGTTCTACAAAAATGGTATCCAGAACTGCATCAAACGATGCGAGAAATGCATAACTCTGGGTGGTTCCTATGTAGAGAAAACTAATAACTGTGCCAAGTTTCGTTGCTCTCCTGCTATGGGAAGTGGGTCAGGGGCATTACTTATTGTACCTCCCTCGTATATATATGTATATATATGTGTGTGTGTGTGTATGTGGGTGGGTGTGTTTGTATGTGTGTGTATGTTACAGGTTTCAAATTAACAAAAAGATCATGGGGGACATCAGCTACAACTGATCAGGAAATATGTACCGCCCTTTTTTCTTTTCACTTCAATCCATGAATGAATTTGTAAATGAGAATTTGTAAATGAGAATTTGAGGATAAGTTAAGTAGCAATTTGGCATTTCAATTTGCCGACAGATTTCTGTCCGCATTATCCACCGCACAAAACAAATATTTTACTTGGTATAACACATCCGTACGGTTATTATTTCTTGTTGATTTCCGTGTCAAATATTTTTACACAGACACACGCACTTACATAATCTACTGATTGGTTTATATAGATAGCAATTAATCTGGCAAAACTTTTACATCATTACAAAAATGCTTTCAGCGGTTTCTCTTCACTCTAGAAGGATAATTCCAAAATACATTAATTCTAAAAAGTGTCGATGCAAAAATAATTTTTTTTAATCCATTAATGTAATTTTATAACTTAATTGTATAAGGTCATCAATCAGTTCCACCGTTCAAAAAAGCAGACATAAACTTAATCTATTAAAAAATATATCATTTTACCTCTTAATCCATAAGAGGAGAGCAAAACTGTCTTTAACAAAATATTCTTTCTTTAGTACATCGCCACTACTCAACCAGACCCTGCTAATGATTTTCGAGAAAGGCCCACAATTAATATCACCGTAAATAGTCGCTAGAAACTCAAATTATTACTTGTTACGTGTTCGGTTTTATAGACTCCCGCGTGCCTAATTATGATCGAAAAGCTACCGTCCAGAAATAGGCATTCTGTGAGTTTTATAGTGAAAATACTATTTAAAAATAAAGCATGAAAAAAAGAAACGATTGCTGTTTCAATGTTGAGCTGACAAACCAACAGCAACGCAGCAAGTATTTATTTTTGACACTGCAGATAGTATAAAAAAGCAAATCGTTACGCAGCGACGACTAATGTATGTACAATTTGTAGTTTCTAGAATTTATGTAAATAATGATATATGTGCTAATTGTGAAAAAATTGTTTAACTAATATTCGATTATTGTAATATTTGGTCTGTAGACGCAGACGAAAATACGGATTACTGTAATATATATATATATATATATATATATATATATATATATATATATATATATATATATATGCTATGCGTAGTGTTTTAATATCTGTATTAGAAGCGTATATTGAATTTTTAAAAATAAAATACGCATTGAATATGTTTTAAGCCAAAATAGCAACGTTAAATTATAAAATTGAACAAGTGTTGCATTTTAAGAAAGATATTTCGGAGTAAAACTCCCTTGTCAATTTTTTATATTCTTTCTCTTTTTCTTCTGTCTTTCTGTGTGTGTGTCTGTGTGTTTGTGTTTGTACATTTCCCGACACAATAACTTGAAACGAAATTTTATATACATGAACTTAAATTCATGTGTCTCTCTGCAATTAAACTACTATTTCTCTTATCAGTGACAAAAGCTGATCGAAAATCCCATGAACGAAGTTCACGTTCAGAATTTTCTGTCTGTTTTACACAATAAATTCGGGTTGCTCTCCAACTAATTACAAGTGGTTGTTTTCCAATCTAATAGAATTGCATTTTCTTGACCCGTTCTCTTAATCAATCCGTCATAAACGAACATCGAGAGGTTGCCACGTTGCTCTTCTGACATGCACAAATGTTTTGGGCTTTGATAAGTTGCAACAGCATTATAAAAATGAAAATATGTGTGTGCTTATGTACTACATGTGTGGCATATGTTCTACAAAAATAAAATATCGCAATAAATTCCAATCATGATTTCACCTAAAAAAAAAAATGGGATTAGCTTTTGCAAAATATTCTGTGATATAAAAGCTCGTGGCTGAGCGTTGCTTGGTTTCAAAATAAATCGTTAAACTAAAATCAAGTAATTGAATTTTCTTTCACAATGTTAATTATCCTGAATATTCATTGTGGTTATCTAATATTAGTTCAGGGCGTTTAAATGAAAAAAAAATAATGCAATATCGCCGCGGAATGAATTCTCAAAACAAGTACAATTCCTGAATTATTAAATGGATAAATAAATAAAATTCAAGACGATTCAAAATTAATTTTTTCGGCGAGCAGATGAGGAAGTATAATCGAAACAAAACAATCATGCCATCTTTAGCCTTAAGCAATAAGATTTCTTTAAAAATGTTTTCAAATTTTACTGAATAAATTACAATCTTCTTGATCAAGCCTTGAGCAAGGTTCAACCGTATTTGGCTGATTATTATGCTTACCTTTTTGAAATCTGGTCAATGGATTTAGAAACCGTACGATTCGATTGCTGGAAGGAGTCGCCTTAATAAAGCAATGCTTTCTACATTCATTGTTCCTTTTTACTCGGCATTGTTACATCATAATTAAGCATAATTTTAGAGCAATGTATTCTCGGCCATTTTCTGTTGAGTAAGGAAGAATTTGTTTCTTTAATTAGTTTTAGACTACATTTCGTGAACAAAAATGTTGTCCGCTTGCAGTTCTAGTTACGCGCCTTATAACCTTAATGCGTTAAACACGAATATATATATATATATATATATATATGATGATTGCAACGTCTTCTCAGACGAGTGCCACTCCCTCAGACACTGAAAGTTCAGGATCCCGAAAATGACATATAGTCCTGCCAGCGAATTCACATGCTCAAGCTGATATGACACTAAAGACGGTCATTGTTATACATATATATATATATATATATATATATATATATATATACGCACACACATACATATGTACACATATCACACAAATATATACATGCGTACATACACAATACAAAATACGCACACACACATATACATACACATACAAACATAAACAAGACGGGTATTGGTATACATACATATAAATATATACATGCATACATACATACATCTCTATAAGCATACGCTCATATATACCTATATACATACACAATGCATAATACACAAACATACATATACATACCCACATTCATGCATACACATATACACACATGTACATCCACATATACAAATACATACACATATACTTACACATACATATACGTACACATATGCACATATATATATATATATACATACACTTACCTACATATAGACACACATCCATATATATGCATTTATACACATACACGCATACATGCACACATACACATACATATGCATAGACACCTGCATACATACACATACATGCATATACACACATACATGCATACAAACATTTATAAATGTATATATGTACACACACAAACATATACACACAGAGACACATATACATACATATACACATAGATATAAATACATATAAACTCACATGTACATATATAAATATACACACACATGCATATATAAATATACATACACATATACATAGATACATATAATGATGGCAGAATAATTGCTACATGCATCCAGCATTACAGGCGTGCACACGTCACAGCTTTTTTTTATCATAGACAAATGCCTGAGGGAGTATCTATACGAAGATGATGTTACAGAGTTTTAGCTTTGTACGACAGCAAAATCTCTCTCTCTCGGTTCAAAATGTTGACATCCAGCAACAAGCAAGAGCAAGATAGCCAGCAACACGTCAAACTGCAGACCAGCTTAATGTGGGTACTGGTCTCTCGCTTTGTTTTTTTTAAATAAAAAGTTTGGTTGAGACAAACACTTTTGGAATAGTAACTGACGATGATATAAACAAATTCACACATTTTTTCACAAATAAACTCAGCGACAGATAGTCAACATGTAAACAGTCCAACCGACATATATTAAAGACGCTTACTTTTTATTTTTTTTAAATAAAAAGTTTGGTTGAGACAAACACTTTTGGAATAGTAACTGACGATGATATAAACAAATTCACACATTTTTTCACAAATAAACTCAAAAAAAAAGTCCCGTGGCGATGGAACGCGTGTAAGCCTGAATGGATGGAAGCATATAAATTTTGTTTATATATATATATATATATATATATATATATATATATATATATATATATATATATATATATATATATATATAGTACTGATTTCAAAAGTTAAAAAAATAAGTGACTTGGATACCATCAGGTAGAATCTTAATCTAGCGCTCCAGTCGTATTCTCTACTGTTTGATCTCTTGAAATATAGACACAAAAGAGTTAAAATTAAACCACTTCAGGCTATGAATTAATTTGCGCATGCGCAAAAATAATAGAAATAGGTCGGTAAGTTGAAATGAACATTTGGATTTCTAACTTATATATATATAAATATATATATATATATATATATATATATATATATATATATATATATATATACACACAGGAAAACAAATGAACACATATCTCAGGAAATGGCAAAAACATTTAAAGGATTACCTCCGATCTGTAGTGGAATGGGGACATAAATGGATGGCCACATTCAATGCTGCCAACACTAAACTCGTTTCCTTCAATAATAACAAGAAACCTACTCTACCACCAATAGCAATAGCCAATGGCTCTTTATCTGAAAGTACATATTTTAAACTCCTCGGCCAACGCTCACAGGAATCATGAGTCGGAACAATTACACTGAGAGTATCGCCAGGACCGCTGCGAAAAAGGTGTGTTCTCTCTACCGTGCTAGAAAGATACTGACTACCGATAGTATCATATACCTCTATAAGGCCACCATTCGCTCATGTATGGAGTAGTGTTGTCATATTTGGGCTGGTGCATCAGCCACTAGTCTCTCGTTGCTAGACAAGGTTCAAAAGAGAGTCGCCAATCTGATAGGTCCTTAACTGTAATCTAAAGTTCAGCCTCTATCCCACCGACGAAATGTTGGATCACTCTGCCTGTTCTACAAGTACTTTAACGGTGAATGCTCTGATGAACTTAAAGCACTTGTGCCCCTTTGACGTAAATACCCCCGACAAACCAGCTAAATCCCACCCCTTAAAAGTAGAGTTGCCTATATTGTAAGAGAGCCTTCTACTTCAGTAGTTTCTTCCACAGAACTGCTAGACTTTGGAATTCCCTTCCGGATCCCTGCTTCACAACTGTACTGATATGCAGAAGTTCAAGCGCAACGTGAACCGACATTTTGCTTCCCAACTCCCTACAGGGTACCCATGATGCCTATGTCCCTAACCTCCTACACAGTACCCTTGATGCCTATGTCCCTGTTAGTAGCCCCCTACAAGAAAGTGGCAATGTACCTTGTTTGGGGTGAAAATGTAAAAAAAAGAAAACACACGCACAGACACACACACACACACACACACATATATATATATATTTTTTTTTTACATAGGCATCACCACATTATCAAGGCCAAGAGGCCACTCAAGGATAAGGGTTAAAGAGTGTACAGTAGAAATTGGACAATATATTAATCATTAGTAATGAAAATTTGGTAAATTTGATAACTTATATGAAACGGCTCATCAAGAACTTATTTACGTTAGACTTGAAGACAAGCATATTGTAGTCCACCGGAAAGCAGGAAAACAGAAGACAATTCCACAGGCGTGCAGTCCTAAGAAAGAAGCTTTGTTCATGGAATCTACGTTAAGGTTAAGGCACAGATAAAGAGTGGGGGGAAGTATTGATAGTAATTACAGCTAGACGAGTGTTTCTTGTGAAAGTTTAGCGAGGGGGGACCATAGATTGAAGCTCAATCAAACACTTTCCATGAAAATAACGATACATCAGAGACAAACTCGCAACGTCCCTTCTGTGAGATAGAGGTTGCAAGGAAGATAAAAGGACATCTCCTACGAGGCTACGAAGTCTATTTTGAACTCTATCCAGGCATGCTAAGTCCTTTCTAGCAGCTCCTGCCCAGATGTGGCAACAGTATACCATCCTTGGACGTACCTGGCTCTTATATAGATAGAGAATAGCATCAGCAGTGAGATATCTACCGGATCGATAGAAAGATCCCACCATTTTTCCAGCGGCCTTGGCAACAGATTTGATGTACGTGTTCCATTTAAGATCAGGAGTAATGGTCAAGCCAAGAAGCTTGTCAAAACTTGAGGCCTCCTGAAGACGAGAGCCATTCATTTCAATTGAAGCCAGATGTGGATCAGAATGTGGATGATGTAAAGAGAGAAGCTTGGTTTAAGATGCATTAAAAGTAACCAGCCACTCCTTACCCCATTGTCCTACGTGCTCAAGATCAGAGGAGAGAGAATTGGAGAGAACTTGGTCGTTTACTGTCTTAGATGTGCAACCATAAATGGTAGTGTCGTCAGCATAGATGTCTACAAATGATGTAAGGATGTGATTTGGAAGATCATTAATGTAGATCAGGAAAAGAGTTGGGCCCAGGATGGACCCCTGAGGGACACCGGCATTAATACTGTGAGCTTCTGATTTTTGCCCCTCAACTACTACTCTTATGAACCTATCAGAAAGAAATGATTTAATAATTGAGAAGACATTTCCAGCAATACCATAGCTAGAGATCTTATGAAGTAAACCTTTATGCCATACCCTATCAAAGGCCTTAGATATGTCAAGAGCAATTGCCCTAGAAAGGTTGCCTCCGTCGAGAGATTTGCTAATCCTATGAGATACAAGTGTAAGCACATCTGCTGTAGATCTAGCAGAACGGAAACCATATTGAGTGTCACTAAGAAGGTTATTTTTGTTGATATGGTTGATTACTTCTGTATTTAACACAGATTCCAGCATATATATATATATATATATATATATATATATACATATATATATATAATAACTGTATTTTATCTACATCATAGTCTTATAAGGGGAAGTAGTGATTTCTATTCGAGAACCATGTATTTTACAGTTGTCCTGTTTTTAAATCTCTGAAACAGCTCCATGGTAGTCAGCGGATAATCCCCGCTTACTCTTACATCACTTTAGTTAAGTTTTTTTCTCTTTATTCTTCATAGTTTAATTCTATTTTGTAATTGTAGACTTTTCAGTAATCGGCTTATGTAAGTGCTTAATCTGCGACGGATTCAATTTAGTTTTTTTGTGTGTGTTTTTTGGGGAGTGGAGGGGATATAAACTGGATTCTTTACTTTTATTTATACATTTTTTCACATAAAGCTTCTTTAGACTATATATATATGCATCTATATATATATATATGCATATATATATATATATATATATATATATGCATATATCTACAGCAGAAGTGTGAGTCTTATGAGCAAACATTTTAATTTTTAAAAAGCTCCAGGCGATTTTAATACTGATCAGTTGGATTTTTCTCGTATGATTCCTACGTCTATTTATTTGTAGAATTATGTGTGAAATTTGTCATCATCACCATTATCTACAGCAGAGGCGTGAGTCTTATAAAAAAAACTTTTTATTAAAGAAAATGCCAGCCGCTTTAAACGCTGATCTGTTGGATTTTGTTTTCGTATGATTTTGACATCCATTCTTTGTAAATTTGCACAAACTCTGCAACGAGTGACTATCTCTTCTACAAATTGTTCATATTGACTTCTTTTTTTATCCATGGTCAAACTCATTTAATCTTACCCATCATCATCATAGTCGTCCTGGTCATTGAGGATTTCTTGGTTTTGGAACGTTCCTTCGTGTGTATTTTACATGTATGTGTGTATACATGTGTATATGCATATGTATGTACATGCGTAGATGTGTGCCTGTATATGTGTATGTTTGCATGTGTGCGTACATGCGTATGTATGTTTGCGTGCATATGGATGAATGCATGTATGTGTGCATGCATGTGGTTATTTGCATGCGTATGCGGGGTTGAGAGGGTTCATGTAAGCCGTGGTGAAGTCAACCACTCTATGAGAAGCAAATCTCTGATTTAAAAAAAAACATAACGCGGAAGACCAGTACCTGCATTATCTGGTCTACAGTTTGACTTGTTGCTGGCTATTTTGCTTTAGCTTATTGCTGGATGTCAACATTTGGAACCGAGAGAGAAGCTTAGCTCTCGTACGAAGCTAACACTATGTAACAACATTTTTGTATAGATACTCCCTCAGAGATTTTTTCTAAAAAATGTCCCGTGGCGATGGAACGCGTGTAGGTCTGAATGGATGGAAGCATATAATAACTGGTATGCCATGATTATATGTATGTATGTATGTATGTATGTATGTATGTATACATGTATGAATGAATGTATGTACGTGTGTGTATGCGTATGTATGTACATGTGTATATGCATATATGTGCATGTATCTTTATACATTTATATGTGTATGTATGTGTATATGTATATATACATATATTCATGGGTGTATATATGTTTATGTGTGTATGTATGTATATATATATATATATATATGTTTATGTGTGTATGTGTAGATATGTATATATATATATATGTATGCGCATATATATGTAAGTGTGTGTATGTGTGTATGTATATATGTATATATGTGTACGTATATGACTTCATGTATGTATGTATATATGGGTATATGTGTATGCATGTCTAGTATATGTATACTAGCATGGGCGACCGACATTTATGCTGTTACGACCACCGCACAAACCGGAAGCGACATTTTTTTTTAAATTAAGGCCAAACAATCTAAAGAAGACGGTAACTCTCAAAAATATCGACGAAAAAAGTGACCCCTGTAGAGAAGTACCTAGTTGAACGAGAAGATATTAATGTTTTTAGCAAATTTTTCGATATTTGTCGCATGAAAGGTGAACCATTAAAACGATATTGATATTGGTAAAATCCGTCGCCTCTATTGGAAGTTTAAGGCAGACATGCAAACAGACATACATACATTTATATATTGGTAACTAAAGACTTTCGACCCAAACTGATGAAAAAAGCTTGTCCTATCTCTGAATACCTTTTATGTAAAATTTCAAATATTTAGACCAGAAATTGCCTGAGTAATTTTGAAGAGACCGCAGAGGTTAATTTTTTAAACTTTGACCCCTATTATGACCCCTTAAAATTTATTGTTTTGGGCTCAAGGCAAGTTATTAAGTTAGATCCATATCAATGGAACCTATATCTAAAATTTCAAGTGCGTAGACCCAAAATTGTCGGAGGAGTTTGCTAGAGTTCTCAAAGGTTAAATCAATTTTAAATATATATATATATATATATATATATATATATATATATATAGAGAGAGAGAGAGAGAGAGAGAGAGAGATTATACGGAGAGTACTGTTTATAAGTAAAAGATTTTAAAAATAAATAATATGATCTCATTTGTTTACCTTAAAGAAATATGGGCTATTTTCTAGGGAAAAACATTATTCATGACTTTCACGGTTAAAGACGCTACAAAACAGCATTATATTTTAAAAATCAACAAAAACTTACAGAAGTTTAAAAGTAATAATAATCACAAGTAAATTGGTCTAGGACTTCGTGGCGTTTCGGTAAACACCCCAACCTATAATGCATATGACCTGAGGTTTGCATACTACGTTGACGAGAAATAGAATTTTGAAACACGCGTGTTCATAAATCATTGTTTTATAAGCAAAGTAATAAATAATATGTGTATTTGTTTGCGTCCAAAAATGATGGGTGCATTTCTAAGGACAAAAGAGTTTCTATGATCTCTAAAATTGAAGACAGTATTAACCATATTGTCATCGAAAAATCAATTAAAATCTATATGTAGAAAGAAATAGAAGCAGAAAGACAGAGAGAAGATGATGGATACAAGGTCCTGTTGTACCATGCAAAAAAAAGATAAGCAATACATCTACATGAATCAACAATAAAAGGGGCGAATTAAAGGTCAAGCGAATATCTGCCTGATAAAATCGCTGCACAGGCTGTGAAAATGGGTACAGAAATAAAACGGAATCTGACTAGTTTACTAGCAAACTCAAAACCTCGTTAATATACAAACAACCCGCGGTAATAAGACTTTAATGAAATATTCTGACGTATAGTCACAAAAAAATCGCAAGTCCGACGAGATATAGCTGAAGACGTTAACATCGGCCGAAACGTTGTAAGAATAACACTCAGGATAAAAATTGTAGTCTGAAAAATTCGGAGAATATTAACATATATTTCATACTATTCATAGTGTGATGATAGCAATAGAACACGATCACAGTTATGAAGTGTCACCTATTCGCAACAGAGAAAACAAAACTAATTATAGTGCGATGAAAAGAGACATGGTATTTCTATGCTCCCCCTCGAGAGCAAAATATGACACAGTGTTGTTATAATTAAAGAGAAACCAGCTCCCCCAAAAAGGAACACTCTAGCAATTGCAAGAATAACATTCGGCTAGTATAGAAGGATCCTCTTATATACTGACTTAGGATAAATTAAGTGGCGTGTGGCATCAGGGCCGATACTGTACGAATCTTAACCCGAATCATTCACGTGTACAGACCTCGCATAGGAAACTATATTGCTTACTTAAAGAGCAATGCATTTTCATAGCCCATTATGTTCGTATTAATAAATATATTTTCAGAATGTAAGTACGGGCAAAATGAATGCCGATGCTTAAAAGTTATACACATTTTGACCCCTCCCATTACTTAAAAATTCACAAAAAATCAGGAAATTTACCAATTTTAATGAAATATTCAGTATTGATAAAGTAATGATCACGGTATATAATGAACCTATTTTTGTTATTTAATTTTTGTGAAAATGTATTATTTTGTTCTAACAAAATAATACATTTATTAATATTATAGTTTTCTGTGGTAAAAAATGAATGAATTTATTTTTACTTTTTTTATTGAAAATAAAGCATCGTAAATTATAACAATTTCTAAAAAAATATAAATTTTTACAGGAATATTACGAAAAAGACCCTAAAGTCCGCATTAATGAATTTGATATAACTCGAAGAAAAATTAATTTCTCGAACTACCGATATTATCATTGAATTAAGCATTGTTTATTTTATATGTTCACTCCCCCATAAAAAATTATGATAGCTAAAATAATTTTACTTTAGAAAAATACAGATTTCACATAATTTTTATCTGCAAGATTTTAATAATTTCCTTGCTCACATGAATGTGAAAATTTCGGCGTTACATAGTTTTTCTATAGTCTCAGCAAATATTTAAAAAAAAAAATAATTAAAAAAATGGAATATAAAAAATAATTAAATTAAAAAATTATAAAAAATGATACAAACGTCCAGAATAGGAATGTACGGATGCACGTCTACGGAAAAAAAAAGAAAACTAACACTCCTACCTCCTTTTAATATCATTACTTCATTTTGAAACAGCATTTCGATTGGCTGCAATTTTGGGTTTTTATATAATCGTGATTATAAAGATCTTTTTGTACACACAAGGTGTGTTTTTATTTAATTCGATATCTTAAGACTTTATATTACTAATTATCTTTGAAGTCGATAACGAAAACTAATATTTATCTTTTAAAGGAGTTTTATAATTAATCTATTTAACTTCAAATTTTAGTTGAATTGGTTAGCATAACTTTCTTTTTTAACGTGAATAAATATTTCTTTCCTTGAGTAAAATTATTTAATTCTCTAATCTGTCAAATACAATCAAGACGTAGTCGGAAACCCACAAAAAAATTATGATAAATCGGCCTTCAAAACTAGGTCCCTCTATCTTTATCCGGTCATTTTTTTCCCGTACGTATCAGAAGGAAACTATAAGTATACGCGTACCGGAACGAATACAGATGTGGCGGGTGAATCGCGCAGTGATTCTCTCCAGCGCTACATAGCAAACGGCTTGAATAACTTACTTCTCTCCGGTTCGTGTTGATTCGCCTTATCGTCAGTTCCTAAAGCTAATAAATGTTCACGTGAACGTGTCAAGCACTGAAAAGTGTGTCAAACCTTAAAAGTAACAAATCTGTGCCAAGATATTAAGTTAGAAATTATAAAACGCGCATATACCACCAAGAGAAACAGAATACCCAAGTCGATCGCATTTTGAACAAGACCCCAAGGACGCCTGCTCCTCACCCCGTACATCGGAGCGGTAAAAAGGAATTAATAACCTACCTGTCTTCTTTATCTCGTGTATATATTCTTTACATAGTGGTGACAGTCAGACTAATAAAAGCGAATTGCTGCTCACACATACACCTGTGCTAATAAGAACAATTTTAACCCAACATATATACACATTTGAATTTCTTAGCCTCACACGATATCATGGTTAAAAATGGCGTACCAACTATGGGGTCTTCGCTATCTAAAACTTACCTACTTGAGAGAATCGATTAAACCAGTTGCTCCTATTACAACCGGTATAATGTTTATTTCCTTCAGAGACCATGTCATTTTTAGACCATATTTTAGGTTCTGATGTTTTATTATCTTTTCCTGTTCAGCTCTATTAAGACGAAAATTATTTGAAACTGTGACATCGTTAATGAGCGCAGTTCTTTCGGGCTTGCAATATCTGCTTTGATGGCCTTGTCTTTTATGTATCTATGCTTGGGCTTGTGTCTAAAGAAAAAGGGAAAAGGACACCACGTGGTCAGGGAGAAAAGGTCAGCGACGAAGGAGACGGACATGCAAAGTGATAGCGGGAATGGGCCGACTGTGACCAGCGTGCTGTTGAAAGAACGAGAAACATTAGATGAGCATGCGGTAGCTGGAGATTTTTAAGTGGTGTCGAGACGTGTGAGTAACGGCAATTAATGCTTTTTAAAAAGAACAAATGCCGATCGGGATTTCTTTATTTGTGCGTGTTATTAATTTATGACGGTGCCGGACGGTGTGGGGGTCATACAGAGTTTTTTTTTTGCTTTTTTTTTTTACTACAAACAACACGGTTCGAGAGTGACTACTACGTTACGATTGTACACCAACACACCGATTAGCTCATTAACATTATCATCAAATTGTTTTTGGACTTGATAAATAACGACTCTTATGATAAAAAAAGGATGACAGAAAGTGACAGAGAACGCCACTGATGCAGAAGCAGAGACGCATGTTGAATGGATGCTGCGGAGCAGATGTTAGTTTTTTAAAGTCCTTTACAAAATGGCGGCAGATCGATGCAAAATGTAAAATTCCAATCCAATTTTGCTGGGAAGATCGAATATTGATCAGTGTTCAATTCATTTTAACTAATTGCATTATAATGTAATTACCGGCGCCTGTAGCCGCAAGAATGTCGTAATTACCATGACTATGTGTAACGTCCACAGAGATAGATAGATGGATAGATAGATAGATAAGGAAAAAGAGATAAACAGCGAGAGAGAGAGAGAGAGTGAGAGAGACAGAGAGGGTGAAGTGTAAAGAAGGAGTACGTCAGATAATGCTGTGACTAAAAATTTCGAACTTGTTTTGCTTCTTTTTTTATTTCTTTTTTCATTGTTGTAGTATTGTAAAAACGGATGCTGAAAATTCAGATGATAATTAGGAATATAATCACACCTGGTTAATAATGTTCTCTTAGACGCTCCAGAAAATTATATGTTACTAATTAAAAATTGATATTAGCAGGAGGAGACATATATTAAGTAGTCGTTCTATTAAATGTGTCTTATAGATCCAACGAATCAACTCTGACTAAATCAAAAACCTCTTAAACGTGTATGGTATACGACAACATACATTCACTGCAAGTACTCGTATATTTACAAAAAATTGTAAAAAGTATTTTCTCCTCATGTGTAGCTAAAACTACGCTAAACTTATATGAATTAAGTTTATTTCACTGGATTTTTCATCATTGTAAATAAATACCAGTGTAATTAACGACACCTGTAACTCTAAAGTCTCGCCCCCCTCCCCCTTTCACGAAAATACACCCGTCGAGCTGAAACCAATGTCAATAATGTTCCCCATTCTTTAGCTGTGCCTAAATTAAAACGAAGATGAACAAAGCTTCTTTCTTAGAAGTGCACGCCTGTGGAACTCTCTTCCGTTTGCTTGTTTCCTACCTGACTACAACTTGGATGTCTTCAAGTCCAACATAAACAAATTTCTGATAAACCGCCTCCTTAAGTAGGACACTTTATCAAGTCTCCATTACAAACAATTACTACGATACTATCCCATTGATTACTTTACATGCAGTAAACCTTATCCCCTGGTTGCTTCCGGCCTTGATAAGTGATGGTTTCTATGTAAAATATAAAAATAAGGAGAATATATATACGTGAATAAATGTGAACTGCCAGCTCTTTGGTTGAAGTTTCGATTCCTGGCTAGGGAAAGGTGCTGGTTTGGCCCAAGAATTTGTTGCCATGTTTATAAATCATGTCAGGCGGGTTTTGCTAGGACTACGCTATTTAAATAATATAGTCTTCCATTTCTTTTAATATCGAATACAGTTCCATTCGGGTACACCAGTTTTGGTTTATTGGGACTAAAATGTATACTTGTTTAATGGCAGCTTGTACAGAAAATATATGTTGGATTAGAAGAGCGTTTTCTAGAATACAGAAACAAAGTTCATAGCGAGATTTTACTCAACTGCAATCGACCAGTTTTACCAAAAGTATTCTGAAGCTTAAAGTTGGGATCAAAATTGATAAAATCAGATTTATTCGTAATCACATGTGCCGTAGCACTACAATCGATAAGAAAATCGCGAGTGTTTGTTGAAGCTTCAAACATATATGAAAAGAAAAAATGTATGTTCGTCAACGGAGCTATACCCATTTTATGTAAAGTCTCCTTTAAAAGTCCTGTACCTAAATTGGAAACTCTTGTGATAAGGTCGGCCACAATTATAGCAAATAATGTGTGTACTTTTCTTAGGAGAAAAAATGTTTTGGATTAGTTGTGGTTTTTATTCCCGGCATGGGTATAATTTAATTTTAGTATTTTTATGTGTGCAGTTTTCAATTTCATATTTGTAGATTTGTGTTTTTTTCTGTGATCATTTTTCTCAGTTTCCTCGTAACTTCTGGGTGCCAGCTTGAATTGACTAAAAGACATAGGTGTTTCTTTCTGGATTATCACGGTGGTAAATGGCTTGAAATACCTGAATAAACATTTGAGGACCGAGGAGATTAACAGACTCTCGCAAATAACTTTACTAGACATTTTTAAAGAATGTGTGGTTGTTTCGGCTCTTATAATATAATCTGTGATTGTTTCGGCTTCCATTCATTTTAGAGAGGTCAGTTCAGTATATAAAGAAATAATTTTGGGCTTTCCTTTCTATAAAGAATGCTCTCTTAATATGATCAATGCTTTGCAGCCATAGACCAGGGCTTCTCTCATGACCAGTGATAGAGTTCGGTTATCTATGCACTGTATTAATTCCGCAAAGACAGTTGCGTACTTTTCTGATCCATCGAAATAAAATTTCACACTGGGCTCATAACCTCTTGAGCTGTAAGCCATGTTTAGTTTCAGAACAGTTTCCGATGGTTAGTTGTTCTACATAAGTCCTGGAGGTGAGTGGTTCTCAGTAGATAGTGTTAGGGTTCTCAGTAGACAGTGCTTGAGTTGGAAGCCACAGACGAAAAGATTCTTCCCGTGTAGGGACGAAGAAAACACACGCGAAGTTAGTACTTAAAGGTTTAATTTTTAGGGAGCAATTAGGGTTTCTGATTGATTGGTGTCAGAATGTGAATTATTTTGATTCGTCAGTACCTAGCTGCCTCGTTTATAAATAGAATCTCCCGACTATAAGGGACCATCCTCATTATAACTAAAATATTTCAACACACACACACACACACATATATATATATATATATATATTCTTTCTTGACGAATAAGTGTTAATTATATATAAGTTATCCATATACGGTATTGTTTCGCTGTACCACAGCTCAAAAGCTCGATTAAACCAGCATCTTCCTCAGACAGGGATTTATCCTAATACAACCGAGGTGGTAGTCGGCAATTCTAATAAATTTAATAATTATTATAGTAAAATATTATGTCAGCTCTTAAGGAAACGCGTTACTTATCATTGAGCACTTTATAGTTGAATTCTGTCAATTAAACTCACATGCACTCAATGTAAATCGTGATACCCTGCACTGAGGATTCATTCAAAATAGTGATATGAACGAGACTTTAAATAAAAGTTATGAGCCTGCATATATTTTTACAAAAATACAAAACTTCTAACATATCAATTACAATCGGAACATGTACATAATTACAAATATATACTGTTATTTCTAAAATTGATCATGACTGTTAAACCAGATTAATCTTTCAAGACACTTTAGGAAATCGACGACAATCCCTTACCGGTTCAAATGGCAATACTTTCTTCCTGAAATATCAGAATGCGATTATTAATACGCAAAGATATTAGCACACAGTTTAACCCAGTAAATATTTACTAACATACGTTGACTTATAAAGAATTGCTTTAGTATCATAACTTTCCAAAATGGTTGGTATGTTTAGAAACGCAGGGTCGCTTACAAATAACAACAGGCATTATTTAACGATTCCGTTGTTTATTGCCGAAAACGCAGAAGAAGTATTGAGTCTAACTACAAAATAAACAGACGGTTTATAAAATGAATTTGGCAAAGACTAATTAAGAAAACGTTGGTGTAAAACCCTGTACGTCTCTTGTTGCAAAGAAATAAACGACCTGAAATTATATAGCACATTTTTTTTCACTTTAATATCCTATTAAAAGCATAAACGACATATTTTCTTCCAGAATATTTTTTAAAGTTAGGAAGAAAAACCATTTGTCAAAATGGCACAAGATACAGATACGAGATTTAAAAAAAATGAATGAATAAAGAAGCTTGTTTTTATTAAACAGTTTATAAAATATGGCCCATCCATACGGTGCAACGAGGCACTTCCCTTGCGTAGCACCAAATACTTACTTCCAACAATAAAATAGCAGAGAATCAGACAATTTATTTCAGGAATTTATAACTACACGTAACTATAACATACTATGCACATCGTTTTGTTGCCATAAAATCGTTTATGTTTTCTGAAAAGCTTACATGCTTACATGTATTTTTATAAATTTACAATGCGAGCCGACTCGACTATGCAACTGACACCACGAATTTAACGTACAGCATCCGGTACATAAACAAATAATGTAACAACTTTCGAAAGCTGCCTACGCTGTCTCTGATAGAGAGATATGGAGGCACTCTCTGTTTTGAAATAAATTTGCAGAAATAAAAAATAATGAACTCCCTTCAATATTGACGTCGTTATTCAGTTAAAAATATAGACTGTTTCCATAGAGCAGAAATATATATTTATTTGTCATCTATGTTCGTCAAATCTTTATGAACGGAATTTACTCACCATTAAAAAAACCGACATTGTCTCTAACTCTGCCCTCCTCAGTTGTGTTATTATTATTATTATTATTATTATTATTATTATTATTATTATTATTATTATTATTATTATTCATAACTAATAATTACATCATCGTGTCTCATTTTTACCGTTTCAATTAAACGCTTATACGTTGCAACATTAAAAAAAAAAACATTAAAAGCACTATCTTCTGCCACAAACGGCGAACATAATTCACGTGAACTTTTTCGAACATGATTGCTAGGAATGAACGCTGTCCACGCCACAAATCTCTAGTTCTTTCAACGGTTTTCTTTTTCTTTTTCATTTCAATATTTTTTGTGACCAAGAGCGGAGGTCCGCTTAAAATATAAAAAATAACAATAAAAATATTCAATACAAAAAGTAACATCGTTTTTCATGCTTCGAAAAACCCTCATAACCTTTAAATCAATATATATATATATATATATATATATATATATATATATATATATACATACAAGACATATATATATATATATATATATATATATATACAAGATAGTTTAATTCCAATTATGCAGAGATAATAATATTTTTCAATGATTATATTTTCTTATTTATTGTTTAAAATGTAAACACTATAAAAGCATTTTATTATGCATTAGAAAAAAAAAAACTCATCAGTATATTCTGAACACGGAAATATCACTGCGCTATAGGTGTGATTTTAAATAATTTTGACAGTATTATAATGCATATTAACCTAAAAAATTTACAAAAACACCAGATCGCACACTCCATTATATATATATGAATATATATATATATATATATATATATATATATATATATATATATAAACATATGCACGCATACATATATATGAACACATATATATTTATACATATATATATATGAATATATACACATTTTATATATGTATATTAGCATGTTGTATATATATATATATATATATATATATATATATATACACACACACACAAATATATATGCATTATATATATATATATATATATATATATATATATATATAGCATAACCCCTATTTTGACCCCTTAACATTGTTTTGGAGTCCAATAGCGTTATAAAGTTAGATCAATGTCCAAGGAATCTATATCTAAAATTTCAAGTGTTTAGACATAAAATTGTCGGTGGAGTTTGGTAGAGTTCTCAAAGGTCAAATTGTTTAACTTGGACCCCTGTACAGCAAAATATCTGGCCGAAAACTGATCACATAGATTTTCCCAAATTTCAGGACCCTGTATATCACATTTTCGAGTCTGTAGACTTTAAATTGACAGAGTTACTGCAAAGGGGAATGTACACATACAGACAGACACACAGACACGTTCACTTTTATATATATATAAACTAGCATGGATGCCCGGCGTTGCCCGGGTATTTGGAGTTGTATGTTGAGCAAAAGTGGTCAATTTTTTTAACATTGACCCCTATTATGACGCCTTAACATTTATTGTTTTGGGCTCTAATAAAGTTATTAAGTTAGATCCATGTCCAATGAACCTATATCTAAAATTTCAAGTGTTTAGACACAAAATTGTCGGAGGAGTTTGCTAGAGTTCTCAAATGTCGAATCGTTGAACTTTGACGCCTTAATCGCACAATTTCTGACCGACAACCAATCACATAGATTTTGCCAAATCTCAGTACACTCTATATCAAATTTCGAGTCTGTAGACTTCAAATTGACAAAGTTATCGCGTAGGGAAATGTATACACACATGCACACAGATACACAGACAGACACTTTCACTTTTATATATATATATATATATATATATATATATATATATATATATACTAGCACGGATGTCCAGCGTTGCCCGGGTGTTTTGTGGTGTATGCTGAGGAAAAAAAAACCAAAAAAACGGTCATATTTTTTAACTTGGACCCAATTATGACGCCTTAACATTTATTGTTTTGGGCTCATATCAAGTTTATTAGTTAGATCCATGTCCAGTGGACCTATATCTAAAATTTCAAGTGTTTAGACACAAAATTGTAGGAGGAGTTTGGTAGAGTTCTCAAATGTCAAATCGTTGAACTGTGACCCCTTAATCGCAAAACTTCTGTCCGAAAACCGATCACGTCGATGTTCCCAAATCTCAGTACAGTATCAAATTTCGAGAACGTAGGCTTAAAATTGATAGAATTATCGCGTAGAGAAATGTACACACACGCAAACAGACAGACAGACACTTTCACTTATATATATATATATATATATATATATATATATATATATATATATATATATATATATATATCCAAAACCTCTAGATTTGATGGAAGTGAAGACTGTAACTTGCTGCTATGATTTCAAATAATCTGAGAATTTAGCAAGGGAAGAATAGATTTCATATATTTCTCATATGTTATATTACCGCTATTTTTTAGATAGAATACGATTATTTATATCTCCAGTATCAAATAATCCTTATACATTGTGAAATTTACTTCATGTATGAAAACCAATGAGGAGAGATAAAAAAAACATGAGAAATATTTGCAATCAAGTCTTCCCTTGCCGTTATTCAGATCAGCTGAAATTGTAGCATGAAGGACGAAGTTTTCGTGCAAATCAGATATTTTCTAATTTATATGAAAACTAGGAAAACAAATGGCTATGATTGAAACATTTTAGTTAAAAAAAAAAACACACAAATATGCATGATAGATTAATTCCTTTATGTGCGACTTCCATGACCCATGTCACATAGCCCACTACACAATTCAACTCTCTCTCTTATATATATATATATATATATATATATATATATATATATATATATATATATATATATATATATATATATACTGGAAGCCAAATTAGATATTGAAATGCTCATAAACATTAGGGCATATATCATATAGACCACTCCGCAATTCAACGCCAGTAACTCTCTTACGAGCTTTTATTTATTAACTATTGATCAACAGTCGCCAATATTTCGAACATAAAATTGCCAAAAAATCTATTATATTTATAAATGGATATATCTATACTCATGGCCAAATTAAATATTCATATCTTTGTTTCTCTGGGGCAAAACGATATGAAAATTAACAGGATTATAATACTGTTCAATAGTTACAATATTATGCCATTTGGTTAAAAAGATCCTGTATTTTAATACCAGTAAAATATGCCCAAATGTGGTTGCATTTTTATTTATTGTGTCCTGCAAGCCAGTGTCCGTTTGGTGCTTCGGTTGTCTCCCCTGTCGCATTTTCAGACAACTAATGCATATATATATATATATATATATATATATATATATGTATATATATATGTATATATATGTTTGTGTGTGTATGTATATATATATGTATGTATATATATGTCTGTATATATATATGTGTATATACATATATATTGATAGAGAGAGATGGCACTTTTCTATATACTGAAACTGATTTTACGAAGACATTTTAACATATTATTGTACATTTTTTTTGTGTAGTATTTACTTAGTTTTAATGGCACTACTTTGGTTTGTGTTTGTAGTCATGATGCAATTTTTCCAGTACCATCTTAACATTTTGGAAATGTAGCGTAGCAACTTCTCTGCTCTCGTGTGACCATGCTACAAGCTAATACCGCCAACAGAAGATAAAAAAAGTAGTGTACTAGTGTTAGTTAACAAAGGTGAAATATATGCGCGGAAGATGAACGAAATAAAAAAATCTGTGGTACGAGAGATTGTAATCGATATATACACGGCCAGAGAGAGAGAGAGAGAGAGAGAGAGAGAGAGAGGGGGGATGGAGAGAGGGAGATAGACAGGTAGACAAACAGAAAGACAGACACAAAGACAGAGAGATAGGTATAGGGAAAGAGAGGTGAGCAATCTATTAGCTCATTGTCAGAGTACACATGTGAGAAAAGTCGGTACTCTGCAACTACCCAGGGGTAATTGCATTCACAATAGGTTTGAGTTTGTAAAGATTTGGTGTCAGACAAAGATATGTGATTCTTGTCAAGGCAACTATTTAACCCGTAATTAGTGAAGAAGTAAGATAGATACACATCTTTGCCGAGGGGAATGTTAGTGCAAAATTTTCTTATGAGCTTCAATGGTACTTTGAACCGCTTTGCCGATCTTGACGGGTAAGTTTGATAGCAATCTCACAGGAAAAAAATCTATGGCAGACATCGATAGAGTCCGTTAAGCGATGTTTTAACTTAAAGCCCGACAGGAAAAATCACAAAACATAGAGAAAATGCGAGAAGAGCCTTTCATTGAACGTAATTTTAATTTTAATCGCGAAATCAGCGTTTTCCGAGTAAGATTGACGAACTAACATTTCCATTGCTACTTTTACATTAATTGTAATATTCACTTATGTATTTGTATGTGTTACTAGCTGTATCTACCAGCTGATGCCCGGAATGGTGTGAATGGCAACTGGTGTATAGTTTCCCTTTCTTTGCACGTAGTAAAACAAATTGGAAAACTCATAAAAACGTATTCGCAAGAGACAACATTCTTTATCTCGCAATAGGAAATATACTGCCGGTTTCAATTTGTGTTAGATAATACTTATTCATCTTACTATAATCTCGATGAGACTAAATAAATTTGGAAATAAATATATTTTATACAGTACGAAATATAGTAAAAACACTAGATATATATATATATATATGCATATATATGTATGTATATATAAATGTATATATACACATATATCTATATGTATATATATGTACATATATATGTATGTATATATAAATGTATATATATATAGTTCTGACGAATTCTCACAGGAATTAAACGCGGAACATTCTGTGTAGCTGAATTTCCATATATATTTTCATATATATATATATATATATATATATATATATATATATATATTCAGTGAAGGTGTATACTTAAATCCCTGCAGAAACGTGAAAAGTGGGCTCACTTTTGTGATTACATATATATATATATATGTGTGTGTGTGTGTGTTTGTATATATATATATATATATATATATATATATATATATATATATATATATAATCCTCATAATTATACTAACATCGTTACTGATATACACCTGTGGCGATTAGAAATTAATAGTACACAGTAAAATACGAACATATCTAATGAATATGTTCTCGCATATATGTTTATGAAGGCCAGAACCATTTACGTGTTAGAGTTGCTTAAGAAGCGTATGCTCTGTCCAACCCATTTCATCTCGCAGCCTTTTCAAACTTTAGTCGAACATGTACGATCGTATATATCTCCATTTCATTCGTCTCTTAATCTCTTTCTGCAACCATAGCTACTGTAAACTCCCGTTTCAGCTTCTTAACCCTGTATTAGAGAGTCCTTTACACTTCTCGCACATCTACCTTGTTTTTATATGTCTCTGTATTCTGCCTCTTGATCCTTAATATCGAGCAGATGCGTTCAAGTCGTGTGTTGGCCGTAATATAGCTTAATTATATCCTATTTTCCTTAATTTCCGACGGAAAGCCATGAAAAGTTTTCCCCTGTGTAGTTGATTCAACATTATAGCATACATTTAAAAATCTTATAACTTTTACAAAAGAAAACTATATATTAAGTTAATCCATATTATCATAGAAGAAATTTCTCAGTTAATAATTTGAATAATTTCAGTTAAATCATTCTAACATTATGTCTGCACCAATATTGAGTTGTTCTAAGGACTATTCAAAATATATACGCGTGACTTTGAACAAAGACTTCACCTTTCAATCTGGAACATACCAGTACCCATTTCCTTAGATTTTACAACAGTCCTTGTATCCGCATGCATTCAACCATCGAATATCCTTTGTATACAAGTATTTTTATTTAAAGTTTCAATTTATGTATCATTACCTGCATCGGTTTTTCTAGTAACATTTCCTCTGCTAAGATGAACAAGTAATCCCGGATCCATATATTAATGAAAACGCCTTATTTTCAGTATTCTTATCAAACTATATATATTGTTGTAAATCTACATCATTCTGAATTTATATATATATATATATATATATATATATATATATATATATATATATATTCAAGCACGTCAGATTAAACACGACAGAGTTATTCTTTTTTCCGATGTATCGATCACTCCTGATTATAAACGGATGCGACGATAGAAAACATTTGAGAAGAATATGGCTGAACAAAAACTTTTGGGTGCCATTTTATATAACTTGCCTGCTGAAATTACGAAGACCGATTGGCACATGGAAAAGATATCCAGAAGGATCGGAAAAAAGAATAACTCTGTCGTGTTCAATCTGACGTGCTTGAATAATGACCAAAATATACAAATATATATATATATATATATATATATATATATATATATATATATATATATATATACACACATTTGTATATAGTTTTTAGTCCGTTAAAACGGGAAATAGTTACAGCTTGTTGATTTAAGATGAATGAGCTGAATATGGTTGAATTCGTGCTCATTTATGCTTTAAACACTGATCTTAATTAATCCTTGCCTGTGTAGGTATACCTGATAGTTTCTGAGTTTAATCAAATATTTATATAATAACTGTCTGTCTATATACTGTTGCCCTTTGTCGTAAACTACAGAGCCGATAAGGCTGAACGTTAGTAGTTACAATTTTCGCAATCTCCTCAATGTATTTGTTCTAATCCATGTCGCCTGTAAATATTAATCCGATAAATTTAAACAATTGAGTCTGAGGTAGAGTACTATTAAAGTGATACACTAGTCTCGATCGGAATTGAACATAACGCTGTGCTCACCGAAATCTCTTTTGTTCACTGTATCGTTGCTAAAACAATATTGGTAATAAAGTATGCTTTTCAGAGTGTTTTTACGCCTGAATACTGGTTAGACACTAAAAACTGTTATGGCTGAAACATATCAAACCATTACCTACTCATTAGAAATTGATTTGCTTGAGATATCCACCGCCATTACTTAACGTTGGAGTGAGCTCGTTATATTATTTGGACAGTCATTAAATGACTGACTCATGAAAAGATTTGTTTTTTGACACCTTTAAAAATTGGCTTTTTTTTTACACGATATTTATTTCGCTTCGAAAACGAAACAATTACGCCATCAATTTGTTGCATCAAGTGGTTACCGGGGAATTAATTGCTGCTCGAGTAAGATTGCTTCGTGCAGAAGATCGTGTTTATTGAGAGTTGACGGGAATAGGTCTGCATGTCTTGAACGTCTGTATATTTTATAACTGAACAAATAACAAATGAACACATATAAACCAAGATCATTCATTCTTTGTCATTTTTCTCTCTCTCTTTCTCTCTCTCTTACTCTCTCTCTATATATATATATATATCTCTATTATATAAAAAGTTGATAAAGGAGAAAGAAAAAATAAATTCATCCCGTTCTTTCTTAAGAAAATATCTTAATGATAGATTTGAAAAAAAACAAATACAAAACAACCTATGAAATTGAGTAGTGGCAATTTACCTTTCCAAATAAATCAACGCTGACTCTGGTTAGTACAAGATGTACAACCATTTGAGAATTCAAGACGTTGTATGAGCTTTCTGCTTATTTCATCTTTGATTCCCCTCGTTCTGAAACTGTTATTACTATTGGTATTTAACAAGAAACGTGTTTGAATATTGCGTAACTCTTGCCACAAAAAAATATCATGCGCAGTCGCAATACTGTGGGTATCTGTAATTTATCAAAACTGTATAAAGATAATATATATGTGTGTGGGTGTATATATATATATATATATATATATATATATATATATATATATATATATACACACAAGTTAGAAAAGCATTTCATCCAAGGCATGAAAATTGTTAAATAAAATGTTTTACTATAGGCTGTAAAAATAAAAGTACAAGATTAAATTTGAAATTTATTTTATCTTCGAAGTGTACTTTTATAAATTTTACAAAGTAAGGTATAAAAATTTAATTTAAATTGAATCAAATAATTACCTTGGATTTATTTTATGTAATGTACATTCTGTTGCACTTTAAAAAAATCATTTAAAATTTTATATCTATATCATTAATTGCTAGATAAAAGGTAATGTTTTTTTTTAAATTGCAGCAAAATGTGAGTTACGTAAAATAAATCCAACGTAATTTTTTGATTATGTGAGGGTGTATATATATATATATATATATATATATATATATATATATATATATATATATATATATATACAAGTTAGAAAAGCATTCCATCCAAGGCATGAAAATTGTTAAATAAACTGATTTTACTATAGGCTTTAAAATAAAGGTACAAGATTCAATTTGAAATTTATTTATCTTCAAAGTTCACTTTTAAAAATTTTACAAAATAAGGTAAAAAATTTAATTTAAATTGAATCGAAAATTACCTTATTATCTTACCTGATGTATTTTATGTAATGTGCATTCTGTTGCACTTTAAAAAATCATTGAAAATTTTATATCCATATCATTAATTGCTAGATGATGATAATGCTTTTAAATTGCAACAAAATGTGCATTACATAAAATAAATCCAACGTAATTTTTGATTCAATTTAAATTAAATTTTTATATCTTACTTTGTAAAATTTAGCAAAGTGCACTTTGAAGATAAAACTCTCTTTCTCTCTGTGTCACTTTGTATTTCTCCTCACACCATAACTCATTTTTACATTATTACAGGTCTGAATATTCTCTTAGTTTCAGTTTGTATTTCTCCTCACACCACAACTCATTTTTGCAACCCATTCTATGTATTATTACAGGTCTAATATTCTCTCTGTTTCAGTTTGTATTTCTCCTCACACCCCAACTAATTTTTTGCAACCCCCTTTTTATAATACAGGTCTGAATAATGAATAAATCTGATTTTTTTTAACAAAAACTGTAAAATATATTTTTTAGATTAAATATTTTTAGATTAAATTTTTTTTAACTTCTTTTAGAATAGAACATCTTTAAATTTTAATAAGGAGCATATTTCATATACGTTTCAAATATTCAGTACATAACGAGAAAAATCGAGATGAAAATTTCAAAAGGAATGTATAACTGGTTACAGTCAATGGTAGTCCTCGTCAGAAAGACTTTCTTGTTGTTATTCTGTTATTATTATTATTATTATTATTATTATTATTATTATTATTATTATTATTATTTAAAACATTTTGTGTCCTGCTCTTTCGCGCCAGGACTAATATATATATATATATATATATATATATATATATATATATATATATATATATATATATATATATATATATATATATATAAGGCCACCATTCGCCTATGTATGGAGTATTTTTGTTTTATTTAGACTGGTGCATCTACCACTAGTCTCTCGCACCTAGACAAGGTTCAAAAGAGAGTCGCCAATCTGATAGGTCCTGAACTGTCATCTCAACTTCAGCCCCTGTCTCATCGACGAAATGTCGCATACCTCTGCCTTTTCTACACGTACTTTAACGGGGAATGCTCTGACAAACTACAAGCACTTGTGCCCCCTCGACGTAAATACCCCCGACAAACCCGACAAGCATCTAAATCCCACCGCTTTACAGTAGAGATCCCTAGATGTAAGAGAGCCTTCTACTCCAGTAGTTTCTTCCCAAGGACAGCTTGACTTTGGAATTCCCTGTCGGGCCCTTGCTTCCCCAACTGTACTGACATGCAGAAGTTCAAGTGCAACGTGAACTGACATATTGCTGTCCAACTCCTTACACAGTACCCCTGATGCCTATCTCCCTGATAGTAGCCCTACAACAAAGTGGCAATATGCCTTGTTGGGGGTGAAAATGTAATTTAAAAAAAAATAATGCGATAAATTTCCTGAAATAATACCCCCCCCTAAAAAAACGAAGTCATATCAAATGTAGAAATAAGCATAAAGAAATGCATAAAGGACAATAGTTTAATTTGTAAATAAAACTCAAAATCAGCTTTATACCACAAAAAAAAAAGGTTTATCGATCGTTTTTAAGCGAATAAAAGAAACGGAATAAAATGTCTGCGGGGTCTTGTCTCGCTCAATTGTTACTGAAATCAACTGCCATATTGGTCTGATTAAAAGACAATCGCCTTCGGGTGTACGATCACAATCATTTCTCAATAACAAAATACGAAACCTACATTCCTAACGATTGGTAACTAGGACTTCAAATTTCACACATTCATATCGCTGGTGGATATATCCAGAGGAACCAGAAGATAGCTTCTTTGAATTACGTGTCTACAACTTAACACACTCGTCTGATCCCCCCCATACTATAACTTAAAGTAAACTATATATTGTATTGCATATTTTTGTAAACAATTGCGTTGGGAAATATCAAACGGTTTAGGAAAATTGATATTTTAAAGAATATATAAAATGTATTTATCTGAAGAATTAGGGTGTTAAACAATGTACAATAAAATGTTCTACAATAGTATTGTGTGTAAGAAAAGAAATTACATATATATATATATATATATATATATATATATATATATATATATATATATATATATATATAAACATTGGAGGAGTGGGAGGTAGGAGATAACACCGTGCAGATTTATTGTTTATTGTTTTTAAAAGTGTTACGTTTTTTTAAATAAAAAAGGTGGTAATCCTACTTAATGTGGAAAAATGGCGTTAAGGTGTTGGTTATTTTTATGTCACAACGCACTCACGACAATAGAATATACGAACATAAAAATGACATAAAAATAAACAACACCCTTAGCGCCATTTTTGCCACATTATGGAGTATGACTAATATTTCGATATTGAAAATGCAACAATTCTAAAAGCAATATACAATAAATCTACACGGCGTTTGTTAAAATCCGCATGTATCTCCCACTTCGCCTAATGTAATCAAACAAAGGAAATGTTTTGTTTTTTAAATTTCTCCACACTTATATATATATATATATATATATATATATATATATATATATATATATATATATATATATATATATATATATATATATATATATATATTTGTGTAGATTTATTGTATATTGCTTTTAGAATTGTTGCATTTTCAATATCGAAATATTAGTCATACTCCAATATTGGCTGAAGAGAGCTTGATAAGGATACCTTAAACGGGCCTTATTATCGGGCTTGAAACCGACGGTACCAATGATCTGTCTCAACTAACAACTTTCTGTACACTATTTATATATATATATATATATATATATATATATATATATATATATATATATATTTTCATGAAAATAATCTAGACACCGGTTAAACTTGTTAAGCACATATTGTATACACACATATAAATATGTAAGATATACTCCCCCCTGCCTCCCTCTATATATTCTTAATCAAACTTCTCGTCAGTGATTATTTTACATTTTGCTCCTGAAAAAGCCCGCACTAAACGAGCGAAACGTCATCGAGGTTTTAGTTCTTTCAAAATCTGCTTTTATCATGAAGTTGGATTTTTTTAAAAGCCTATTTTTATCATTAGTTTAATGCATATATATATATATATATATATATATATATATATATATATATATACATGTGTGTGGGGGGTGAGGACAGGCTCCTCAACTATCTCCTTATATGTCACATGTGGCGCCAACACCTAGCCATACACCGGTTCATTGCTTTAGCACGCAAACTAAAGCATGTGAGAGGAGTTACTGTCTTGTGGTTAAGTGTTGGCTCAGCAAATACCAAGGGAAGTAACCCCTATAGAAATTTCGGAATGTAGTCCCACAGGTCGGCGCTCAGTGTTGTACTTCTCACAGTCAGCTACTGCGATCGACCTGGTCTAAGATGTACTAGTTCCAGCATCCTTCTGGAGTACACCAGCAAGATCAAAGATGGGGATATTGATGGGCAACTCAACTTATCTATACCAATGCTCAACCTTCGAGTCCTGCGGAGAAAACTTTAGCTAGACATTGTAGAATTAATCACGAGAATGGCAGTTACTGATTATGAGCCCAAAGCTAGATTGGCGTAAAGTATGGCGCCAGGCGCCATTCCTGACGGTGGAAAGGTTTTTTCGACACCATCGGAAAGCTACTACCCTCGTTTAGCTGCCCTGTACAAGTAAAGTGCCGCCCCGCCACTGGCTACATGCCTCATGGAGTGCATGGGGCATAGGATCTCGTCCGACATTGGACAGATACCGATGCACCAAACAGTCAGGAGAGCCCAAATAAAAACCAGCAATTAAGCTCCGATCTTGGAATATGCGTACCGGCTTAACAAACCATCTTAACTTTATTTCTGACATGCGGAAAACCGCTGTCATCAAGGAAGAACTATAACACCTAGAGATAGATATTACTGTTTTGCAGGAAACCCGTATTGCTGATTCAGGGGGCCTCAGAGAGCTAGATTACACCTTTTGGCAAGAAAGCAAAGTAAATAAAACAAGACAGCACAGTCAAAACTGTCGACGTCAAAAACGTTCTCTTCGACAAAGTTCCGGTAGATCCAAACAACACTGCCCTCATAATGTTACAACATGTCAACATAACAGATGGACTTATCACTCTTTAATGTGCTTATGCTTCAACTATGTCAGCAACCGATGACACCAAGCATGATTTTTACTGTGAATTTGACACATTTAAAATTTCAATAATCGTAAAACCCAAATAGTTATGGATGATTTAAATGCTCAGGTTGGAATGACAACGAAGCTTGGCCCACCTGCCTAGGTCACTTCGCAGTAGGAAAGTGCAATGAAAATGGACAAAGATTTCATAACATCTGCGCAATGCACGACTTCTGTGTAACAGCCACGTTCGCTTTTACCAAATCTTATCATAGAGTATCATGGTGAATCCCAAGTCAAAAACATTGGCACCAATTCGATCTGATTCTCACAAGGAGAAAATTCCTACGTAACATCACATTCACTAGAACTTATCACATTGCTGACTATGACACTTATCACATTCGTATCCTATCAAGTCAAACTACAAACAAAGAAACCTATCGACACAAAGCAAACTGGAAAATACAAGATCGATGTATCCAAGACCAAACAACAAGACAGAGTAAGACAGTTTGTAGGCAAACTCGCAGCCGATTTTATCACGTCAGACAGCTCAGCTACAAAAATGTGGGAAAATTTGAAGACGACCGAATACTCTGCTGCAATCTCCGCTTACTGGAGTATAAAAGGGTCGACAAAAAAATTGAGTGGTACGATGCAAACTCTAAGAAACTATATTATCTCATTGTGTCCAATAGAAAAGCTTTTTCAGGAATACAAGGTAAACCCAAGTAAATACTATTAGCCCTCCGAACATCTCGCAACAAGGAAAAGTCAACAGTACGCGACCGTGTAAATGGATACTAGAACAGAATATGCCACTCCATCTAACAAACTGCTAATAATGAAAACACCAAGGCAATGTGTGATGACATTAAGAAAACAGCCGGTCAAAATGCTGCAAAAAATGATCTGAAGAACAACACAGGGGAAATTCTTATAGACAAATCTAAACAACTTGACAAATATGTCAAACACTTCTGTGAGTTCTATTCTCTATTTAACAGAAAACAAAGTAAGCCACAGCACACCATAGAGGATAATACATTATGCAGAATTCTATGAACTGGACATAACACCTACCATCGGTAATGTCGCTAAAGCATTGGGAAATGCTCCATGCACTGATTTCATTGAAATTAATTGACTACGTCTAAGCACTACCCATTCATAGTTATGATGAGAGATGATGAGATTTCTTGGCACATAACATGTGTTTTCTTCAGGCTGCTGGTGAAGCTGAATACTTTGCAAGCATTGGAAAACTTGTTGATAAGTATGTAGTGTCTTATGAGATACTGCCACGGCATCATCAACAAATAGTAGGTATCAGATTGTAAAGTTTGAACTTTGATTCTGAACCGAAAGCGATTACTGTTGAAGAGGCGGTCATCCGAGATTGAGCGAAGATACACTCTGTTTTCTGACGAATGGAAAGCATGTCTCAGAAGAATGTAAAAAAAGCCAAATATCGTAGGGGCGAGCACACAATCCTTTTTGACATCGATTTTTACACCAAGCTCAGCAGAAGTGTTTCCGTCGAATTGCACGGTGCTCATTATACCGCCATGAAATGACAATAACGCTGCTCATTATACCGTCATAAAATGACACTATCAGGCTCAGAAGATCGTGAGGACAGCCAATGAGAGGCAGCATGTTGGCTAGACCATCTCTACTGAATAGTGGGAATTGGTTAGAAAGATCAACGAAAACAAGGTAGAATGGCCTGTTTAGTTCTCTGCATTTCTCCTGGAGTTGGCCTAGTGATTAGACCATGTCTATGGTGGAACGTCGGGAGCAAATGCCACACCATGATTCAGAGTATATTCTCTCAGCAAGAACTTGCAATCTCGTAGGATTGATGCGGGCAACATGATAATTCTATAATTATTGCAGTCGCTGCGGCCCTCTTTATTCTTATATAGAGAGACAATGTTTGTTTTTCTCATGTCCTGGGGGACAGCGCTTCTTTCCAATAATGTAGCAAGGGTTGGTATATAACTTTGGATTGATAAAAATATGTCTAATAAAAATTTGTGGCGTGTCATTTAAAAAGGTTGATAAGTACATATAAATGTACTTATCAACCTTTCTAAATGACACGCCACAAATTTTTATTAGACATATTTTTATCAATCCAAAGTTATATACCAACCCTTGCTACATTATTGGAAAGAAGCGCTGTCCCCCAGGACATGAGAAAAACAAACATTGTCTCTCTATATAAGTGTTTCGGGGTGTGTTATTACTTGACAAAGTGTGTTATTACATTGTCTCTCTATATAAGTGTTTCGGGGTGTGTTATTACTTGACAAAGTTAGGATTATATACGCGGTGCATTCAAGAAGTTTCCAGAATATTTTCGTATAGGCACTTTTATTGATAATACACGGATGAAACTTTAGTCTCCTTCGAAGTAATCTCCTCTGGCTGCAATGCACTTGCACCGCCTCAAAAACCTCTGAAATGCCTCATGGAAGCCCTCTTGTGTTAGTGTGCCAATTACCTTCCTCACAACCACTTTCATCTGCTCAAGTGTCTTATAACAACAGCCTCGAACGTTTTCCCTGTGATTATAGAGTAAGAAAAGTAACCGAGAGCACGGTCTACCGTTTTTGGATGAGTGAGGAACTATTTTGATGTACATCTTGGTCAAATAGTCTGATCTTCTTAGAGGATCAGTTGGAATAAACCTCGCGCAAATCTTCCGCCTAGTCAGTTCCTCGCGAATAATTGTATGTACTGACATCAAACTGTGCACATATTGTCTTTATTGACACATGACGATCCTTATCCAGTAATATTTTATTTGAACTATCAACTCTGGTGTTCCAACATCTTTATTATTCTCATACCACTCACTATCCCTCACAGATTCCCTGCTCTTCCCCAATCTGTTATGCTATTAAAAAAACTGATTCTCGATTCAATCAAGATGATCTTGAAGCATTCCATATGTTTTTGTAGCAGCTTTCGTAAATTAAAAACGCAATTGTATTTCATATATTCCGGTAAAGTATCACTACGCTTAGATTGCATTTTTGAAATTCACCAGCTGTGACAATCAAGCTTTAGTAGGGTGTATCCCAATTACTTTTGTAGCTATTCATTTGAACCTGAAATCATAAAAATTTCTCAATCATCTCATAAGATGTATAGCAATAACATACGAATTTTCAAGAGTCTGTGATAATTTTAAATGCTTGTACAACACAAGGCTAGAATCCCATTAAAGACACCTCGGAGGTCATCGACCAATTTAAAACTTCTAACGCCGTTATTTGTTGGGGAAGTAAAGAATGACGTTTTCATATGCTGCATATCTCTTGTTACCCACAAGTAAATAATGCTCAACAAACAATATAAACAAGCTTATAAAGGAAAGCAAACAAACGAGGAAGATGCGAAATCTGAGCTCAGGGTGAAAAAAATAATCATTGGTGCGGTATGTGGTAAGACATGTCTAGTCTGTACCCGCAGGATCGGTGGTCCAAAGAATTCCCTGTAAAACAGATAAAAAATGGTTTCCGAAGAAATCCGTAAAAAAGCCAAGCGCATTGTTACAGCTATAGGTCAAAGTAAATAGGCACAAGCGAGAGAGTGTGAAAAACGCAGAAATCACAATGCGCGCCATCAAATGCATAGAACAAAAAATAAAGCTTTCATATAACAGCAGCAAACGATATTTTACCAACACCAGTTTACCTTCATTCGATTGATGCACAGCATGTGTGAAATTTGCAGATTTACCACTGATGTGAACATTACCTAAGAAACTACACCTGGAGACACAATGAATTATTGACGATTGTTCGTAGGATTCAAATATATGTAATGTGACCGCCAATAAATTTCCCAATGTCTTTAGTAAGGAAATTCATTTCGTTAAAAAAATAAAAAGATCAAAATCTTAACGAAAAAAAAAATGACAGACTGGCACGTTATATTCGACTTTGAACGCTGGCTCGTATTTCCAACTGAAATACCGTTCACCGATCAGGATCCGGATATCGTTATTTGATGCGTAATTTGAAACACAGTTTTCGTCGTTGAGTTTACGTCGCTGAGTTAACCTCGCTGAGTCAGGTCACTAGTGGCCTAAAAAGAAACAAGTATACGATTTGTCAATCCCGGCAAGACAAACGTGCCGGGCGCAAAAGACGAATGCATAACCTTCAGCCTACATCTCCCTTCAGGGTAAAAAAGCTAAGATCAGACATGATCGATGTACTCTGATGAACTCCATTTCCGAATTGCATAACTCTGAACCTCTCAAGACAAATTCAGTTGATTTCAAAAAGCGACTAAATATTTTGAGTAGCATTTTCATGAGATATTATCGTAACACCTTGTCATCGTTATAGTTTATTACTAAATAGAATTTAATATCATTACTCCCACTAGATGCAAATCACTAATCTTGCTTAATCGATGCGCGGGTGATTTTCTTAAAAGTGTCGTACAGATGAAAATGAAAAATAAAATACGATCTTTGAAACAGAAAATGACTAAACCAGTTGCTAAGTACAAAATCATGGGAGGAAAACTGATTTACATGCAATAGGAGGTGCCATCAATAAGTTTCTATACATTTTTTGTGTATATGTACCTGTATTAATAGTACACACGTGAACTCTAATCGCCGAAGTAATCTCCCCCGACTACAATTCATTTGTTATAACGTTCTAACTTCTTCTGGATCACCCCATCGAAACCCGCTGGTGTGAGCATATCAATGATTGTTGTCACAGCGTCTTTCCTCTCTTGAATTGTCTTATAACGACATCCTCTAAAGTAAAGTTTTCCTTGGGCGTAAAGAATAATCAAAAGACACAGTGAGCTAAGTCTGGACTATTAGTAGGGTGAGAAACTGCCCTGAAGCCAAGCTTAGTCAAAGAATCAATGGAACACCCTTGGAAAAAATTCGCTCAAATCTTTTCACATTTTCAGTTTCTCCCTGAAATCAAACTTACCATCTCTAATGATACACGACGATCTTTATCCATTAAATTCTTTATTTGTCCAGTCAACTCTGGTTTTCTGACGTCCTTATTCCTCCTGCCCATCGCATCGTCACTACAAAACTCCGTACTTTCTATTACTCACTTATGGCACTCAATAACCGATGCTCAAGTAATGCAGGGCGGTCAAAAAGCAGTCTTAAGAATTCCAGACATTTCTGTGGATTTTACCAAATTCAATACATAATTTTATTGCATGTTATTCTTCTAAATTTTCCCCAAGTCCACATTGGATTTGTCGAAAATTACTCAGCTGTGAAAATCAAGCTTATGATCTAATGCTTACTATGTCTGTTTCCTTAAACCTGAAATCATAATAATTTGTTCGTCATCTCATAAGATGTATATTAATAACAGAGTGAATTTTGTTGTGGATATGACAATGTTAATGTCTTTATCAAAAATTTTGGCAACTTATGTAATGCCTATCGAATGACTAAATTTATACAGAAAATAATACAAAAGATTTTACGGCTTCTTTTCATTCCGACACCAACCAGAGAGCTTGCCAGAATATGGATTATTCATGTTTTGTCTTAGCCAATGGAAGCCCTGGGTCTGAGTGGATGTGTTCGTCGGCCTGTGTGTTTGACACGTTCATATCTGAAAAAAAAAATGCTTGTGCAGCGTTCACGCTTACGTTTTAAACAGTAGTTTTTTTTATACTGTTAAGCTGAGGTTTCAATAAAAAAAATTACAAAAATTATGATTGATTGATTTATGAGTATAAATATAAATTAAAACACATTTACTCAGAAAACGCAGTGCTATGTATCACTTAGTCGCCTCTGCCTAGAAATTAAACCGGAGATTGTGAGAAAAAAGGCAAATAATTAGTCGGGTGTATCTTAAGATATAGTATTATCTTACATAAGAGAGTGGAATTAGACAAAAGTGATGAACAGTTTTATAGGAGGTATTTGTGGGAGATTTAATAAGACAAAATACATTTAATCCGTAAACAAAACGTTTTATGTTGACGCGTATAGTAAAAACAAGATTTTAAATATAATATGTTTACTCTATTTGACCTTGAAGCTTACTAAACGAACATACTGACTGAATCATTCACCTTCTGTTATATGCGAGATGATTATTTCTCAATTGAATGATTTTCTGTGAATGGTTTCACACGCTTGCATACATTTTTGCTTTTGATTTGAATGTGTTTAATATGGTTAAAAAAATATTGTACGAATAAATGGTTGCGTAGAGTTTACGGGATGCTGACTCTTCATTACGCTTCATCCCAATGCTGTTTTATCTGCTATATGTCCATGTATTAACGTTTATTCTCGGAAGGCCTTTCGACGTTGATAAGCGGTAGTTTTGAATATCTCCTACGCACAAGCTCCATAATTCCTCAACGGTTTATGAAACTTTTCACACCGAATCAAAAACGCTCGTCTATAATTATCGTTAGTATTGTTTGCGAAGCTATTTAGCAATGATTCAGTTTCAAACCAGAGAACCTTATAATTTGTGCAGTGCCAAACATCTAAACGACACAGAGGCGTGACTAAAATTAAAGAGTGTGTCTCTCGTGGCAAATGCATACATAATAATGTAACAAATGTCAACAATTAGAAGCATGAATCGGTTTGTTTGCAAGAGAAAGCTTTTGCTTGTATACTATCAAAAAACATTCTATTATCTAATACTATTCATTGATTATAGATCCAAATTACATTCGATGTCATTATTGGAATGTAATGAAGTTAGATTATTTTTCTTACAAATTTAGTTAGGATTTTAGTGTTTTTATATAAATACAATGCGCTCTAATTTGTTATGATAAACTTATAGCACCTGTGACTCCTTTAAAATGTAAACTCCTAACTAACCAGACAAGCAGCAAAATCGCACTCCATAACTGATGATGTCTATGTATGCTAGGAAGCCTTGTACTGTAATAGTTATTTTCTTCAGACTGCTAGACTTTGGAACTTGTTCCCTGTTTTATGCTTCCTCATCTATACGGGATATTTATCTTTCTTTCATGGTAAAAACACGTGAACCTTGGTATAGTGAGCCAGCGCCACAATGGAAAATTTCAACTTGCAAAAAAATCGGTAAATGAGTAGTGGGTTGTTTGGTCAGATTACATCTGCCTCCAGTCTGAGGTGTTTTTCTGTTCTTAGCACCAACATAAACACAGGTTTTTTACGGACCTGTTCCTTATTGACTACAGAATGTTGCTAGTTTTGTAGAGTATAAGAGGACTACCTTCCCAGGTTTTACCTTCTCTATTAATGAATGAGGTAGCTTATCTTTTCTCTTAAAGAATATTTTAGTTAATCTTCTCTGTTCAAGAATGGATCAATCCAATGACCGTTTTCTGGTGAATGGACACGGAATTTTCCAGACAATTGCCAATAGGTCAGCATGTCCTTTCTTTAGGGGCTCTGGTTTGACTCGTTTTGTATTCTAACATTGTGTCACCTCTTCTTGTGGTGGAGAGAAAGTAACTACCTACGTAGTGACATGTTAATCATTATTGTGTACTATGCGTTTAATATTAATCGAAAACTTTCTTACAAAGCTCCGTTGCCACATATAGACCAGCAGCATGGGTACCTGAATCAAGATTCTGCTCGTTTTAAATGTTCTAGAGCAGGACAGAATGAGATATTATGCAGGTATGCAGGCACTAAAGCTGGTATTGTAATATACAGAGTAACGTGCGCTAGTTGGCGTCAATAAATAAGGATAACGACACAAGATAAGTTGGAAATAATATAAAAACAGTATATGAAGTAGGGTGGTTGTGGTTGTGAAAAACAGAAATTTTATCAATATACACACACATATGCATATGTATGTATATGTATGTGTGTGTGAAAGAGTTAGAGAGAGATTTTACTATGTTAAAGTCGAAATCAGAACAAGAGGAAACTTAGATAACAGAATGAAATCAAAATATAGACTTATTTTTTGAGAATGTGTAAATTAAGTATAATAGAGTAAAATAGAAAATAGATTAAAACAAGGACTGTAAAAATAGATAGAAGATCAAATTAACTGCACAAACAAGATGCCCTTGATAATTGTTCGATTCCGTATATTTTTTTCAAACTAGCAAATATATATATATATATATATATATATATATATATATATATATATATATATATATATATATAATTCATTTAATCACATTAATTTTATACGGAAGACTTTAAGTGATAATAATCAATAAGAAATCACCTGTATACGCAAACACAAAAAACACGCATATATATATATATATATATATATATATATATATATATATATATATATATATATATATATATGTATATATGCATGCATATATACATATATTCATATACACATACGCACGCACACACATGGGCATGGAATACGTGCCTACATTAAAGATAACTTTCCGTGTCGTAGGGATATCTCCACTGAAGATCGTAAATTACCTTATATGTGTTTCCGGTTGTCACTTGCTTGCACCACTGCATTTATCTTTGCCCTGTAACACCCCCACAACAATAGAGTAAGTCTCTTTAAGAGCATATCTGAGAACATTGACCACATCCTGTCTGCTCCTCCTTCGGCTAAAATCCACATTTGTAATCAGATTACATTTACCTCTTGTCTGAGGGCTTTCTGCTCTCAGCACTAACACAATGTGGAATGGCTGATCCACTCGAACAAGACAGATGATGAGGGGCGGTTCTTTCATGATTTCGCCATTGCCTATGCCTTCGCCCAGATTGATCACTAACCCACCCGTGTGCTCGATACTTCCGCCAGTACGTTAGCCTTCTAGACCTTTTTCCTCACAACTTCCCCTGAGCTATGTTCATGTTCCGTTCAGTCTCCTCTTGGATCATCTGACCACTCGGTTGTATCAGTTAAAATAAAAACGAACTGCAATAAGTCTCCAGACGTACCTCTCCACCGTACTGGATATCGATACTATACGGCTGACTGGGATAGCTTCCGTACATTTATATCTGATCTACCCATGCATTCCATGTGTAAAACGGATGTTTCCTCCATTGTATCAGACCACACCGATTGGTTAATTGTAGGAATAGACCGATTATTTCTATCCAAAAAAATCCAACAAATAACTAATAGCCAGCCATGGTTCTCCCTAGAATGTGCTGCTGCCATCGCCAACAGAAGTCACTTTTTCCATAGCTACCAACGGAATAGATGCAATGAGATTAAAGCTGATTTTAGGACTGCCAGCAACCACTGTAAAAGAGTAGTAAAAATGCAAGAGAGTTATATGCTCAGTCTCTCAATCCAAAGTAGCTGAGCAAATAACTAATAGCCAGCCATGGTTCTCCCTAGAATGTGCTGCTGCCATCGCCAACAGAAGTCACTTTTTCCATAGCTACCAACGGAATAGATGCAATGAGATTAAAGCTGATTTTAGGACTGCCAGCAACCACTGTAAAAGAGTAGTAAAAATGCAAGAGAGTTATATTCTCAGTCTCTTAAATCCAAAGTAGCTGAGCAACGGCTTGGTTCCCACCAGTTTTTGTCACATAACAAACAGGATCCTGAACAGAAGCGTGCGTTCTATCCCAAAACTCATCAATGGACCTGAGGTCATCTCATCACCATCAGACAAGGCCAAACTATTTACCAAGGACTTTGCAGCTAATTCTTCCCTATGCAACGAAGGCCATCAACTCCCCGTATTTTTTCTTATAACAGACAACACGCTATGCAACATACAAATATCTGTGCGTGAGGTCGCCAAGCTAATCAAGAATCTTGATTCAAGTAAAGCAACTGGCCCTGACGGCATTCCAATTATAGTGCTGAAAAAGCTTCAACCAGAACTTGTCCCCTATTCTTACAAAACTGTTTAAGCGTTGCCTTAAAAAGTGCTTCCCAACATCCTGAAAATCCTCGTCAGTATGCCCTGTATTAAAGAATTCAGGTGATAAGTCGTCTCCCTCTCGGTACAGACAAATAAGTTTCCTGTGTGCCATGAGTAAGTTGCTGGAATCCATATTAAATAGAGAAGTAGTCAACCCCCTCAAAAAAAATAACCTTCTTAGTGACATGCAATATGGTTTCCGTTCTGGCAGATCTACAGCAGATGTATTAACGGTTATATCTAACAGGATTAGTGAATCTCTTGAGAAAGGCTTTCTTTCTAGGGCAATTTTTTTAATTACATTTTCACCCCAAACAAGGCACATTGCCACTTTCATGTAGGGGGCTACTATTAAGGGCACAATCTGCAGGGATACTATGTGGGGAGTTGGGAAGCAATACATCGGTTCACGTTACACTTGAACTTCTGCATGCCAGTACAGTTTGGGAAGCAGTAACCCGGAAGAAAATTCCAAAGTCTAGCGGTTCTGAGGAAGAAACTACTGGAGTACAAGGCTCACTTACATCTAGGGATCTCTACTGTGAAGAGGTGGTATTTTACTGCTTGTCGGGTTTGTCGGGTTTGTCGGGGTATTTACGTAGAGAGGGTACAAGTGCTTGCAGTTCGTTGGAACAGTCACCGTTAAAGTATTTGTAGAACAGGCAGAGGGATGCTACATTTCGTCGATGGGACAGAGGATGAATCTTGGATTACAGTTCAGCACCTATTAGGTTGGCGACTCTCTTTTGAACCTTGTCTAGGATTGAGAGACTAGTAGCAGATGCACCAGCCCAAATATATTACAATAATACCCCATACATGGGCAAATGGTAGCCTTAAAGATGTATAGGATATTTTCGGCTTTTATAGCTTTCAAGCACGGTAGAGAGAAACTACATTTTTCGCAGCGGTCCTGACAATTCTCTCAATGTAATTGTTCCAACTCATGTTTCCTGGGAACGTGCATTCAGATAAAGAGTCTTTGGCCATTGCTATTGGTGATAGAGAACATTACTTGCAGTTATTGAAGGAAGCAAGTTTACTCTTGGCAGCATTGAATGTGACCATCCATTCTACAGATCGGAAATCATCCTCTAGCGTGTCTGCCATTTCTTTAGATATGTGTTCATTTCTTTTCCTTTCGTGTCTGCTATAGGGCGTGGTGTCATCAGCATATATACGCAGCTCACAGACAATTTTGTCAGGGAGGGCATTTATGAAAATTAGGAATAATACAGGTCCAAGGATAGACCCGTGCGGCACTCCCGCATTTATATCATATTGTTTAGATGTACGATCATCGAGAACAACCTGGACTTTTCTCTTATCTAACAAGTATTCTTCCAGTGATACCGTATGGTCTGATTTTCCTGCGACCTTCATTGCACACACTGTCAAAAGCTTAGATATATTTAACGCTACCGCTCTATCCTTCCCTGCTTTGTCAAGTGACTGGTATATACGATCGGAGATTACAGTTAGCATGTATGTTGTGGAACAGGCTTGTCTATATCCATATTGTTGATCCTTAAGAAGTTCAGCATCTGTAAGGTGATCGACTAGGGCTTGATTACATAAGGACTCAAATATTTATGCCAAAGCTGGGAGGAAGCTAATGGGGCGGTTGTTTACTAGGTAAGTTCTTTCGCCAGAATTCTTTAAAACTGGTATCACAGAAGCCGTTTTCTAGCTGGCAGGGAAGCAAGATTCATTAAGGCATTCGTTGTAAAGTTTGGAGAGGATTGGCGCTACTTCGGCAAAGCACTTTTTTAACATTACAGCCAGGATGAGATCAGATCCACATGCTTTTGAAGAGTCAAACTGTTGCGACACTGTCATGAGCATATTTCGGTTTACTACTATTTACTTACTAGATACCTCATCAGGCAACAACCCTTATTTTTGAAAACGGAATTCTAAATGAAGAGCGATAATTTATCCTCGGCAAAATAAGTGTTTTTTTTCTTTTTTATCATGAGTGTGAAGAACAGGATTGAATTGGGTGCAAATTTATTAGTTTATTCATTCTCGTATCTGTTTATTTACTTATTTATCGGTGACTTTATTCATTTTCGTGTTGGTGTTAGAGTTTGTGGGTTGAGGGGATTTGGTTCTAAAACTAGGGCTATACAGATGTTATCTTTAACAGGCGAGAGGCTGCTCGTTGGTCCATGTCTGAGACTTTCAAGGGTCAATGTGTCATAAAATTCTAATAAATAAATAAACAGATACGAGAATGAATAAACTAATAAATTCACACCCAATTCAACCTTGTTTTTGATAAATAATTTTTTGATAAAAAAAACATTCTTTTCATTCCGTTTTTGAAAATAAAGGTCGTTGCCTAATGAGGTCTCTAGTTAGTAAATACTAGTAGACCGAAACATGCTCATGACTGTGTAGCAACAAACTACTGCTTATGTAAAGACAAATGTAACTTGCTCTACTTCTGTATTGAGCACTCTTGTATGAACCTCGTTATATTTCATTGATTACCCTACCTTTGGAAAATAGCAACCTCAAATTATATATATATATATATATATATATATATATATATATATATATATATATATATATATATATATAGCCAAAACATCTGACTTTGATGGAGCGGGGACTAAAACTTGCTGCTATGGTTTCAAATGATCTGAAATAACAATATGCGGTACCTTGATTCCAAATATTTCTCATATGTTATATCTCCCCTCTTTTGGAAATCAGGTAGGATTATAAATGTCTTCAGTATCAACTCCTCTTTACACACTTTGAACTTTACTTCATGTATGAAAATAAAAGTTTTATATCTCGTTGTGCTGGGCAAAAGAATCCTTATGATACAATGGTCAGTACAATCACCGGGCAGAACTTGCACAGAAGAAAACGGCAACCTACTGTCTTTACAAAACTGCAAAGGAAGCTACTTTCAAGAAAACAGCATGAACGGGGTGCTGAATGATAAGCAAAATTTATTCATGAATGCCTCGAGGGAGATAGATAAATGGGGAGTTATCGTTGTCAATATCTTCACCAGGCAAAACACCGCTATCATCACCTAAAAAATCTATATGGGAATCCATAGTAAGTCGATCTTTTTTACTAATCAATATTTCATAAGTGGGTGTCTAAAACTTAATGTATACTATTATTTCCTTTCTATTGTATTATTGCATAACCTTTCAAGACGCAATTTACACATCGGCAATGCAGTATTTGTTTTATTGTCATGGAAACATCAGTCACTGCATTATCAACCCCATTTTTCCGAGGATAGTGTAGTAATCACGCATGTGTTATGCTACAATCCTCCTATTAATTAAGATCCCGTTTTGAGATTTGATGGGAGTAACGGTTCCTTTCTGTTGCCATAGAAACCATTCTCCTAGGTATTCTTTTACTAATTTGGGAGTAGTGTATACATCCTGTCTTGACAGGAGATCCTAATCATAAGAGACGGAAAAACAACTAAGTGAATGGAAATAAGAAATAAGTGAGCAGCACTATCGTACTTTGAAAATGAAAATGCAATTTGGTAAGGAAAAAAAGAGAAAGAAGGAAGAAAAAATGGGGTATAAGAAGAAAGGTATGAATAAAAGGCGCAAGCAGCGGAATAAACAGGAGATAAAATAAGACTGATAGAGGAGGAGGGGCGGAAGAATGAGAAAGTTGAGGAGAGTGAAAGCAGTAAAAATTTATGAAATAAAGAAAACACCGACAACAGACGAAATGTGATGAGAAAAATAATGAAAAAAAAATGGAAAAATAAAGTAAAAGCGTAAAAAGTAATAAAAAATAGAAATGAAAAAAGCGAGGAAGAATGATTGAACGAAGAAAAAATATAAAAAGATTAAAAGAAGTGTGGAATAAGTAAAGTAGTGAAACAATGAGAGATTTACAAATAAAAATTGCGAAAGAAGAAGAAACAGAAAACAAATGTAGAGAAAAGAAGATTATATAAAAAAGAAGAAAATAATGAGAAAAAAACGCAGAAGAAAAAAATGAACATAATAAGAAGAAGAAGAAAAAGAAGAAGAAGAAGAAGAAAAAGAAGAAGAAAACAAGAAAAAGAACAAGAACAAGATCAAGAAAAAAAGAAAAAGAAGAAAGAGAACGATGTAGTGAAAGCTAAACAAAACCTGTACGGACAAAAGAAAATCACGACCGAAATATATACAAAAAACGTTATCATCAACGCCACATTCCAACAGATGCAGTTGTCGGAGAACGAATAAAATGGAAGCCAGATGGAGATATACGGAAAGGCGTGAAATGAAAAAAAGAAGTAGAGAACATTTGTCTTGAAAAAATGTTTATTTCTAGAAAAAACATAAGTTTGTCTCGGAAAAAGAACTCTTATAAAAATATGATCATCGGTCGACAAGCATAAAAGTAAAACTGTCATGGCGGACGAACATTTTTCGATATGAAGGAAAATGGCAGAGAATTGCGTATGAAAAATATAAAGAGGTGTTGAAATCCATTATCGGGTAAATGGCGAACTTCTTGAAAAACTGAATAGTGATAAAAACAAAAAAAAACGCACGCACACACATGAATATTATTATTATTATTATTATTATTATTATTATTATTATTATTATTATTATTATTATTATTATCTTCATCATGTTATTACTGTATGTATAATATATTCTCGTCATAAATCATTTATTTATATACATGTCATATCTCCATATTTACTAGATATATTTTAATCTCATATATGGGACTAATGTAAATATCGTTGTATATACATATATTTATATATGTGTGAATATATATATATGTGTGTATATGTATGTGTATATATATGTAGATGTATGTATATATATGTATATGTATGTATATGTATATATTTATATGTGTATGTATGTATATATGTGTATATATGTATATATATGTATATATGTGTATATATATATGTATATATGTGTATATATGTATATATATGTATATGTATATGTATATATATGTATATATGCATATATATATGTATATATATATATATATATATATATATATATATATATATATATATATATATATATATATATATATATATATATATATTCAACCCCAGGTGTTTCCCAGTTGAAAATGACTTTTAACTTTCATATTTAATTCATGCAGATTTCGTATGTATTATTATATAGCCAATTACTTATAAATGAAAAGCAACGTGAACTAGCGCGGTCAATAAATACGTAATCACTCGCAAATTTAAAAGTAAAAAATAACCTTAATTAAAACATATACCTCTCCAGCAGTATCGATTAGCGTATGCCTTTAATCTTTACTGCAAAAAATAACGTGTTTTTTATGAACGAATGTGCAATAACAAAAACGTGTACAGTCGACTAGTCGATGCTTTTGTTTTCAATTATTACCTCTTTAGCAGCAAATTCACCGGCTAAAACCCATATCGAATGAGAAAATAATCTATATATCTATATCAACACTGTAGATAATATATTCAGATAGTTGCACCAACACCTATTCGCACGCACACACACACACACACACACACACACACACACACACACACATATATATATATATATATATATATATATTACTTAAACGTTGGATTCTTTTGTATACCTCCGTAAACTACAAAAGATTTAGCTAATTTGCATTTTCTTTTAATCATTCATTTTTAGTAATTCTCTATTAGTTTTTTTGGGGGGAGAGTTCTATGCGGTGAACATCTTTAGTTTACTATTAGGGTTAATTATATTCATGCAGCTATTTAATATGACTAATGTTAAGTAAATTTTTGCGTAATAACTTATAGTAAACACAAATATTTCTTTATATATTTATGTATGCGTATATATATAGATATATTTATATATATATATGTCTAAAAAGTTTGCCTGCTAAAATCCTCTGTCAGTTGTTACCCTACAACATGAAACTTCATATATAGGGCATTCTAACCTATGCGAAACTTTATATATGGGTTTTAGCCCGGGAAAATCGGTGCAAAAGTGTAAGAAAAATTTATAATATGATTTGGCAGGTGAAGATCAAACGACGGAATTACTAATATGCATGCAATACCTAATAGCTATTGGTTCATGTTTGTATTTTTCGCCTTGCAGCAAATATGTCTTTATAGCTCAGGTATAAGCGTAAAAAGAAAAAGTAACTCATAAGCTAAACGTTTTGGTTTCGATTCTCAGTGTTGGCGTAGAAGTTTTTTTTTTATTTTAAAATGCTTATTATAAAGTCTAATATAATATAATAATAAATACACAATCTGCTTTAATCTAAATATCATATTTAAGCGTATTTTATGACACATCAATGTATGAGAATAATGGAAATAATAAACCAACGAAATAGAGAGATAAAACAATGAACAAAGCAAATTATGGGTTCAGTAACGATTCGTCTTTATTGCGAGTCTTCCTCTGGATAAATGAAATTAAGAGTACAAGGCACCAGTTCAAATATTGGAAACCATGTTTTTGATGTAATGAATTGTATGACCTTATTACATGGCAGAAACGAAAAATCGTTGGAAATTTTAAAAAAGCTGACATGGCGTCGTGAACGCAAGTAATATATATTTATAATATCATATAGCCGGTAATATATGAAAACAAATATGATGCAATTCATATTCTTTTGGAACAAATATGTACGTTGTAAATCAAATTTTGTTGTGCAACAGAAATGAACTGAGTGTATTTATATTTCATAATTTAATTATATGTATTAAATAATATCGAAATAGTTTCTAAGGAGTGAGAGAATTAACAAATGTCTCAAATTAAATTATGTTTTCTTTTCAATAATTATGTCTAAAAGTCAATAAAATGTTGCAAATATTTGTCATTTTACTATCGATGAGTATATTTTTCATTATTGCAGATTTTTTTCACATAATATCGTGGAAATTACTTATAGATAAGTTTGGTATTGAACAACGTACCCAACTTGTGAAATTGTTTAACCAAAATCAGGGGTCGATTTGGCGACAATATTATGTCAAATGGCTACCACGTTCCCCAGATTTGACTAACCCCAACTTTTTCTTGTGGGGGTATATTAAAGAAAGAGACTATTTTTACAAACCTCAAACCCTGCACAAATTGACGGATAAAATCACAAACGAAATAGAGGTATTAAATCGAACGCAGAGATATTGCAATTTGTCAGAAATAATGTTTCGGAAAGAGCACCAATATGCAGAGTTGAAAATGGGCAATATTTAAAGACATGATATTTCTTTTTATTAATAAAAAGTTTCTGAATTTTGAATACCTATTCTTTCATCTTTTCAAATATCTTAGTCAGACTGTGTTAAAATAACAGAAAGCTATCCTCAACAATAAAGAATCTATTTAAATTTAAAATCCTTTAACGGCTTTTTGCACAACATCTCTCTCTCTCTCTCTCTCTCTCTCTCTCTCTCTTTATATATATATATGTGTGTGTATACACTCATATATATGAATGCACGCGCATGTACACACACACCCATATATATATATATATATATATATATATATATATATATATATATATATATATATATATATTGATTAAATCTATCAAGTAAAACGTACATTTTTTTGTTATTATTTTTATTTTGGAAATCCTTTGTGCGCCAGAAATTATTTTTTTTACAGACGTACTACCATTCTCAATTCAATTCTGCTTAAAATTTAATGCGACATTGATGCCGCTGACACACATCAATGACAAGGGTGCACTTCTTAGAATCTCAATGGTGAGACGAAACTTATAGTTCGTGAATGTATGAAATGTGCTATCATAACATGAAATTGGCATTCCTCTCCGATCTATTCGTGCAGAATGAAAAAATAGGAGACATTATTTCGAAGCGCTTTTAGTATATTGTAACTGTTTTGAAACAAGTTTTTTTTTATGTTGCTAATATTCGCTGAAAAATTTTTTTCACTATTTTTTAGTGACTTTTTATTTGATGTTTTCATAAACATTGCTGTATTTATATGGTTTTGCAATAGAGATATTAAACTTTTTTTCAGAAATGGGGAATAATGAAATTTACGTATATGGCTTATACGATAAGGTTAGGTTATTATCCAAAATCACTTCAATTTTTAAGCTTTAATTTATGTTTTATATTTCTGAACGTTTTAGAGATGAGACTTTATCGATCAGTTTATTTGTATCCTTCTACTGCCATGGATGATTGTGGTGGGTTTAATTTATATAAATATATAATATATTTGTAGTCATCGACATAGAGTCCTGTTCGTTTTTATCACAACTAATCAGTGCCGCTAGACTAGCACCTCCCCCAAACCAAGGATCGCCCACGGATGCGATGCCCGCAAATAAGCCGTCCGCCACTTGCACAGTGCTCAAACCGCTTGTTTGTAAACAAACTGCGAGCTTCACATTTTTCAACAAGTGAGATTATTTGCGACAGTGTCGTTGGATCACAACTCATTAGTGCCGCTAGACTTGCGGCAGTCCCAAGCCAAGGATCGAACCTAGAAGCGTCGTGTTGACACTCGGTAGTTCTATCACTCGATCACTGAAGCGATGCCCGCAAAGAACCCGTCCGAATCCCTATTTAAACAAACATCCGCCCGCCACTTGTACAGTGCACAAACCGCTTGTTTGTAAACAAACCGTGAGCTTCTCATTTTCCAACCAATTAAGTAGCGAGTGAGATGATTTCGACAGTAAATATATATATATATATATATATATATATATATATATATATATATATATATATATATATACATATATATATATATACATATATATACATATATATATATATACATATATATACATATATATATATATATATATATATATATATATATATAGAGAGAGAGAGAGAGAGAGAGAGAGAGAGAGAGAGAGAGATTTTGTTATTGTTGTTATTTTTCAAGCGATAACTACGGTTAATATTGGCGCCGCCTCGGAGCTCATTTTTTTTTTTTTTATTTACTTAGAAAGTCGCCCTTTTTAATTTGGACGTATTTAACATTTTTCATTTATTTCTTTAATTATTTTTAAAACAGTAATCTACGTACACCCTCAGACCATGTTTACCACAGTCTGGTGCCTTAACCATCCCTAGATTGATTATACTGTTTATTTTTATCGCTTATAAATTTAGATTTTGTTATTGTTATATATTGTTATATATATATATATATATATATATATATATATATATATATATATATATATATATATATATATATACGACGAATCAATATATAATATATAAATCGTCACAAAAAGACATGAAGTCACTGAGAGTCTCCATAACCTTTGAGGGGCTAATACTTATTATAATAAGGAAAAATAAAATAAGAAACTTCTAAATTGTCATAGAAAAGGCGATATAAAGAATTTTCCCCCGTAAATGAAATTAAAATTTTAGTAATAAAATCATTCATAGGGTTCAGGGTAATATAAATTTACAAATTCGTAAATATTTGCCTGGTGATGGTCAAAGTTACATAGTTCGAACCTTTCTACATAGATAAATAGATGTATACGAGTGCGTATAGCGAAAACTTAAATATCGAAAGGGTTTTAAAAAGAATATACCATGTGGCGATTTGTCGTTTTATTATTTAAAAATAAAAACATATTAAATGTACTTAAATACTTATTTTTTTATTTAGTGTTTAAAGCTAATCATTTTACATTGATTTTTATATAAAAAAAATAATGAAAATAAATATAAATTAATTTATTGACAAAAACATTTCATTTTAAAATGGTAATTTGACTTATGCGCCACACTGTACTCCCTGTTACCACTTTCGTTAGTCATGAGAAAATATCTAAAATATAAAGCGTGTAAATAGAAAAATAATAGTAAAAAAATTCAGATTTTACTGGACAATTTCAACATAAATACTGTACGCTTATTTTTTTTTTCACAAATGAAAAAAAAATATGAATAAATTTCGTTTACAACAGAATTTTAATCAAATTATTAGTTCGAAAATTTATTCTGCGTGATTGACAAAACTCAAATCAAATGAGGAAAAAGACGTTATTAAATACTGAAACAGTTTTTTTTTTTTTTTGAAATGCGTCCAAATTTTTTTTGCATAATTTAGACATAATTTGGCAAAACATCATTTTATAGGCAGACACTGACTCATAGTTTTGTATCACATATTTGATCACTTTCTAAGTTAAGCTTTTTGGTTTATAGCCAAATAAATTCATTGAGATATATATATATATATATATATATATATATATATATATATATATATATATATATATATATATATATATAAAGCTGAACGTATGTGGGTGTGTCTGATCACGAATAGGCTCCTCTATGCTTGACAGATCAAACATACCCATTTCTGTGTCTCGATACATCTATCATTATATGTAATCAGTTTTTTAAAATAGTCAACCATATAGGAGCCTATTCGTGACCAGACACACACACACACACACACACACACACACACACACACACACACACACACACACACGTGCACACACACATTCAGCTTTATATTATATATATATATATATATATATATATATATATATATATATATATATATATGTGTGTGTGTGTGTTGTGCGTGTGTTCTTGTTGTGGTTTTATGTGTGTAAAATAACGGTCTACAAAATGCAATCATTTGACTTGCGCCACTTTGAAAATTTGAAACAGACAGAAAAACGCACGAATTAGTGAGTTTTATAAATTATATTATAAATAATTGTCTGAGCTGCAGGGTAATAAAACTTCACAACTCATATGTGTTTGTATTAGTAAGATTTCCTTGTTCTAATCTGCAATAAAGTTATTTTAATTTATCTTCAGTTTTTCCTACATTTATATATATCTCGCTACATGGAGTTTTTTTTCCAAGTTGACCTATTTTAACACTAAGTTCGATATTTGCAGTTTGTCAACTTTCACATCTAGTATTAACGTATGTTCCTACCTCGTTTGGAATCATCGAAGTTACACATTCCGAAGCCATATACTCATAATACGCATTCCAGTCAAGTATCGTTGTGTCTATAAACCTTGTGCGATCGATTGATGTTTACGAAAGAGTTTTCCGAGTCCGTTGTTATTACAGACGTCTTCCTAGTGTAATTAAATCGGAGGGTTTTATCTCAGAGGAAACACTTGCAGCACCACGACAAATCTCAAGTTTCCTTCGATTTTGCTTGCTTAACAAATTAATTTAAACTTCCTGTTTTCTTTTCTATCTCTCGCTCCCACTTTCGCGAGTTATTCGCAATGAAATCAATATATGAATGCAACGACTATTACTTTTTCCACATTACCGTATAAGCCCACTATATTAAGTTTATGGGATTTTGTACATTGGAGGAGAAAATGTCTAGTGAATGGCAAATGCTGAAGATAGATGTTCATTCGAATCAAGGTATAAAACAATGCTTAACTTTGACAGTTCTTGCCAATGCTTGCCGACGTTTACTTACATACAGCGCCTGGTATTCTGAAATGGTCACGATTCTGATGCAGGACAAGCTACACGTTGCTTATCTTCGGTGATCAAAGGAGAACCAGCGCATTAACATGATTATGCCGTATTACTGTATGGATGAGGTATGTCACGTAACCCTTCTGAGTCGTGAGGAGGCTGCATTATTTTATGCAGCGAATCTTGAGCGAGAATAACATGTGAGGCAACCATGTTTTCCAAGTTTCACTGGCACATACAGCATTTAGTGTAACCAAATGTCCACCCAATTTATTACTGGCTAGATTCAACGTTGTTTAATTTTAGTGAGAGTAACAAAGTCGGTGTATCATGATTATGCTGTATGTATACATACATATATCCGTATATATATATATATATATATATATATATATATATATATTTACATACATATATCCTTTATATATGTATATATGTGTGCATATATTTGCATACATATATCCTTTATATATATATATATATATATATATATATATATATGCATATATATAGTCGTTCACATACAGTAGTGTTTCGCTATATAACAGTTTATCACTATATTTATGACAACAGCATGGTCATATCGTTGTTTTGCCTCTCAATTATACAGCCGGCAGCTAAGCACAGTTAATCAACCGTAAACCACATCACACTATATAAAAGCATATAAGATGTCAACGGATACACACTCGAGAGTCAAAATAATGGAAAGAATATGCTGTTTTCCTAGCCCTACTCATCCCGGCTAGACAAGCAACCACCTCAAACCAGGAGTAAAGCTCAACCGCCTTGGCGACAATCAGCGCTTTTCGCCGTTGAGCTATTGTGCCGCTGTTAGATGGGTATGCGAAATCATAATGTTTAAACATTGTATAAACGCTTAAGCTCTATTTTTTTTACACAAGGAGCATTGCTATTGACACTAGCAGCACTGTTATTTCGCTTCCCAGTATGCTCTACCAAAGATTGGAGTATTTATAGTAATCAACGTACAGTTCAGTGTCGCTGCACTACAGCTCTTCAGTTCGGCTAGACAAGAAACTACCTCAGGCTAGGATGTAAAATCAACCGCGATACTTTATATCAGTATACAGTTATAAACCTATCCTATATTTTTGGGCTTCTTTATTTTATTAGCTTGATTTACATATGAATATAATAACGAACGATGTGCGTCACTAGAGATGGTATAAGATCGCTTCCTTGAAGATATTCTGTTTGATTGTTTGATTGTTCAATGAACGGAATTCGATTATTTTCATTTACGTGATGATTTCTTAACAAAGCTTCCAGTAAAATCCAATTATAAACTCACAATCGGTGCTGCTTAAATGTAAAGAAAAATATATGTTCTTTTCTATGATTTGAGGATTAATTTTATTACTGTCCACATTTCCACAGAAAATAAACCTGGATGGCTTACAACGTATTTAAACAAGACGGTGCGCTTACATATCCCGGCTTAGCGATAGCAATGGTAGAATTTAATACATTGAGAAAACTACGAATCCTGCACCGAAAAAGGTGTGTTCCCTCTATTGTGCGAGAAGAGTACTCACACCTGAAAGTGTCTTGTACTTCTACAAAGCCACATTTCGCACTATGTTGCTTGTACATCTGGACATGTTCATCTGCCATTAATTATTCGATCATAAATACGGTTTATAAAAGTGTTTTAAACCTATTAACTCCCACTTTATTAACTAATCCCCAACCCCTGTCTCATCGCCGCAATGTTGCATCCTTATGCCTGTTTTACAAATATTTTAATGGAATGTGCTCTAAACGTGTTGTCTTTGTGACCACTCGGCATACATATTCCCAGCAAACCCGTTTATAAAAAAAAATCACACCCTTTCACTATTTGCAAAAAATAAACGTTTTTTTTTTTATATTCTCTCCTAAGCCAGAAATACATTTTCCTTGCAAGTTTAAGAATATAGTTTGAGTTAAAAAAATCAAAGTTAAAGAAAAAAGTTACTTGGGTTCCTTTAAAATTTAGTTTGAACCAATTTACTCTAATTTACTTTAAAAAAAAAACTAGAAGTAGTCGACAAAAATGTTTAAGAAAACTTTAAAAAATTATTTCCTTTGTTTTTTAACGTCTACGCTGCTTACACAACCTGCATGTTTATTCCGAAAACCGCACTTCAAATGGAGAGGTTAGGGATGTTCACCCGAAAGCCGTTTTTAACATGGGAAGTTTTTTTTTAATATAAATTTATTATATGTAATTATAAATACATTTTATACATTGCTAATATAGTTTTGGATTTCCTTTATTAATATAGTCTGGTTTATCTTAAACGATTCAAAAGCATCAGGATAACGAACAAATGATTTATTTAACTGTTTAAATATTTTATTTTTATCCCCACGTTGTTTTATCATACTTATTACTAAACTAGAAACTGGTGGTATAAAATCTGTTAATTTTAAAGTAACGCGAGCTATACTCAAAAATAATGCATAATGGTTCCAAAAACATAAAAACAGGGCAGGTGCTATCTTTATGGGGCATACGTACTATTTTAAAGGGGAAAGCGTTCCTTATCAAATATTTTATAAAGAAAAATCCCATCCTCAATTTTTATATCTAAATCCAGAAATGTAGCCTGTTATCGTCTATGTTCACAATTCAATTTTAGTTCGTTTGGATATATAAGATGTTTATTTTTTTTTAATTCATCATTATCGTTTATACATATGAAGTCATCTATAAATCTCCTACATCCATGAAAGTTATATGTTTTAGATATATCTGTTTTAATAGTGATGACATATGTATACTCGAGTCTATGTAAATACAAATTTGCCCAAAATGGTGCAGGATCCAATCCCATTGGGATACCTATCATTTGGAGTAATATTTTATTTCCTATTTGAAAGTAGCATTCTTTAATAAGATGGCTTACAAGTATTTTTAAAATACCTTTAGAAACACTAGTTTTGATATTTTTATTTTTACACTAGAAAGTTTAAGAGTTTGAAAAGTCTATATATTTACCTTTTCCACCTTCAAAAGCTAAATCTACAGTATCATTTAATTCTTTTATAAGTTTTTCGTGCGGAATTTTAGTATATAGCGTACTAAAATCATACGTAGCTATATATTTTGCTTTTATTCTGGAATTTATTTTATCTAATTTTTCGTTCACTGGTTGGGAATTATTTACTACCCCTAATAGATTTATATTACTATAGAATTTACTTTTCAGGTAAAAATTATTCATTTGATTTATAATTAATTTAAATATTTTAGATATAGCTTTACTTAAAGCTTTAGTGATGCACGTCTTTGAACCTACAATAAATCTAGCACCAACTGGATTTTTATGCATTGTAGGTACCCAATACATACATGGAAGATTTTTGTGTTTGTCTTCTAACTTTAATCCTACTTTTTCACTAATAATACTATTATTCAAAATAATGCTATCTAAATTACTATTACTTACTTTATAAGTATTCGAAACAGTTCCTATAAGTCCTACTTCTATCAACAAACGTTGTATATAATATTTTTTACATATAAAAGCTATATTGTTTGCCGCTTTATCAATCGGAACTATTACAAACTTTTCTTGAAGTATTTTAAGTTTCTCCCGTATTTCTGAATTTTTTAAAAGAGGATTGGTTTTTCTAGGGTGTTTAAATTGTTTTATATGTTTAACCTTTTTATTTACGCATTCAAGTATACTATTTTTCCATGCAGCAAACGTAGACTGTGCTAATTTATATTTATTTACCATAGACATAATAAAATATTCTAGTGCTTTAGTTACTTCTTTAACGCATTTAGTGTAATTTAGGGATTTAGGTTCTCTATAATTTGGACCCTTACTAAGTAGTTTTCTTAATTAAGGATTATTTACTAGCTTTAAATCTCCTGTAATTACATGTTTTATCTCATTATTACAGAACTGAGAGGAATTACATTCACATTCTTGAATATTTATATTATTATCATTTATATTTATATGTTCTACCGTTTTCTTATAATTAAAAATATTATTGCGTATTGTTGGCCCTGGTTTATATGTAACTATTGGTTTTTGATCTTTTGTCTGTAACTCATTTGGTAGTAATTGTATAGTTTTTTGTTTATTAAATATGTTAGGTAAATTTATATCATCAAAAACTTTATTTTAATACAAAACTACGCACAGATTTTTAGGTTTCTTTTTTATATCGTTCACTGGTGGCTTATATAATTTAGTGTCGATTATATCCAGGTTATAGTCATACCATTGAATAAAATAGTCCTTCTTATATATCGTATCCGGTTGTAATAATATTTTAGATGCTATTTCCTTTAAAACATTCTTTTTTGTTTGATTAAGCAATTTTCTTATATAATTGAACGACTCATAAATTTGATTAATAATAATATCTTAAATTTTACTGAAAAAAATCCTCACATGATATATATATATATATATATATATATATATATATATATATACACGGCGATACTTTTCTTTGTTATGCGAATAAACACGGGTTTTCTGATTTCCTGACTCATCCCACATCTCCTATTATCTTAGTATACTCCCTTCGGTCCTTGAATCTCTTATGCCAATCTAATGCTTATTGTCGATTCATGCAAGCTGGTTAAAATGCAGACTAAAGTATTCCATACGTTTCAATGGCAGTTTTTCCAGGTTTTAAACAGAATATTATTGCATATCTTTCATCTAAACTTCACTCACATTTAGATTGCATTTGGGAAATTCACAAATTCTGACAATCAGTCATTGCCGGGTGTATTCTAATTCTTGCTGTAGTTGTTTATTTGAACCTGAAATCATAAAAACTCAACAGTCATCCCATGAGATATATAGCAAAAACATAGTGATTTTTACGAATTTACGACAATTTTAAATGCCTGTACAAAAAAAATTAGCAACTTATCGAAGGCGTTCGTATATCGCCATATATCGACTGTGGGGGGCTAGTTGTAAACTTTTATTGAAAGTGCGCTGGTGCATATATGACACCTTGTTTAGATTCTACCAAGCTGTACACCTTCCTACTTTACCTACATTGTTATGGATAATGGGAAATCCGAAGCAAAAAAATTACATAATCCAATATAACGGGCTTGGAGGGATGAATGGGTTCATCAAATGTGTGTAGGTGCATGTGGGTTGAAATAGATTGTACGTTTGGCAAATTGCTTTACTCTAGCTCAGAAAACACGCGAAATATAGTCAGTCATATAGAAAAATTGATATAAAGTATATGCAGAGCGCAGCGCATATATTCAACCATATACATATATATATATATATATATATATATATATATATATATATATATATATATATATATATATATAGTAAGTTATAAAATGTATATAGCGATTAATCTACATCCACTCTGGGATTCTTCAGGCATATGCGCATGAGCCTGAATAATCCTAGAGTGGATGAAACGCGGAATATTCGGTGTAGATTAATCGTCATATACATTTTATAACTTACTAACTAGCACTACCAAAGTATTGAGCACTTTTGAAGTAAATACTTCAAGTTTACGCATATTAATTTATGTGAGTAAATACTGAAAGTTTACGTATATTAATTTTATGTGAATAAATTAAGTAGTTATATATATATATATATACGTACATATATATGTATGTATGTACATATATATATACGTATATACATATATATAGGTACGTATATATAGACGTATGTATATATACATATATATGTACGTATGTATATGGACGCATATATATGAACTTATATATATGCGTCCATATACATACGTACATATATATATATATATATATATATATATATATATACGTCTATATATATGGACGTATATATATATATGAACATATATATATATGAACGTATATATATATGTACGTATATATGCATGTACATATATGTATATATGTATGTACGTATATATATATATGTGTGTGTCTGTGTGTGTACGTATCTGTATGCACGTATATGCACATATATATATATATATGTATATATATGTATATATATATATATATATATATATATATATATATATATATGCTATCCTTGCTTTTGTTGTGAAGAAATCTTGGAAGGTGCTCCTGTTCCACATGATTGGATTAATGGCATCTTGGTCACCCTGTTTAAAGGAAAGGGACAGAAGAATATTGTTACCACTACCGTGGGAGTATGCTTTTGGAAGCTGTTGGGAATGTTCTTGCACGTCTTCTATTAAACATGTTACTGGAGGATGTTTGTTCTAATGCAATTCTAGAGTCACAAAGTGGTTTTACGTCTGGCAGAGGAACTATGGATATGATTTTCCAGCCCGGCAAGTCCAGGAGAAATGCATTGAACAAGAGATACCACTGTATCAACTGTTTGTGGATCTAACCAAGGCATTTGACACCGTTAACAGGGATGCTCTCTGGTTAATCTTAGAGAAAGTAGAGTGTCCTCCAACCTTTGTTAGAATATTCAAGGAACTGCACAGGGACATGAAAGTTCCGGTCCCGTTTAGCTGAAAATTGGCTGATGAGATTCTAGTTGACAACGGTGTCAGACAAGTGATATTTCTTCCCCCATGCCTTTTCTCTATATATTATGCTGCTCTATTTGCTCATCCGTTTCGAGATTGGAATAGAGGTGTCGTGTTAAAGTTTCGAACCACAGGCTGCATTTTTAATCTTAGAAGATTTAATGCCAGAACCAAGCTGCATCATGTCTTGGTCAAAGAGTTATTTTATGCAGACGATGCTGTTTTTGTCGCACACTGAAACTGATATGTAGCATATAATGGATAGCTTTGCTGACTCCTTCACTGACTTTGGTCTGAGGATCAGTCTGTCTAAAACAAAGCTGATGTTCACTCCTGCACAGGTCCAGTCATACATTGAGCCGGACATCATCGTATGTGGTGCTAGACTGGGAGTGGTTGATTCATGTGTGGTAGTTCTCTGTCGAGGGATGGCTGACTCAACACTGAAATCCACAGGTGGGTGCAGAGGGCATCTCTAGCTTTTGGAAGGTTGGAGAAGAGAGTGTGGTCTTATCTTGGCATCACAGACAGGACTAAGATCTGCGTCTACAGGATCCGTGTACTAACCACACTGCGGTATTCATCTGAGACATGGACATTGCATCAAAGGTACATTAAATGGCTTGAACGATTTCACTAGAAATGCTTGAGATGTATCTTAAACATCAATTGGCAAGCACAAGTACCCGATACTGAAGTCCTTGTGAGAGCATGTTGCTCTAGTGTTGAGACTCTTGTAATCAAATCTCACATGCGCTGTGTGGGCTACTTGGTTCGAATGAAAGATTGTAGGCTGCCAAAGAATTTTTTTACAGGGAGCTGGTAAATGGCAAGCGCCCTCAAGGCAAGCCTAGGAAGACGTAAATGGACTCTACAAAGAATAATTTGAAAGTCTTACAAATCGACATCGACACATGGGAAGAACTTTGTCCGCAAAGGCCGAAGTCGCGAAGGCTTGTACGTGAAGCTTATGATGCTCTAGAGAAAAGAAAGCAGCCCCACAGCAATCTAAAGCGAGACCTTCGCAAAGGTTTAATTGATGGTCTTTACCATGACACACAGAGTTGGAAATGTAAAAAGCTGGCTAAGTCAATCACCTTAAGTCGCACAAAACTCCTGTTCAGGTAAACTTTGCACATATTAGTCGGAAACAAACGATCTGTTTAACATGCAGCAAAGTTTGCAAGTCTACTGCTGGTCTGTGAAGACATGTGCTTGTTTATAGGAATAGCCTTCAACCTCCAGAAGAAGTCGATGGACATTGCTCAATGTTTATGTCACATCTGCTTCAAGATGTGCAATTCTGCAGAGTCATCTGAGATGGCATGAACGACAAGATTGGGAGACCTCAATGTGACGGTGATCATCTGGAAAGGTGCAGCAATAATTATTACGTTTATATATATATATATATATATATATATATATATATATATATATATATATATGTGTGTGTGTGTGTGTTATTTGTTTTTGTTTTTGCGATAAGTTTTGAATGAATTCAATTTACGAACGTGCATTTTACCTAAATGCGAGTGGGGAATAATTTTCCCATTAACCAATTTGGTTCCCCCACATGGGGAGCGGTATATATATACATATAGATATATATATATATAGTATTTTTAAAAGATAATTATCCACTGACACGTGTTTTGTCGTCTACGACTCATCAGAGTGTTTTACTCTAGCGAGATTCGAAATCGAATTCGAAATATATATATATATATATATATATATGTACGTATATTTACATATATATGTGCGTATATATATACACATATGTACGTATATATATATGTACGTTTATATATATGTACATATATGTATATATACTTATATATACATATATATGTAGAAATATATATGTATGTACCTATATATATATATATATATATATATATATATATATATATATAATTCAGGACGGAACAGATACTACACTGTGATATTGGCAAAAAGGCCAAGGAAAGCTTTAAAAGCTAAGAACTGCATCTATTAACAACAGACCTTTGATCTTAACCAAAAAGGCCAAACACAGAAGTGTTACGGACAGATCGACCAACCGAACGACCGCCGGAGTGATTTATAGAGTCGTTTGCACGTGACTAAAAATAAAAAGTGATAACATATATTAATCGAAGCATTTTAAGATAAATCTATTAAAATCAGGATACTAGTTTTTGATGTTTGCATCTAAAGGATATCACTAGCCGTGTCATGCTTATAAATCAGAAATTTATTTCGCAAAATCAGTTTCATATTTGCTATTAAACGAAACCTGTGAACAGGAAATGAACGTCTATGTATACGTTCAAATAAAAGGCATGCATTTCCCCAAAATAACAACTTTCCTGCAAATGTATACCGTGTTCCAAAAAATAAAAAAAGAGGAAATTTCTTCGAGTTTATAAAGAAAGGAAAATATATTTTCAGTTATAAAGAAAGATGCATTTTTCTTGCATTCACGCAAAAGAAATTGATCAGATCGCATAAAACGATTTTCCTAGAATAGCTTCTCTATTTGTACATTAGAAAGATTTCCTTTTTACAAATACATTTCCGTGGCAAGAGAGCAAAATCGCGTAAATAGGCAAAACATTTACAAAAAAATGGTAGAAAAAAGAGGAATATAAACTATACAGATTCATATTCCATTACATACGTCATGACATTTCGTTATTACTTTATTTAAGTGTAAGATACGTCTTCGCGATTTTATGAATATCTTTCGCGGTCAGCCAGTACGTCATGTTTTAGTTAAAAAGTAGAATTGTGCTTCGCTAAACACGCCGATCGAATAAAAATACCCTATTTTAAACGACTTTAACTATATTTATATGAAATACAATTCTTCAATATGTCTGTCAACATAGAATTGAAATATCATATTGGTTGCTATGTCATACGCATGATAACGCCACGTTTATTAGTCTATTAGGTGTAATTGTAAATAGTATTATATTTGTATTATTTGCAGTATTTGACCACTGTTCTCATTTTGGGTGTTATTCTCAAAACGTTGTGGCCGTTGTAACATCCGCACTTCGAAGAGCGTATTTTGTCGACTTCACGAATCTTTCTGTTAAACTCGAAAATCTATATTAAGTTTTGATCGGAACTCGACATTTAATCCCCGTGTGTAGCATGTTCCTGTTTCGTCAGCAGCGATAGGCATAAAGTTTTTATTAATTCACAACTGTATTCAAAAACACAAGCTGAAAACATTAGTTTAAATAATCCAAATAATGCAAATTATTCCTTCTTCTTTTTTTCAAACACTTTGATGGGTATGCCACGGATAAGTTTCGCAATTTTGTGTTCGTCAGGTTATAACTTTTGAGTATGAAACTGTATTTCCGTTGACTCGGTTATGGCGTGTTACTGTTAGCACGTCAGCTGTTGATCTGGCAGAACGGAACGCGTATTGCATGTTATTGTTTTGATTAATGTCATAATTAAAATACAGGAAAACTCTTTTGTATGTTAAAACGTTGTAGTTATAGACAAGTTTATTTTTTTCATATTTAAGTTTAGAACAAATGTATTGATCCGCCACACGTGTGTTTTAAAAAAACATACTTATGATTATTCCAGGTTTTAGTGTAAATATGTATTTGGTCAGTCTATTACATTTAATGAGGAAATTGCATTTTTATAGTCTGCCATTATGTTCAATGGAATATTGGGTGGTCTGTTATGATTAATTTTGAAATCTGATTCCGGTTGTACTTCTAAGCTTTAACTCGAAAATATATTTTCTCATGATCGTAACGCTTTTTATCAAACTGTATTTATCGGTAGTTTTTCACGCTTGTATTTCAAATAGATAGTTCGTTTTTTTGTCACTTCTTTTTTAAACAAGAACCCCATTGATAAAGGCGCAAATTAAGACGACGCATCTTTACACTATCCGTTACAGTTGATTTAGTTTATTTCGTTTCGTAACTCTTAGTAAAATCATCGATCAATCTTCATCTATTATTTGACATGGAAAAGAGATGGAAGCCGAATACCTACGTAGTCGATGAATGCAAATTGTGACATGACTGCTTATCCAGGGGAGATGCAAATATTACTTACCAAACATTAATCTATCGTGAAGCTTACTAAATAGAGGAATTTGAAGTGTTACTCTAATATACTAACAACAGCAACAAATCGATGTATATATATATAAATATATATATGATATATATATGATATCTATATGTATTATATATATATGATATGTATATGATATATATATATATTATATGATATATATAAATATATATATATATATATATATATATATATATATATATATTATAACAGATGAGCTACATCCCGAGATCTAAATATTTATTTTTTCTTAACAAAATAATTTTCCAAGCATTCTCAAACATCTGTACATTTTTAATGGTATGTTTCGTTACGCAGAAACAACGTTATTCCTATGTCAATATCGACTGTTTGCGTGCGTAAACTAGTCACTAAAATAGAAGTAGTTTGCCAGCATCGCGTATTTACTTGAGTAGCCTTTATATATATATATATATATATATATATATATATATATATATATATATATATATGTATATATATATATATATATATGTATATGTATATATGTAAATATATATAAGCTTTTAAATCTAGTTGAGGTTCTATAAATGTATATATTTATATTTAAGTTATGTGCATTCGATTCTGAAATGTTTTTTTATTTATCATTTATCTTTCCAATTTTTCTACTATTAGTGTATATATATATATATATATATATATATATATATATATATATATATGTATATAATATTTTCATTTCATGCATGTAAAATATTTATTAAATATTTAAGCAACATGTTTTATATTTAATTAAGATATGGATGATAAATTACACAAATTACTTGCTGAATACAAATCGAGCGTCACATAGAAACAAATAAACTCCCTCGTTTCTTAGGAAAGTGAATACAACGAAATCGCTAAAAATAATAACAGATATAATATATATATATAAATAAATATATATATATATATACATACATATATATATACATATATATATATATATATATATATATATATATATATATATTATAGATGTTAACCCAGTGTAAAACATCGAAAATTAAAATCCGCTTTCTTAGAATGAGGTTCTTACGTCAATTTGATTTTTTGCATGGTTAAATTTTTGATTAATTTTGCTTTATGAGTAATCGAGATTTTGTGGTATTAGAACCCAACATGAAAACAGTTGTCCGACTAATCCAAATATTACAAACTATCAATACTTACTTCAAAAGTTCAGAAATATAAACCAAATTATTAATTAAAAAAATAAATAATAAAACGAATACTCACTTTTTAGCCTTCGATTTCTTTAGACTGCTATTACGTCTTAATATCGAAGGCGTGAATCCATTTTACGTCCATTTGACTAAAAAAGCTATAGCTTTGGTTCTATCCTTTCATTGCGGATCCAACCAGATGTTTTTTTCTTTAGAAAATGTTAATACCAATGTTTTAGTATTCTGTTTTTTTATTTTCACTCATTTCTGCTCTTTGTTCTGAACACTGTTTTCCGATTATTCACTCGCTTTCTGACAGTACAATTATTTTAAAAGCAAGCATTCAAAACGGAAACAGAAGAATAGAGACGTTTTTTGTTGATTTGCTCCAGTAGTGATGTCCATTAGGTTACACATCCTGTAGTGTTGCATTCAATGGACTTAATATCCATAAACGTTTAATCAACGAACACGGAAAACGCATAATCACATTTGGTGCAGTTCGGGTTTTTAATAAAATCTCAGGTGTTCCTTCAATTGATGCGACTTTGTGAATATGATGACGCGTTGTACACGATTTGTCAGCCTGTCAGGCTTATGTTGGAAATAGAGTCCTTTTTTATCAACCGTTCTTGCCCACTCATATTAAAAAGAGTTTCGCTCGGACTGTTTACGTTTTAAAAACATTTTTATGTCATAGCCGGCGGCGTTAATTGCTGCGTTTTTTATTCAATACAAGTGCATTGTTCTGCATATTGAAGTTCTATCATTCAACGTGTGTTGCGCTTCTATGAAAAACAACATTGCATGTAATATATGTAGATGATGCAAACATATATATATATATATATGTGTGTATGTGTGTGTGCGTGTGTGTGTGTGGGTGTGCGTTTGTGTGTGTGTATGCACCCTATATTATGTTCTTGATCATCAAACGAAAATGCATTCCCTTACTCAATATAAATAAGAATCAATTTATAGTATAATATAAAAAAAAAGATAATTTGGCAAGCAGGTTTACATTCAAGTGACGAGGATAAAGCTGTATTTGGCGATGAACACGTCTCATACCAACTGTTTAATCATTATATCAAATCGGATTTGAGTGCCTTTAATCGACACACGTTCGTTCAAATTCGATTAAATACGTGTCTATTTCTAGTAAGGTCTATTTTTAAATAAAACCACTTGTTTTACGGCACGTATAAACTAGAATGCAGGTTTATCAAAAAGGGATTAAATGTTATTTTGTGTATATATGACGATTTCCTTGCTTTTCAATGACATAGCCTGGCAAATGCTTGAATAATACAGATACAAATAGATTTGGCAGATACAAATAGATTTTATTATATGAACTTAACATATGGCATGATCACATCGACATAATGCTTCGGTGAAATCACAATTGTTAAGCAACGGTGAACCTAGTCAATACTAAATGGTTTACTTCGGAAATATCTAGTCTGTAAAAAGTGGGGGAGCCGCTATGATTATTGTCGTTGTCGTTAAGAGTTATTCACCCAGTATGAAACGATTAAGAGGAAAGAACATGTAAATTAATGAAATCGAATTAAAACGATTTTTTTTAGGATTCAGCAGTTATATATTTAATATAGATGAGTGAAGATTGTCCCAATATTCACGTGCTCTATATCAGTTCATTGCACAGTTTGCGATTTCCCGCTCACTGTGCCGGTCCAAATCGTTACTTGATTCCGACGCCGTCCTCAATATCAGCCGTATACACCTAAGCTGTGCTCCAACAAAAAAATTCTTAATCCGTCGTGTAGTATCAGAAAAGCTACAACACTATGGAGTACTCATATAAAATACGGACTGAGCTAAAATAATTACAATATTATTAAAAAGAAAAAAAATCTTGACATAAAGATTGAGGGTGTTTTATTCATTAAACACATATACCGTAAAAGGTAAAGTTAACTTAAATCCTATCTGAAAAATAGGGCAGCTAATTGTCGGCCAAACTATGGACTTTGCTATTATCTAAAATGATTATATCGTAGTTAGTAGCGGAACAGTACATATTATTATTATTATTATTATTATTATTATTATTATTATTATTATTATTATTATTATTATTATTATTATTATTATTATTATTATTATTATTATTATTATTATTATTATTATTATTATTATTATTATTATTATTATTATTATTATTATTATTATTATTATTATTATTATTATTATTATTATTATTATTATTATTATTATTATTATTATTATTATTATTATTATTATTATTATTATTATTATTATTATTATTATTATTATTATTATTATTATTATTATTATTATTATTATTATTATTATTATTATTATTATTATTATTATTATTATTATTATTATTATTATTATTATTATTATTATTATTATTATTATTATTATTATTATTATTATTATTATTATTATTATTATTATTATTATTATTATTATTATTATTATTATTATTATTATTATTATTATTATTATTATTATTATTATTATTATTATTATTATTATTATTATTATTATTATTATTATTATTATTATTATTATTATTATTATTATTATTATTATTATTATTATTATTATTATTATTATTATTATTATTATTATTATTATTATTATTATTATTATTATTATTATTAGTAGTAGTAGTAGTAGTAGTAGTAGTAGTATTATAATAATAATAATAATAATAATAATAATAACAACAACAACAACAACAACCAAAATTGTTTGTTATTATTTAATGCCTATTGGATTAGAATTAGTGCGTCATGCCAATTGGATGGGTGAATATTGCTAAACGTGTGCTCATCTGTAGATTAAAATACTAATTCCTATTAATTCCTGACTGTGTGTCAAGCGGATACTCTAATACAAGTTTTCCGCACCTTATTAAAACGAATAATTCACACAAATTTTCGACTGGATCGCCCCTGTAGTTTTTGAGGAAAAATGTAATGGAGAAATAGACAGACAAACTAAGAGAAATATAATGTAGATGTTAACGACTTGAGGCATCACAACCCTTAGCTATATTTCTGTTTTTTTTTAACCTGAAATGGGTCGATTTGTCGTAAAACGCTACTAACTTTCAATCTATGTTAGAAAATACCAATTAAATTTTTAATCTAAATTTAAATTATATTTCTTCTGTTATCTGTATACAAAACAATCATATAAATTCCACTACTAGACTTCATGCGATTTGAAAAGTTCGGATTTTGAAACCTGAGAAAAGTATTGTTTTAATGAGATGCTAGATGGCGTTGCATACAGCAGTAGTAATTCTTATGTGCTATACAGAAAGTTACGATTCTCGAGTTTTGAAAATATACATTAGATCATTATGAAATTAGATTCTAAGCTATTTGTAAATATTTCAAATGAAAACTCGTGATTAGTCGTTGGATTATTCACGTTGGTTTACTGATTCGTATTAGATCAACAAAGTTAAGCGATAGTCAGCTTAACTTGTATTAGATTTGAGAATACAGGTCGTAGTATGCATCAAAGTAAGCTGTAATGTATCATATCTCAAAAACAACGAAGACCACTTCCTTGTACAAATTTATATTAATTTTAGAAAACTGTAGTAGCAATTAGAAAGCCCCTCCGTAAAGGACATAGATCAAGAAAAGAAAGGCTCTGTTGATAAAACAAGCAGGATAGAGTTATCTTTGAAAAATCCTGTCACAAACAAAATACCTACGTCCAATAAGGTACGAGCCAGTACGAAAGTGACAAGGTATCGAAAACTGCCATAACATGTCATTGTACAATTTGTTTACACCGGAGATAATGAAATATTTATTCAGATTATGAAGGTAACGAATACTAAGTGCTTAACAACATGCCAAGTACGACACCATCACAGTTGGCACTCCGATTTTCCCCAGATCACCGAAATTAAGCAACGTTGAGAATGACCAGTGCCAGATGGGTGACCATTTGGGAAGTCGAGGCGCTGTATGTAGCGGGAAGGTAAAATACCAGGTTGAAAAACTGGCACGATCTATCCTTCTCTCGAGGGTAGATGGCAGTCTCTTAAGCCGTGGTAGGCACCCCATCTAGTGATGGCGTCAAAATAAAAAATACCCTTGATAGCCCTGGCGAAGCATCAAGTATTAAGCCACTG
>NC_136506.1:7916666-8001666 GCF_053919585.1 Euprymna scolopes | reverse complement strand
GGCAAGGAGAAGTCCAGGACGAATAGAAACAATGCGGCAGAACATATAGTACCCGCTTGATCGTTTGAAGTGAAACGTTAAAAAATTACATAATTTTTTTACCAATTTAATATATATATATATATATATATATATATATATATATATATATATATATATATATACACTGAACGGTCATTTTGTCATGTTATTTTTAATTTACCATCATTTATCTTGAAAAACACTGTGTATTTTCCGAGCAGAACAACACACACGCATATGTGGGTGTGTTTGTGTGTGTGTGTGTGTTTGTGTGTATGTGTGTGTGTGTGTGCGTAGATTTGTTTCGTGATTTTCTATTATGTAATGAAACACGTGTAAGACACAACATATAAACAATAAAATTAATGTTTGATGACAAATAATGTGGCATTTGTCGAGATGCGAGAGGGAAACCCAAGAAAAAATCTTTACAAGGAAATATTGTCGCATCAAATTCTTTCAAATTTGAAAACCAATTTTTTTTATTTGCCATAAATACCTATCACATATATGGGCCTATCATATTCAGATACAAAGAACATAAACACACTTTATATATATATATATATATATATATATATATATATATATATATATATTGCTGTTTAATTTTATGACATAAATTAATATGAGAAGATATAATTTTATGTGTACATTTTTAGTATTTACTTCAAGAGTGCTCAATACTAAAATAGAGCTAGGTTGTCAGTTATGAAAATATGTAAAATAAGTAAGCGACACAGTATATTCCGCGCTTCAAAGCTATGCGTTTTTATAAAAATTCGCGATAACCACAACTCTTCGCATATGTCTGACGAATTCTCACGAGGATGAAACGTTGAATATTCGTGTAGCTTAATTGTAATATATATATATATATATGTGTGTGTGTGTGTGTGTGTGTGTGTGTGCCTGTGTGCGTAGTTATTCTCCTATAGTGTCCAAAAGTACTGAGCTAATATTGACTTTTTGTAATGTCGCATAAATGTGATTTATGTGTCTGGGAAATTTTCTTAATAAGGTTTCGTATTAGGATGTTTCACGATAAGTATCAACAATCGATAATAATAAAAATTAAATGTTATTTGAGTCATTACAGTCCGATTCTGACCAAAGTTACCACTTTTATACAGATTAACATTACATCTTTTACTTTATATTACTGCAGAATTAGAAGGATCAGATGTATAAACTCAAATAGAACTTATAAGTTAAGGAAGGAGTATGCTCGAAATGAATGTTTCTGTTCAGAGCAAAATTGAACATTGGTCCATAACTTTCGGATTTTAAACTGTAATTCAGGCTATAATATAAAAATAATCTCATAAAATAAAGTGTGGCTCCCCTACTGTCTAATGTAGACGACAAGCTATTGTGGACTAAGTCACTGCGCAGATATCGTAAGATGCAACATATATGTAACGTGGAAAGGTTTGTCCCCTTCCCATGTAAATAAGAGGAATACTAGACAAGTTAAAATGAGCTGACGATAAGCCTTGAATCGAACTCTGTAGGCAAGTAGAAGAAACGGAATTTTAGAAATTAAGTCGATTTTTAATTCTTTTAAAAATCTGAATATTAAAATGTCAGTTAAAAGAATGGGCAATGTAAATTAAAAATGTATTGTTTAAAAATAGATTATATTAGAATTGAGGATTCTTTTGTTTGTCAAATATGTGTTGGGCAAACATATGTAAAGCAACGTGAAATTTAATCACGTTTGAAAACACACTTTTGACGTCATAAACAAAGGATATTTCTCAATATAGGAGTCTATGGATTCGGAGAGAGTCAGTCAGTTTATCAACCAAGAGTTGAGACAGTCAGTTGAAGAGGAGAGTCCCTTAGAGGCGCAGGGTAGGAGATTGAACCATGTAGATGCTGCAACTGTGGTATTGTGTATTCCTTCATCATGAACGAATGGTAATTGCGTTTATCATCTTATAATGAACATTGAGTAAGCCTTCGAAGATTATGTGTCCTCCAGACCACCATCATAAATGAAGAATCTCCTCCTCTCTATATGTGTTCAGAACTTGCTTCATATATCTCCCAGTCTGTATTTTATATGAAACCTCCAAGAATTGTCATCCCCCTATCGTCATCTCCGTTATACATGTTCCGTTATGTGACCCAATATGAACTATCGCCATCTTTAAATATGAGACCCTGCTACACAACATAAATTTGCAGTATTCGTGCAATCTGTTTTTTTTTTCTTTCAGTTTTACAGATTTTAATTAAGGATTTGTCTTAGTCCAATTTTCATATAATAGTTGTTGTTTTTTTTTAATTTTTTATTCATTTTCGTTAATTTACCGATTTTTTAAAATTACATTTTTACCTTACATTTTTAACATTATACGTGAACTTCTGCATATTTGCAGTTGGGGAAGTAGGAACCCGTAAAGAAATTCCAAAGTCTACCAGTTTTATTGAAGCAACTATTAGAGTAGTAGGCTTTCTTACATCTAGGGATCTCTACTGTATACGGATGGAACTTTGCGGCTTGTCGGCTTTGTCGGAGTTCTTTACATCGAGGGGATATAAGGGTCTGTACTTCGTTGGATCATCCATTATGAAAATGCTTTTAAGCAGTCAGAGGGGTGCAACATTTCGTGAACCCTGTCCAATAGTGAAAGACTAGTAGCAGATGCACCAGCCCAAATATGACCACAGTACTCAATACATTGGCCGAATTGTGGCCTTGTAGAGGTACACAATATTTTCATGCGTAAGTAACTTTCTAGCAGGGTAGAGTGAGCCCACCACATTAAATTGAGATGTTTTTTTAATAAATGTTTTACGTAGTTACTCTCGCTAGAAGAAGATTATATTTATGAATAAACTATGAGATTGCTTAGAAGTCTTTGTTCATTAGTTCTGGGATTTATTGAAAGATGTCTTGTGAATCTTTAGAGTATATAGATATGCTCTCGTTGCAGAACAGTTAGTATATGCGATATTCAAATCAATTGACAATATGCCCGTTATTTATCTATGCAATAAAATGTGTCTACGTTTGTCTTTGTAGAAGATAGATATCTATATTCTTCCTCTTTTGTTTATGAACGTAAGAAAAAGATAGCCCCTTTTATGCCTTTCTATATCTTTTTATTCATCGTGTCGTTATCCATTGTGAAAAAAAGGTTACTGAAGAACAGGGTCTTGTTTTATTTTTTTTTCTTTATTTATTTTTTATAGAGTTAATATAATCCGCAAAATGTTCCCTTATTGTACACGGGAAAAAAAAACGAAACCAAACCTTTGCAAAAAAATGTTGTTGATTTTATCATGGAAAGAAATAATTGCTTTTCTCGCTGACAGCGAAGGCTACCCGAAAGAAAAGAAAATAATCTCCCTTCAACTTTATAAGGAAAAAATAAACAAATTGAGAAGAAATGATAGAGAAAAAATACGACATATTCCTGCTGTCTTTATTAACTACGTGCGATTCCAACTGACGTCGAACTGAAACGAACGGTTACCTTTAGCGTAAACAACGTTTTATTCAAGGAATCCTTATATTAAAGAAAAAACGATTGAGCTCAAAAGAAGATTTCTACGTTAACATTGCAGACCAATAGATATTAAGTTCGCGGACGTCTATATCAACCAGGATGAGTCGGATGTTGAAATGGTCGATTGCTCAAAATTATGTTATTTTTATGCTATGTGTGTGTGTGTACGTGTGTGTGTGTGCGTGTGCGTGTGTGTGCGTGTGAGTGTGTGTGTTCATTAATTCCGGGCGTTGAACGAGGTAATTAGTCATCAATCGGTGGGCCATTAATTAGAGTAAGAGAGAAAAAGAATAAGAGTTTTTCGCGTCGCGTCTTTGTGTGAAGTTTTGAACAGCAAAACGAAAATTAACATATTCCCTTCTCTGCATGTCACGTGACTGTGTCACGTAATCATGAACACACTTTTTTTTTTTTTTTTTTTTTTTTTTACTGTTTTCACTCCAAATAAGGTATATTGCTACTTGGGCGGAATCGTTTAGTATTTAGGTTCATATCTAGATGGAGCTATGTAAAGACGTGTTAAGAGTAATGTCTGCTTGCAGTATATTTAAAATTCAGCAAGTTAGTACAGTCAGAGAAGAGCGAAAGGTGTCAGATGATAGAAACTAGTAGAAGCTTTCTGGCATCTAGAGACCTCAACAGTGGAGGGTTGGATTTCGCTGTCTGTCGGGTTAATTGATAGCATGTACACCGAGAGGTTACAAATGCTAGGGGTTCATTAGCGCACGGTCCATTATAGTACTCATAGTATAGACACCAATCCGAAAAAAAATTCAAAATGGCGTAATTGAACAATATAAAAGGTATTTGTAGGTTCTCTTCCAATTCGCAGATTTAATCGAGTCAAATGACACTTCATTTCCTTTTGACAAATTGATTGTTGCTTTTTCTTCTGATAAATTCAGGGCATAATAGATTCACTGATTGATATAATAATTAAGTGATTTATTTTGCGCTTCGAAACAGATACTGCCAATCAATAATTCTAAATGTCAACGGAATTAAAGGAATAAATTATAAGATGGTCAACGATATGAATTTTGGAATATAGTTTTTTTCATTTACTCACTATATATATATATATATATATATATATATATATATATATATATATATATATATATATATATAAACTACTACAGAAAAACGATCGAATGTTATCCACCCACAGGAGTGTATGAATTCCTCTCCTATCCACCCTCGGAAAGTTTAACAAGTCTAAGTTCTTACAATAATGTAATAACGTATTGATTGTTGTTATGCAAGTTTGAGGAAAGATTCCCAAGTGTAACAAGATATGTCTGAAAGAAGATTATATCACTCGAAACGTTGTAAGACTTCAATTTTAAACATAAACATTAGTTCAAGTAATCTAAAGAATACAAATCCATTTCTATTTTATATTTGTTAGGGTTGCATCGGTCACGTTTCAGTACTAAAACGAGTCGACGCAACAGTAACCACGCCGTTTCTATAGGTAATATGGCGCCGTTTTGGAAATCTTTACTAGTGTGTCGAAACAAAATCCCCAAACGAGTATGCATAGCAAAAGATATTTTAAGGTTATCTTCTGAAGGAGATTTTGCTAGAACCTTGGGATTGATTGATCGCGCATGCGTACATGTAACCGACGCTCGGTCGACATGTCGGATCGGAAAGCTCTGATTTACAATCTACAGAGAAGCATACGAGTGTTATGTAATGGGTTATATTTTAGAAGATGACGTATGTATTATATTTATTAGTGTTCATATTAGTAAGAGTCTTAGAGTGATAGAGACAGTCTTAGGAGTGTTCATGTTGTTGGGTGTTGTGAGATGCTAGATATTATATATATTCATTGTGAGTGTTCATCTTGTTGAGATATAGACTTACTTATATATAACGAGACAGACAGGTAGGATACAGATTACTACGGAGAGCCTAGCCTGTAATTCAATGAGAGATTTATGAATATCTTGATAGATATACCGAGCGTGTGTTTGACATTTACGTTTTGACAGTTGTACATTTTTATAAACACAAAGTTCATATTAATACAATTTTACTTTACCTTTGTTTTGGTGGAATGACACGGAATTTAATTGCCAGGGCTATTTGTGAATCAAAATGGTTCCTTTCATCACTAGATGTTGGTGCTCAGTCATCGGATTCTTTATTCTAATTTAGTCATCACATTTTTTATTCTAATACTAGTCTGGGTTAATGGCGTTGCTCGAGTGTTTGCAGGGGTGTGTTGAGAAAAAAAGGACGTAGTAGGCAAACAGGCAGGCCCGAACCTGTAACGCGAAGGCGGAGAAAGTGGAGGTGGGAGTAAGGGTGTTGCTTGAGAAAAAATAGAAAAAAAAAAAGGAAAATTCGAGCGCAAAAAAATATGAGTAGTAAACAGGCTCGAACCCGTATCATGTCAGAGGAAAAAGAGGTGAAAAAAAAACAACGATGTGCTTACCGTGGTTGTGACGTCACGGACGGTCGAAATAACGCCTTTTATGCGACGTCGTGGAAGCGAGAGTTCCTATTTACAATGCCTCCCCACGGGGCAGAGTTAGACACCAGGGTCGTTTTTTAATGTGGAGAAAAGGAACAAAATAAAAATTGCCTCAGATTTATCTTCCACTAACAGAGAACAATAAATTGAAGTGTAGCATCTTAAGAACAGATACTAGACTTTGATCTTGACCCAAAGCGAGAGTTGAATGACTTGCAAAAAATGTCAGCGAAAAAAAACAACCCTCCCTGTACAAAAGTGTCCAGTTGAGGGTGAAGAACTTAATGTTTTTGGCAAATTTTTCGACATTTTCCCAAGGGTCGAGCTTAAAAATGGTACTGCTATCGGGAATATCCTTCGCCTCCGTGAAAAGTATTAGTAAGACATACAAACAAACATATATACATTTAAACAGAGTTTTTCCCTTTATATTATAGATTACTATGCTAGTGTATTTGATGAAAAATAAATATTTGAATTTAGGAATTTTACTACACTGTTATTCTTTTATATATGTTCTGTTATTATATTTAACATACATTGAGCTTTCAAATAACAAGGATTGCTATGGAGAAATACAGAAATTACAAAAATAACATTTATATATGACGCAATTCTCTACTTATATAAAAGTCAATTACGTCCAAGATTGGAGTACTATTGCCACATCTGAACAGGAACTGCTAAAAACACTCTATCCTTCCTTAAAGAGTACAAAATATTCTTTGTGGCTTGGTGGGGGATGCCCTTTTCTCTTCCCTGCAACCTCTCTCCCACAGGAGAAACGTTCCGAGTCTGTCTTTGTTTTATCGTTATTTCAATGGCAGGTGCGTGTTTGAGCTCCAATCCCTGGTCCCCCATTGCCAATCTTTCAAGAAAAAAGCCCGTCTAGCTGAAACCACTGTCAAAAATTTTCCCCACCATTTATCTGTACCATAACAAAAACGTAGATTCCATAAACAACGCTTCTTTCTTAGAAGTGCACGCCTGTGGAACTCTGTTCAGTCTGCCTTTTTCCCACCTGAATACAACCTGTATGTCTTCAAGTCCAACATGAACAAATTCCTGATGAACCGCCCCTTAAGTAGACACTTTATCATATCTCAACACTAACATATTGTACATGCAATAACCCTTATCCCTGAGTGGCTTTCTGCCCTTGATATGTGGTTACCACCTTGTAAAAAATATATATATATTATTTATTAATTAATAATTATTACATGCATAAATAATATTTAAATAAAATAAAAAAGTTCATACGTCATCAAAATGTGGGCGAAGGAAAATGTAAACAAAGGGTAAATTACCCCTTTCTTATAATAAAAAAAACGCTCAGGGAGCGAAAAAAAGAAAGAAATTAATCGCTAATAAAAAATGAATATAAATTCAACAATCTTACACACACACACGCACACACGCACACACCCACACACACACACACCCACACACACACATATATATATATATATATATATATATATAACTTTGTGTATGAGTTTCCTTATAGGTTCCAAAATAGCTAAACCTATCTTTTGCAAATTTCACAAACATTTTATTTATATGTCTGGCGGTGATTTTAGCTATGTTTTCTACAGAAATCAATCCGATAAGTATCGGAAATCGAGAAAAAAATTATGATCCTAAAAAAGTTTTCTTATTTATAGATAAAGAAAAAAAAATGTTTACAAAGAAATATTTTCCGTTACACCGTCAAAGGGAGATAACAAATTTTTAGCAAATCCTTTCTTCTAAAAAAAAAACATATTTATTATAAACATGAGATTTGGCTTGTGGTAGAACATTCTACTGCTGATCGGAGACTCCCGGTTCTATCCCCGGTGATACACAACATATTATTATTTTGTTATTAACGCATACAATTTACGAATTAAGAAGAGGTACCATTTAAAATCGCCGCAAATCATTTCTTAGTTTGAATATTTTAAACTAAATATTTATAAGAAGTTACTTTTTCAGGGCATTCACGGTTAAGCCCAAATATGAGCTGACTTGATATTTTAAATAAACAGATAGAATTTGATAAACATTATCATTATATTTTTTGCGAATTCGTCCACCGAGCCAATTATTCCTCGTAATAGATAATAATTAATAGATGATTCTCTCGCAATCTGCATAAATTACAACTGGGAACTGCCGGGCTTCGAGTAGCCCTAGTGTTTGGAGGTGTGGTAATAGGCAGGCAGGCTCGAACCTGTACTGTGAAGGAGGAGAAGAACGGGAAAAAACGTGGCGTCTTTGCCGTTCCGTCCATCGCCAAACCGAATTGACGAACGTTTAAATTAATGTTAGTTAATCGAAAGTAGGGGATGACTTTCGAAAATATCGGCAAAAATAGCGACCCCTTCTTGTAGAAAAGTTCCCAGTTGAGGGTGAAGGAATTAAGGCTTTTAGCCAATTTTTCGATAGTGTGTTCTCCGAGGAGTCAGACTTCAACACTCTACTTATCTCGTGAAAATCCGTCGCCTCTGTCAAAAATTTTAGGCAGACATATTACCATACATACATACATACATACATACATACATACATACATACATACATGATGATTGCAACGTCTTGTCAGACGAGTGCCGCTCCCTCAGTCACTGAAAGTCCATGAGCCCGAAAATAACCTTTTTTTTCTAAGTTCCGCCAGCGAATTCACACGCTCAAGCAGACATGACATTGAAGATAGTCCTTGGCATACATACATATATATACATATACACACATACATACACATACGTACCCATAAACATACACACATCCATACATCCATACATACACAATACATATAACACATACATACAAACATATACATACACACATATCCACACATATACATATATATGCATACACATATATACTATCATATACAAATACATACACACATATACATACATATTCACATGCATATACGTACACATGTATGCACATATACATACATACATACACATAAAGTTACCTACATATACTTACACATACAAATATATGCACCTATAAGCATACATATATATATGCATATATACATATACATACACACAAATATATATACGTATGTACATACCAACCCACATAAACATGTATACACAATAAATAAATTAAAATATATACGCACATACATATATACATATATATATATATACAAATAGGTATGCATACACATACATACACTAGTACATATATTAACATACATACGTACATACATACGTACATACATACATACATACATACATACGCACACATATGCATATATAGAATGATGGCAGATCAATTATTACATGCTTCCAGCATTTCAGGGCTACACACATGGCACTTTTTTCATCGCCACGCACAATTTTTATAGACAAATGCCTGAGGAAGTATCTATACAAAGATGATGTTACAGAGTTTTAGCTTTTTACGACAGCTAAGTCTCTCTCTCGGTTCAAAATGTCGAGATCCAGCAACAAGCATGGGCTAGATGGCCAGCAACAAATCAAACGGCAGACCACCTTAATGCGGTGCTGGTCTAAAAAAAATAAAAACATATATACATACATATATACATACATACATACATATATACATAAATATATACATATATACATACATATATACATACATACATATATACATACATACACATATACATGCATAAATGCATATATACATTATAGAAGAAATGTTCTTTTAGTAATATATATAGATATATATGTGTGTGTGTTAACGGGAAAAAAGCCTTTACTAATTTAGATATGTATGAGAGAGAGAATCGTGAGTGCAGAATAGTTTATGCGCCATTCTCTGCTTTACATGTGAAAGAAAACCTTGTTATTGATTATCTTCACAACTCAATTAGCTGCCATCCTTTGTTAGAAAATAATTTTCAAGATGTCTGCCTTATTAAAACAATGAGCCTGTAAAACAAATTCTGCCGATGGACACTCTAATCAAAATCATACCCTTATAAATGCTAATAATTTTTTTATTCTTTCCCAATCTCACCAGAAAGCAAATTCCTTTTTGACCACGTGATCAGATTACAGTCATCACAGATCAGGTAGTAATCCATCACGTGACTAACACAGAAATATTACTGCCGGCAGAATCAAGATAGCGGCTTGACTACATCTTTCACATTCACACCAATCAAATAATATTTCCTTTTTTCGCCATTTTACCGTCATTTTACAAGAAATTAACTGCACTCAATTAATATCACAGTATGAAATTAAAATAATTATACCACGAAGATCCAACGGCCATCCAACATATGGCTAGATGCAATTAAGTAATATAAAGCTTCGTTGGTCCATAGATAACCATTTGCGAACCCCAGATGCAGTGAATTTAATAGTCGTCGTAACTTTACTTTATGTAATATTCTTTATAAATGTTTGACTGTATCACTTCAACCCCCTTCATCTAGACATAAAATAATAGGTATATTTAGACTATTCTCTAACGTTGAGCCACATTTAGATGTGTAATAAAAAAGCGTGCCAGTTACTGTAAGAAAATGAATTCTTATGTAGACGTATGAAAAAATATATTTAAATAATAAAGAAAATTCAGTAATAGTGTGAACACATTGAAAAATTTTAAAAAAATATATAATATTCAAACAGTTTATTAATACTATAAATATGGAACTTGCTACTTGTATATCTCAAATCTACAATGTGGAACAATAAAACTGTCGCACTAGAAAAGACATGATTCCATTTCCGTTTGATCAAAACCGGTTTTTATTTTCTATTGTAGACACTCTATTAACTGGACAGTTGTGTACAAATCTCCAGCGCTATGGGAGCCTTCTATCATGTCTGAAACTAACAATGTTCCACAAGCGCGATCGCAGATGCGTTACCGTACAACTCATTCCCTCTGCCGACTCAAATTCTGACATCAAGACCATTGTCAGCGCCCTAAAAATGCATCGCTTAATTGCCAAAATAACAGGGACGCATCCAGCCTGATGAAAATAGAATTTCCCTCAGATTTATGGTCCTTGGTGTGATTTCAAGTGAGGGTCACATCATACAACCTCACATCTTCGAAGTTGAAGTGCATATTTGCGCATGCGTAAAAACAATTTTTAATTTTGTAGTTTTCAGCTCTTAGCAGCTATTTTTACAAGCTAGAATCCAAATCTAATTTGTTCAAAATGTATTAATTAAATTGCAAAGGTTCAGAACAAAAAATGATATAGTAATTTGGTCGGGACAATTACTCAGAGAGAGAGAGAGAGAGAGAGGGGGGGGGAGAGAGAAAGAGAGACAGCCAGCCAGACAGACAGACAAAACAGGTTGCTTTTATATATATACAAGAATGCCTGTGGCCGTTGCTTGGTCGTAAAATACGCTAAAATATAATATTTTAATTCATGCAGAGTTCATATTTATTATGATAGAATATGTTTTTTTTTGTTTAATATATAGATTCCAATATATAGTATGATTATTAAAAGTAGAAACATATAAGTAGGGCGCCATCATTTATGATCAAAACCAAAAGATTAAGAGCACTAGCCTTCTTCCTTACTGACTAAAATAACTACAAACTCATCAAAAAACCTTTAAAAATCAACTGATTTTAATGTATAAATGCATATTTGTGCACGCGTACAAGCAACACGCTTATTCGATTTACGCTTGCCAAGTTTCAATTCCCCTTTTTGTTTTTTAGGCCTTTTAGCTATTTTACCGGCTAAAAAGGATTTTTTTTCTTAGATGCAAACCCCATATACATCAATTTGAGGTATGTAGATCATAAATTAACAGAGTAGTAAGGTTGAGACGGTTTCGCACACATACGGTCAAACATCATATATATATTTATATAATTTTAAATAAATAAGAATGTAAATATACAAACTACTAATTATAGTGGGGGTGATAAGTAGTGCAATTAAGAATAGGAAATTGTATCAAATTTTTGTAACATGTCTTCTTCCTAAGATTAAGGGTGGTGGTGTTTGATCAACACTGCTGGGGAGCCATGATGTAATATACTGTTTTGTTTTTAAATCCCCGAAACAGTGTTTCATGGTAAACAACTGATGATCCCTTGAAAAATAAAAAATTGGTATTATAGTAAATTCGAGAGAGTTGATGCAGTGATTGCAGGTGATTAAATGACTTACTGACTAGATGTGTCTTTTTTTTAACGAATGATAAAAAGTATTTTTTGTATGGTTTCAAATGTTAAAAACTTCAAAGACTATATATATATATATATATATATATATATATATATATATATATATATATATATATATATATATATAAAGTTCATCTCATCGGAGGAAATGTATTTAGGAAAATAAATGCAGGTAATTATAACTCACGTAAATTGAGAATTAAATCCTAAATAATTGTATGAAAAAGACATTCCGTGGTTGAATGAATGAAAATAGAGGAAGAGTTTTAAAATCCAAAGCAATTCATACTGTTATTTTGAAAGGTAAATTGTGTTGTTTTTTAATGCATATAACACGCTAAAACGTGAGTTATTGCAGTTCAAATAAGGCATATGACGTAATCCATAGAGTTTACTATGGTGAAATCAGTTGAAAAGAGCTTGGATTAATTTGATCATTGCACAAGCATAATTAAAGACTGATTAAACTGTGTATATTAGCTAGGAAATTTCTTTTATGAGAATATTTTTTAATTACTATATATATATATATATAATTACATTTAGAGCCCAAACAAGGCACATTGCCACTTTGATGTAGGGAGCTACTATCAGGGGCAGCAACTGCTGGGGCACTATGTTGGGATTTGGGCAGCAAGATGTCGGTTCACGTTACACTTAAACTTCTGCATGGCAATACAGTTAGAGAAACAGCGGCCCTGGCAATGTTTTCAATATAATTGTTCCAACTCATGTTTCCTGTGAACATTAGGCAAGCAGTTTGAAAGATGTACTCTCAGACAGTGAGTCACTGGCCATTGCTATTGGTGGCAGAGAAGGTTTCTTGTAATTTTTGAAGGAAACCAGTTTAGTCTTGGCATCATTTAATGTGACCATCCATTTATGTCCCTATTTCACTACAGATTGGAGGTCATCATCTAGTGTTTTGCCATTTCTTTAGTTATGTGTTCATTTGTTTTCCTGCCAGGCCTATTATAGAGTGTGGTATCAACAACATATATACCAATCTCAGAGGCAGTTTTGTCGGGGAGGTGATTAATAAATATTAGGAACAATAGAGGCCCAAGGATAGACCCCTGCGGCACTCCCGCATTTATATCACACTGTTTAGATGTACGACCGTCGAGGACAACCTGGATTTTTCTCTTATCTAAGAAAGATTAAAGTATGTTAAGTATTCTACCAGTGATACCTTATGATTTAATTTTCCTGAGGAGACCCTCATGCCATACCCTGTCAAAAGCCTTAGATATATCTAGAGCTACCGCTCTGCCCTCCCCCACTTTGTTCAGTGAATGGTATATACGTTCAGAGATTACAGTGAGGATGTCTGCTGTAGAACGGGCTTGTCTAAATCCATATTGTTTGTCAGTCAGAGGTTTTGCATCTGTAAGGTGCCGGACAAGAGCATGGTTAATTATGGTCTCAAATATTTTGGCGAAAAGTCGGAGGAGGCTAATGGGGCGATAATTTGATGGGTCAGTTCTTTCGCCAGAATTCTTGAATACTGGTACCACAGAAACAGTTTTCCCACAGCCCGGAAAGCATGATTCATTAATGCATTTGTTGTAGAGTTTGGAGAGAACTGGAGCTACTTCGGCTGAGCACGTTTTTAATAGCACAGCTGGGATGAGATCAGGTCCACATGCTTTTGAAGTGTCAAGGTTTTTTTATGATAGCGTTTACCTTAGCAGGGGTGATTTTTAGATCGTTTAGCGTGGCGTCTGTCGTCAAAGGAAAGTCAGCCAGGGGGTGGTTGGAAGGGTCCAGTGTGGTGTTGTAGGCAAACCGGCTGGCAAGCATATAAGTCTTGTCGGTTGATGAGAAAACAACCTCGAGATTGTTGGTTAGTGGGGGAATTGTTGATTGCCCATTATTTACTACACTGTTGTTGATTTTCCAGAAGTCACGAGTTCCTAATTGTTGTGCTTCGATGCGTTTTTAGTGGTTTTAGTAAATTCTCTCTTAGCTGTAGCGATTTTTTTCTTAACGTTACTTCTAGCTTCTATATACTTCTGTTTGTTTGAACTGGACTTATGTCGGTTAAATCTGCGCTATGCATGCTGCCTTTGAGCAATGGCCGTTGCGCAAATCGAAGTAAACTATTGGGGAGAGTGAGGCATTCTATAAAATTTCCGCATGGGAACATGTGCTTCAATCGCTGTTTTGAACTATTCAGTGGTCTCATTTGCGCACTGTTCAGCAGGAAGAGACAAAATATTTCCCCATGGGGCATCTCTGATAAGATCTCGGATGGCTTCCCAGTCAGCCTTTTTATAATATCTGGTTGTTTTGAGCACTGGCTCTTCAGTTTTGGGTCTAGAATTTAGGGCGATTTCTACCATTATCACTGCATGGTCAGCGTTCCCGAGTGGGCTGTCAGCATTTGTTATACAATCCTCGGGAACTGTAGTCAGAAGTGATGCGTGTTGGAAACGTAACCATTTCTGATAGGGAGTGATATATAGCGAAACTATGTGTTACGAATGTAGACTCCAAGTCCGTGCATATGTCAGTCATAGTTCTTAGGGCAGAGTGGGAGATAGTCAGGCATGTTAAAGTAGTTAGAGGGGATGGAGGAGTGTAGGTTTGTCTCGCTTAGTGCAAAGATATCCTGGGTATTTTTAGGAGAAATGCTTCAACATCAGCTAAATTAGTTCTAAGCCCACGGATGTTAGTGAATGCAAGCCTCAAGGAAGGAGGCAAGTTGGGGTTGTTTGTCCCTAGGCCTGGTTTAAGCTTATTTTTATTGTACTGTCATCATGTTTTAAAGAGTTTCAGTTAGGTAAGGGGAAGCTGAACAAGAGGTTATGCTGGGTATCAGACATGCAACACAAATACACCATTAGCCGACCTTTCTTCAACTAGGACTGTGACCTCAGGAAACCCCATCGGGGATTAGTGCAGGATCCCTTTCCATGCACGACATGGCACTACAAACATCCCGATATTATACACCTGTTGATGGAGCAGCCGCTCTAAGTTCTACCAAAGAGTTAGGGCACCTGTACTACCAGTCGGAAACAGCAGCCAGGAACTGTCAATCCGGTAACCTTAGTCCATCAGAAGATGATCACCCCAATCTAATTGCACAAGCATGTGTGGTACTCAAGCACTCCCAAGTGCCCAGTTTTGAGGGGTGGGATGTGTCGGGAGTTGGGGAAAGGCAGTCATTGCTCTAGACAAGAAACAAGATCTACCACTAAGTGTTTTGTCGATTCACTTGTGATAGTGTCTCTGCGGCTTACTAATAGGCAAAGAAGGAGTATGGAAGTCGGCGATAGACGAAGCCTATCTACTCATCAAACATAGCCTATCTACTCCTTATATATTATCATATTAAAATATTTACAATATTAAACGTATAATAGACTATTGAACACGTTATGAAATAGAAGTAATTCTGTAGCCTCATCTCGAAGATTAAAATACAACGTTGTATATATATATATATATATATATATATATATATATATATATATATATATATATATATATATATATATAAAGATATATATATGTTACTAAAGTATTCAAGAGATAAAACCTATGATTAAAAACGAGGTTATTAAGTGTAGCGACTCTTTAATATCTCTCTCTCTCTCTCTCTCTCTCTCTCTATATATATATATATATATATATATATATATATATATATATATATTCACCCGATGAATAGTTAAGCAATTAAGCAAGCCCAATAGTTATTAATTTGTAAACAAATGATATTTTGAGAACTATCTGCGACGGGCGGGTGTGGATGTAATACAAAACTGATTCGTGGTTTTATGATTAGATGTGTTGACTCTCAACGCGACGGATGTATGTTCTATCTACGTCTGGGAAAAAGTGTATGACTAGCCACAATGATGAGTTATGATACAACGAAACAGAATGTGGATGACAAATATATATATATATGTGTGTGTGTGTGTGTGTGTGTGTGGGTGTGGATGACATATATATATATATATATATATATATATAGGTGTGTGTGTAGATGACAAATATATATATGTATGTATATATATATATATGTATACATATATATATGTATACATATATATATATATATATATATATATATATATATATATATATATATATATATATGTATATATATTTAAAAGAGTGTAGCCATCTACAGTTGCGGTTTTTTTTAAAGGTTTTCATCATATTTTTATTTTAAAATATTTTTATAACGCGTTTCGAGCTTAGGGTGTGCTCTCTTCAGATGTTTTCGTAAAAAGTTTTTCTTTAAAATAGGAGTTGTAAAAGTTATTTTTACTTCTGCTGGGAAAACACATTTAGTATCAGCAGAGATAAAAATAACTTTTTAAACTCCCATTTTAAAGAAAAACTTTTTACGAAGAGAGAACACACCCTAAGCTCGAAACGCGTTATAAAAATATTTTTAAATAAAAATATGATGAAAACTTAAAAAAAAAACACACACAATTGTTGATGGCTACACTCTTTTTAATATACATTTTTTTCTCCCGTTGGAACTACACAACCATCACTTTAAATAAATAAATATATATATATATATATATATATATATATATATATATATATATATATATATATATATATACGAAAAGCCGCACTTTCTATCAGCATACGGCTACATGGAATAGACTGTCGCTCGAGGATGCCATTACATTAACAATAGATCAATTCAAAACAAAGTTGGTCATGTCCTGGTCAATACTATTAATTAATAGCGCGCTTCCCTCCATCTTTTTTTAGCTTTGTTTTGTTTTGTTTTCTTTTTGTTTTGTCGCGCCCTTTTTAACGGCGACGAAACACGTAATGTATTTACTTTTGCATATACATTGAATATAATTCAATCGTATATCAATGTATATCTAAATAAATTAAATTATTAAATACAATTTCATTATGTGACATACAAATATATGTACGTGATGTTGCCAAGCTAATCAAAAACCTTGTTTCCAATAAGGCAACTGGCCCTGACAGCATTCTAATTATATTGCTTAGAAGGCTTCAACCGAAACTAGCACCCATACTTACGAAGTTATTTAAGCGTTGTCTTAAGGAGAAATGCTTCCCAACACCCTGAAAACTCTCATCAGTATGCCCTGTATATAAGAATTCAGGTGATAATCATCTCCCTCTCACTACAGACCGATAAGTCTCCTACGCATAATGAGTAAACTGCTGAAATCTGTGCTAAATAGAGAAGTAGTCAACAACCTCAGCAAATATAACCTTCTTAGTGACATGCAATATGGTTTCCGTTCTGCTAGATCTACAGCAGACATGGTTACAGTTATATCTCATAGGATTGGCGACTCCCTCGAGGGAGGTTTCATCTCAAGGGCAATTGCCCTTGACATATCAAAGGTCTGTGATAAGGTATGGCATAAAGTTCTACTCCAGTCATGGTATTGGTGGGAATGCCTTCTCAACGATTAAATCATTTCTCTCTGGTAGGTTCTTAGGAGTAGTGGGTGAGGGTAGAAATCAGAAGCTCTCAGCATTACTGCTGGAGTCCCTCAGGGGTCTATCATGGGTCCAACTCTCTTCCTGATTTACATCAATGATCTCCCAAACCACATCCTTAGATCATTCGTAGACTTTTATGCTGACGATACTGCCATCTATAGTAACACTTCGAAGACCGTAAATGACCATGTTCTCTCTGATTCCCTTTCCACTGATCTTGAGCACGTGGTACAATGGGGGAAATGCATCACGTTACTTTTAATGTATCTAAAACCAAGCTTCTATCCTTACATCATCAACGCTCTGCTGCCCAGCTGCCATCAATCGAAATGAATGGCCCTCGTCTTAGGGAGCCTTCATGTCTTGACAAGCTTCTGGACTTGACTTTTCCTCCCGATCTGGAATGGAATACGTATATCCAATCCATTGACAAAGTCGGTGGGAAAATGGTGGGATATCTCACTCCTGCTGCAATTCTCTACCTATATAAAAGCAAGTTTCTGCCAAGGATGGAGTAGTTTTGCCACATCTGGGCAGGAGCTTCTAGGAGCAGCTTATCCTGTCTTCAAAATAGACTTCGTAGTTTTGAGGGGATGCCCTTTTCTCTTCCCTGCAACCTCTTTCCCACAGAAGAGACGTAGCGAGCATGTCCCTACTTTATCCTTACTTTCATAGCAGGTGCTTATCTTAACTTCAATCTATGGTCCCCCCTCGCCAGACATTCACGAAAAACACTCGGTTAGCAAGAACCACTATCAACAATTTCCAACACTCTTTATATGTGTCTGAACCTAAACGTAGATTTCATGAACAGGACTTCTTTCTGATCGCCTGTGGAACTCTATTCCGTTTGACTGCCTTCCAGCTGACTACAATCTGATTGTCTTCAAGTCCAACGTGAACAAGTTCTTATAGAATTATCCCCCTAAGTAATCCAAGTTATAATATTCCCACTAAATTTTACTACGCTAAAATCACAATGACAAATGTATACCCATTAACCCTTATCCTCGAATGGTCCCCGAACCTTGATAAGTGGTGAGCACCATGATATATATATATATAGAGAGAGAGAGAGAAAGAGAGAGAGAGAATGAGAGAGAGAGAGAAATAATAGTGTTATTACATTATTACCGCTTATTTTTTAATAAATTTTTCCCTATAGTTTTAGCTGCTCTAAACTGTGAATACAACATTGTATTGTATAAATGAACGAAACAAATAGTTACTCGCTATTTCATACGCATTACATTGTCTTATATATTTGCATTTTCATCCAGTATTAAATAAACAAGTGTTGATATGACAATAGAAAACGGAAGCCAAGCAGTTGTATTTCCAAATAACTAGTGGACGATTTTTTCCTTTATTTTAAACTTTTTTTCTGCTCCAACTAAAGAGAATGAAACCTTCCATGTTTGTTTCGGGGAAACATCGCCGTTCTTTCCGATTGTGTTGGTTAGATTTTTGCTTTTGTTTACGGTTGATTCGAAGACTTTAATAGAAATCCGCGGGCAGCGTACGGCTAAGAAATGAACAATTCTGAAAATAGTTCCGCCTCTTGTGTGTGACTTTTCCATGAGCAAATCTAAAAATTGAGAGGGTCTTCTTCATCGTAGAAAAACAAACAAAAAAAAAAGCCTGTTGTCACGATCAATTATTTTAGTCGCGGAAAACAGGAAATTAAAATACAATATAGACAAATAGAACATACATGCACAGAAGGGGAATAAAACAATATTATTTTTCAAAAGGCGCTACTGTGATATGCCTATAATATGAAGGGGAATTGCATTTCAAACAAACGTGACCGACTATCGTAAATTATATTCCAAACTTCACTATAACAAAAAATGTGAATGCTATTTCAATTTGTTCAGATATTAGGTGTTATTTTTAAAACGTTTTCACGATTCTAACCTCCGACTTTCTTCAAGTGTTTTTGTCGAACTTGGATTTCTCGCTTCCCTTTACATACAACGCATAGTATTTCCGAATTTGTCAATTTTTATTTACTATACTCTCCGTTGCTTAAATTCGGTGATCTAGCAAGGAGTGGTGTGTTAACGTAATATTCCGTATATATATATATATATATATATATATATATATATATATATATATATATATATATATATATATATATATATATTCAATTTTTTGTATTATCTTTTTTGATTATACATCGAACGTATGGATTAAAGGTCTAAGCATTTTTCCTTCTTGAAGAGTGTACGGTTTGAACTTTTCGACAAATCGTCCTCACATCATCAGGAATGTGTGTTCGTCTCGTTAAGAAATTATAGGAAGATTTATTACAATAGTAATTGTTCTAAAGTCAGTGGTAGGACGGATTGGTATAGAGGAGGCGGGGGTTATGCGAGGCATTTTAGCTTATTGGTACTATTCTGAAATGTGACCTGATTAAGGTAAGGTTTATACGCTCTCACCTCCTACTAGTATTTGAATAAATCTTCTTATAATTCCTTAGAATACGAGACTTATACTAAATACAAATTCCCGATGATGTGAAGAGAATTTCACGGACATGTCGAGAAGGGAAAAAAGGCTCCGACAATACATCAATATGATTGATGTATATACAAAATATAATACGACAAATTTCAAAAATATAGAAGCTATTACTAAACAGCAGCGTTCTATTTTTAACACGGTCTCCCTGAATATATGTATATATATATACATATATTTATATATTAATATATATACATATATATACACACATATATGTATATGTGTACAATATATATATATATATCATACATATATATATATTTGTATTTATTATATATATGCACGAATCTATATGTATTTATATTCATCTATGTATAAATATGTATATGTATAGATATGTATATGTGTTTGGATGCGCGTGTATATATATATACGTATATATGTGCATGCATATATATACGCATATATATGCATATATACCTATATATGCATATATGTATATCCATAGACGTATACGTTTCACACATCAGTTATACTTTTTAACACATTCTTAACTTTTTAACTATGTTCTTGAACTTTTATATCCAGATGATTCAGGCTTTGTTTCACCTCAGAAGTAGATATATAGATGATTCTGGATAACTTATCAGAGGCTTGTAAATGGTTTGGTCTTACCATCAGTCTCAAGAAAATACATGTTATGCTTTCCTCTCCTATAGAAATGTCATATGTTGAACCACAAAATTTGGTAGATGGGAAGAGGTTAAATCTGAGTAGTATGATAAGTAATGGCTGTGGGCTAGATGTTGAGATAAACTATAGAATAGCCAAAAGACAGCTCTGCTTTTGGCAAACTTAAGAAACGTTCGGAGTCAAATCGGGGAGTAACATCTAAACAAAGCTAAGTGTTTACGAAGAATTCGTTTTTACTACACTGCTATGTAGTTCAGTAACTTGGACAATATATTGAAGGCATCTCAAGTTATTGGAAAGGTTGTATTAAGGTGTATTCGAAGAGGACTCTAACGTCTGACACTGTAGTTCTTGAACGATCAAATAATACTAGTATAGAAATAAAATCATTCCAAATCAGATGCGTTGGACTGGACACTCGTTAGGTGGAGGGCAAAAGACTATCTAAACAACTGTTTTATGTTGAGATAGATAGAAGTGAAAACAAACATAAACCAGCATAAACCTAGGACAACGTTTAAGGCTTCTCTGAAAAACAACTTGAAAATGCATACGATGGATGTACGTAACTTGAAAGCCCAATAAAAACCATGAGAGAAAATTGTAAGATGTTTTAATAACAGGGTATAGATCTTGCTGTCTTAAAACGTGTTTTAAGAAAGACTGTCGGAAAGATCATTAGAGAAATTCAAACAGGAACTGATGTGAAATGTATGTTGCAGATCGTTTTTGTCAAAAGCTGGTTATGTATATCATCTGAGACCACACAATCAAATACAGGAACGATAGTCTTATGAGGAGGCTTTTACAGCATATCCGGCAACGCTAATCTGCAAATAAAAAAGTGGGCTTACACGAAAATAGAGAATGCACAATATTATCAAATGATCACTTTTACAAAACGCGGATTTTTTTATGTCACCTATATGTATTTTAACGTAGGAATAAAGATGGACTAAAAAGCTACCAACGTGCACATGAAAGCAGAACACTTATCTGAAGAGATATCAAAATTCTGTCAAGAAGTAGTAATCATATATATATATATATATGCGTGTGTGTGTATGTGTATGTGTGTGTGTGTAAAACTGGTAATTAGTAAAAACCTGAAGAGAGTGGTCAATACTATTGCAAAGCAAATATGTGTTTTATTTTTTAATCCCGTTTTATCTGTTTGGTTACATATGTTTCAGATGTTAGACCATGTTTACGATCAAACAGCCTCCTCAGAACTTACAGAAGTGGTTGTTAGTATTAGGAAGAAGTCTTTTAGAAGCTTCATCTGAAAGATATGTTACCAAACAGATAAAACGGTAATAAAAAAACATATACATATATATGTTTTTTTAATTTTTTTGTGTATACATTTATGTACGTATATATGCACATAATCACACGCATGCATTTTTACATATATATATATATATATATATATATATATATATATATGTATATATATATATATATATATAATATAAAATATGACTAATTATCCCCCCTTGCATTATGTAATTATACAAATAACATTAACTTACAATTTCTTTCGAATTATAAACCAAAAGCAAAAGTATGCTAACGGAAATAAATTATTGCACGGGCGTCCTTTTGGAAAATTTATCATTCCATCGGCTGAAAAGCTATAACAAGCAACTATATGAGTACTTTAACCATAGTTCCTTATTTCAAAAGCCGAAAAATTAAAAGGTTAATATATGTACCTATATGTTATGTATATATCTGTATATCTATGTATATGTATATATGTGTCTATTTTTTTCATATATATGCATGTATAATATTGTACTTAAACCAAATTTATATTTTACTCTATTCCTTTCTATCTCTAACCCATATTAATTTTCTTATCAAGTTTAAATCCAGACCTTTATTTTAATTTTTTCCAGATATATCTGCCTTACTATTTAATGTTAGGTTTATTTATGGTGTCTTTTAAATTTAATAAAAACCACATTTTTCTGATGAGGAAACCTTGTTTATCAAAAGACTATATGTAATAATTATTGTCCCTAACTTGATGTCTACCACAAGAAAGACACTGTTTTTCGAAACGATCGTACAAATAATTGATTTTGTCGTTGTTCCTTCTTATGAAACGGATTTTTAATTTGATTATAATTTGATTTTTAAATTATCAATCACATTACTAAATATTATATATATATGTAAAAATGCATGCATGTGCATACATGCATATATACGTACATAAATGCGTGCGTATGTATACCTATCTATGTATATATCTATAAAAGTGTGTGTGTGTGTGTGTGTGTGTACATTTCCCTACCAAAGTACTCCGTCAACGATCAGTCCATACTCGAGATTTGACATAAAGGGCATTGAGATTTGGGAAATATTTTTAATTTGTTCTCTGCCAAACATTTGGCTATCAATGGCTCAAAATTAAACGATTTTAACTCTACTAAACTCCTCCGCCAATTTTGGTTTTAAACACTTGAAATCTTAGATTTTGGACATGGATCAAACCTTTTAACTTGACTTGAGCCAAAACGATAAATGTTAAGGGGTCGAATTCGACCTTTCAGCCAATTTTGGGTATAAACATTTGAAATTTTACATAAAGTGTACTCGGACATAGTGCAAGTTTTTAATCGAGTTGTCGCCGAAAATTTGGCGACCAATGTGTAAAAGTCTGAAACTTTTGACCATGGCTGTCTTTAGCAAAACATTCAGCAAATACTGGGTTTAAACATTTGAAATTTTACATAAAGAGTAATAAGACATGTGTACCCCCTCACTCGAGAAGGTGGTTAAGGACCCCTTTTTATCTAGAAATCTCGGCTCGTGCGGTCTAGTCTTCTCTGGGGTTGTTACATGAAATCTGGTATACTGAAAGCGAATATCAAAGCAGCAGGCAGGAAGAAGGCAAACTCATGTAGTCTATCTACAGAAGCTTAATTTTGCAGAATGATGTACAAATGTTTTACAGATCTCATTCAGTTTTGTAAATCTTTTACAGGTCTCAATCTCTTCACAGACAGCAACAGACGGTTGGATGAGGAAGGTGGAGGGGTCACCTCTCTTCCTGGATCAATCAAGCAATCTGCTTCAACTCCCAACTCTACTGATCTGCGACTCAACTAAACTATCGCTACTTCTCGCATGTCAGTTGTATATAGTGTAAGTATGTGGATGGAGTGTAAATTCTCGCCAGCCAATAAGATTTCGCCACGAAATCAAAAGCTTTAGGGTTTTGCGTGGGTACGATTCCCACACCTTAAATCTGAATTACTCATTCCAAGGGCAGATGTCAATTCTGACATCCGACCCCGAGTTCATTTAAGGCCAGACAATGTTACAAGTGAAATTTCCAGTTATAAACTTTTAGCCATAAAAATATATTTCTCTGGTTTCAAACAATATCTATTTTGACATGAAATAAAATATATATATTTATCTTCTCTATCTTAAATCTTTCGGTTATCTGGCGTTACCCGGGAATAAAAAGCTACTTCAGCGTAATTCTAACGCTCCTCAATGGGGGATTACGTTAAACATGCAGCAGGATTTCCACTCAGTTTTTGGGCGAAAATATTGTTGTCAAGATCTCAAAGTCGAAAGAGTCGACATTTGCAGAATACCGAACCCCTCCGCCAATTTTGGGTCTAAACACTTAATATTAAATGTGGGTTACTGGGATATGTGTCAAACCTTTTAACACACATACATGCATATAAAATGATGATCAGTACATAGGACCCGAACAAGGCTGGACTGAATTGCTAGTATGTATATACATGTACATTATATATATATGTATATATATATATATATATATATATATATATATATATATATATATATATATATAGCGTGTCCACAAAGTATGGCTACATTATGTAGCTAGACTTTGCGGGCACCCTGTATGTATATACGTATATATATATATATATATATATATATATATATATATATATATATATATATATATATATGTGTGTGTGGGTGTGTGTGTATATACATGTACATAAATGTGTATGTATATATATATATATATATATATATATACACACACATATATATATATATATATATATATATATATATATATAATGATTAATACTGAGAAAGGACGAGGTTAGGAAGAAAATGTGAAAGAAAGAGGAGAAATAAAAATACCTCTGGAAGTTTGGGCAGCGAGTGTCTTCGAATGCGAAGGTCTACCGTTTCCACTTACTCTTAAGAAAAGTCGATATTTTTTTTTTCTTATTGATAGTGAGTAGCCGTTTTGGTTAACTTAAATAACAAAACGAATACCATTTTCCTCCAACAAAGAAAGATTATATCGCCGTTTCCATTTTTCTTTGCGACTGAGTATATAATAAACATATTTAGTCTGTTAACCCAAAATAGGTATCTCCGTTACATACGATTTTCTGGTACCACGAAGACCTAACTTTTGGGATATAATAAGGTCCTAAAAGACTGAAGATAAAAAGGTTTATGCTGAAGAAAAAATAAGCACAATGAACAGGAGAGACCACTTTACATAAATCCACATTAACAGTGAAAAAGTTTATTTTATGCGATCTTTTAACATGTTACCATGGTAACAAGATATAAAACATATCAATATTTTTAAGAATAACTATCAGGTGATTAAAAATAAGGTCGGTGCTTAATATATATTTGTGCATGATTAAACAATACTTCTTTTCCGGTTCCGGTTAAAGATTTCAGATTAAGATCTCGGGTTTCGCCCAAACATTTGATAGATACAGAAGATAACGATAAGGGAATATGCTGTATTATTTATTTTCGCTTTTCTCCAGTTTTTTTTAACGGATTACAACCGTTTTATATCAAGGATTTTGCCCCCCCCCCGTTTTTTTACATGAATTACGTGTAATTATTTAAAAAGTATACTTTTGCATTTCAGGACACACGCTGAAATGATAATGTTATAATTTAGAAATCGATTATTGAACATGAAGTGAGTAGAGTGTTTTGTAACTATACTATACTTTCACCTAACAATTTACTAAAAAAACATACCGTAAAACTTGAATTTAACTTGACAGTACTATTTTTAACATAGCGTGGATGGTTAAATGCAAAGAACGGTCGTAAATTAAAAAAAAATATAAAATGTAACGACAAAGTAAAGTCGAAAAAAGAAAACAAATAATAATAATGGCCACCGAAAAAGCCACCGTCAAATAGGTCATATAAACCGGTTCTGAAAATAGGGGACGATTTACTAGAACGTTGTATGTGTAAGTAAACACACTTTCAAATGGTTAAAGATTGATGTTTTTTTTTTCAAATAGTTGTATAACCTGATAGCTTAGTGTCAAATTATCCGCGGAAATTATTGAAAAAAGACGAGAAGGAAAACATTGTAAATGGGGGATCCGATTTTTCAGGTACACCTACATATTTTTTACAAAAACACTTTCTTTTCAAGTTGTGTGTAATTAAAATTAAAACTTCCTTTTATAAAAAATGTTTTTCGTGACCAACATTATATATTTACGACTAATTTATTTGTATTTTTCATTGCAAGTTGAAATTTTTCAAAGAAAAAAAAAGCAAATATATTTTTTAATGAAAAAAAAGTAAACTTTATCAATTTACATATTTAAAAAAAATGTGTTTTTTTACTACATAACGCAGCGTAAATTACCTTTGAAACAGAACCCAAATCTACTTGGGGGGCTAATACGTTCTAGCGCTCTCTTAAGATGATATAAAAGAATATATTTTTTACAATAATTAAAATTATTATTATAGCGTGGGGGATCACTTTTTTATATAAATTTAGTCTGAAATGGGGCCCTACTTCTTGGCGACGAAGCAAGGCATGTAATCATTAGAATTTTTTCAAGCCTGGGGGTGTAGTAGGGGCAGAAGGGAGAAATAAAGTGGGAATAGTGTTATAAGTTTCAAACATTTATAAATACGTAGAAACACTTCAAAATGTGTGTGGGGGGATTTTTCATTTTTTTTAAGATTTGCTTTAAAAAGTTCTCCTTAAATATTACTTAATGAGTTAATTATTATTTCCTGAAATTTTAAAGGCTGTTTCCCCAAACACTAACAGCCGGACACACACAAATAAAATGGGGGAACTTTTTAACTCATACTCCATCCTTTAATTTCTTTTTATTTTTGTTTGGTTGTGTTTTTTTTTCCAATTATTGAACGGATTACACCCCCTCTTATATAAAATATTTTTCAATTAATCTAAAGTCTGTAAGGTTAAGACCTTGATTATTCAATGTATTTCCTATTGTTTTCACTAGTCCCATGTTTGTTTTTCTGCGCATGTGTCTTTAATTTTGTACGCTTGCGAAATTACGTATTGTTTACACTGGTCGCAACGTTTGTTTTTGCGCGTTTATACCTTTATTCTGTATAATTACTTGCAATTTTAAACTCATAAAAGCAGACAGACATGGCTTTCTGGCCAATATCGAGAAGCTTTTGACAAAGTGTAGTATCTGTTCTCTCAGCATGCTAACTTTTTCACTTCGGACCGACACTCTTCTCGGGAAGCCTGGACTTCATGACCGACGCTATTGTGTGGCAGTCAAGACCACCTTTTTGGGGACCGACAACGCTATCTTTGGTAGACGCGATCTGATATTTTATTTTTTGTTTGTTTCTTCGTTTCTGCACCCGTCTCCAGGTAGAAATGGTCTAATCTTTCCACACTTAATTCGCTTAGCAGCACTGACCTGCAAAGCACCCACTAAGCCTTCCTTCTCTCGTCCCCCGGGAGATCTTAGCTGTTAGCCCGGTCTCCCCGTAAGGTGGATCAGCCACACTTTCTCGCTTCCTACCCCGCTCATTCCCCGCATCCCCCCCATTTCCCTCAACTATTCTTTTTTTCCGTCTCCCCTCCCTAACGCTACACGTTGGCTTGCGTCATATGACCGGTTGAACTTTTCAATACACCAAACCGAAAAAAGCACGCCGACACAAATGAACACACCACCACCACCAACTCCGCTGAAAGGGGACTCCCCGGAAGAAGGAGCTATACCCATCAAACAAGAGGATGCGTCCAAAATCAATAAAAATCCTGTAAATAATGGCGGGGTATCACAGCCCCTGACACCCCTGAGCCAAAGTGCAGAAGTCACTGCCGCCGCTCTTCAGGATGCGAGCTCCCAAAAAGAGTGAGCAACATCAGAAAGGTAGGAGAAACCAGCCATTTCGAAAGGCGAGCTACAGCCCGTAGCAAAACAGGACTCCCTGAACACCAAGGATGCCTCCTTGACTCCCCATGAGGACAGCTCTAAGGCAGAAGAAGATTGTAGAGCCTTCAAGAGAATCCAAAATCGATCAGGATACTCTCGGTGGAACCGGGAGCTGAAAAACAACAAGCAGCTCGCGCTCCGCAGGAGGAAAATCAAACAAAAAAAACCTGCCCAAAAGTTGAGACACATACAGTTCCGGGGAAAAACTAGGCTATGAGTAGTGAACCACAGCAGGTTGCATCCAGGAGCCAACAGCATCTGACCAAGAAGAAAAATTTAGAGACCCAGGAGGAAGGGACCAGCAGATGGGCAACATCCCACCGATTGGCCAGTTCTCATCCCCCTGTGCAAACCACCAACCCTCGGTCAGCAGAAACAGCAACAGCAACATCCAAGCGAGACGACAGTTTCCTGGCACCCCGGTGCTAGTAAGGAAGACACAGCATGGGATCCACAAACTCAAATGTCCCCTCAGGAATACCGGGACGTTTTTGAATCAACTGATAAGTACCTCACGGAAGGGAATGTTATAAAACCCCTCCCAAGTACCGTAGAGGACCTTAAGAAGATGATAGTGTCCTTTGTCGTCTCGAACACGAAGAAAAGAGGCCTCACAGGAGTAGACAAGGACAACATGGAAGAACTCCTCCTGGGTCTGAAGATCCCAGCACAATACATATGCAGGAAGGGCTATTCCATGTGGGAGGTCCTACTCTCAAACAAAAAAGAAGCCGAAGAGACGGCCAAGAAGAAAACATCTGCGCTGGAGAAACGTCAAACTCCATCCAGATTACCTCAGTCAGAGGATCACAAATGTCGCCGTGCTGAACGTCTGCTTTCTCCTATGAGCCAAACAACTAGGAGCGGTCTTCAGCCAGTAGGGGGACGTGGTGTCAGTGGCCCCAGCACGTAAGAAGAGGGACATCCTTAACGGTGACTACACATTCCAGCTGCGCCTCAACAGAGCTGGCTTCAACCAAATACCAGCGACGTTGAGGTTCGAGGAGGGAACCCTGCTTATCTTAGTAGAGGGACGGATACCACACTGCTGGCAATGTCAGCAGCTGGGGCACATGGCAAATAATTGCCCCAAAAGAAATCCGATCAAAACCCCTGCAGCTGCCGACAAGCCTCATGCCCCAGAGACGACTACCAAGTCAGCGGACCCATTTCCCAGCATTTGATGGGTTGTAGTAACTCGAAAGGGGAAAACAAATTCCCCGTATTCCAGCCAGCAACCACCACAGCAACAACAACAGCAGCCGCAGCCGAAGCCGCCGAAACGGCTGGAATAAAAAGACCAGCAATTGCCAGAGCCAAAGACGTCGCAACCCGAATAGTAGCAACCTCAGCAGCAGTATCATCATCATCAACATCAGAATGAGGAGCAGGACAAACCACTCCAAAAACAACAACCGGCCTCCGGACGAACTGAATTGGGGACCAAGAGAAGGAAGCAGTGCTTCTCGGAATATGAACCCACCAAACAGAAGGAGGGTCCCCCCGCTCTCCAGTCCATTCGAGGAAAAAGAGAGAAATAAAAAGAAAATTATAAAGATAGAAGAGGAAGAAAAGGTGGCCCAAACAACAACACAACCCACACCAACCCCAATTCAGGCATTGCATCAACACCAATCATAACGTCAACCACCACACCAACACCCAGCACAGCACCAACACCATACACCGCACCAACACTTGATACCGCACTATTATCCACCCCCACACCAAAAGAAAAGAACTTTGTCAAATTACCCTCTGTCTGTTGCATTGTCAGAGAAAGACTTTAAACCCACTGCTAGATTGCCAACAGATAGAAAGAAAAGATGTCAACACTCCCTCCTAATCCTAATTTTTCTAATAACTCCGGGGGCTTGGAAGAGTAAATTGTGTCACTTCTGGAAAAGGTCATTCCCTTGACGAACTGTGAAATCAATGCAAAGGAATGGTCCCAGTCTGAGTCCATCCGTCTTTCTACAGGAACCTAAAATTGACCTTTCCACTAGACGTCAGCGGCATTGTGAGAGAAGGCCAGGATCTGAAAAACCTGACCTCCTTGAGCATCGAATACAACGTCGGCGTCCTTACGCCAACCGACATCGGATCCAAGTGCGACACCCCTTAAGGTAGGTAGCCCGTCTTTAAAGTTGACCTGTTTGAATGCGAGGGCCTTGAGATCATCGGCCCGGGAGGCACGCCTCCGGCACGACTTCTTGTCCCTGGGAGTGGATGTTGCTAAGCCAGGAGACACATATGGTAGTCCGCTGGGGAAGGCGATATCCTTGCTAGTGAAACAAACTCTGTTCGCGATGGTCCACGCTGATCATAGAGATACGTTGGGCAGGCTGGTAGTTGTGGTAAAAGATTGTGTTTCGGGTGGTAGTGGTTCATGCGCCCAGCACCGCTCGCAAGAGGGTGTCATTCCTCTATCACCTCGGCGCGTTCGTAGACTGCTGGAAGCGACTAGTGATAATGGGGGATTGGAACACCATCTTAGACCCAGAGTTAAATAAGGTAGGAGGCAAAGCTAGAGGGTCGAGCCCAGCCTTGCTCATCTGATGGCTAGATTTGATCTTGTTGACAGGTTCGGGTCGGGCATCCAGGGAAGGAGATGTGGACGTGGACCAATAGCGTTTCCTCCTATCCGAATATCTACTTGGACAGAATACTAGTTAGAAGAGGTGAAATAGATTTCCTATCTTGCCCCACGTTCACTTGGTTAGGTCAGTCAGACCATAAACTAGTTATGGCCCGGCTGAAGCTAGGAAATAGGCCCAAGTAAGATGGTTAAGTTAAACATCTTCCTTCCAGAGATACAAGACTTCTGAGATAATTTAAGAGAATTAATTAAAAAGGCACTAGTGGGGGCGGTTACCGGAAGTAAGTGGTGGCTAGGTCGAAAAGTCAATATTAGAAGCTTCTTCGCCAAGTATACCCAGTATCTCGCACTAGATAAGGCAAAGACGAAGAAGCGGCTAGAGCAGAAATAGACCGGACTACGAGTGAGGGTCATAGGGTTAGTCATGAACTAGCTAAGCAGGACGTTCTGAGCGATACTAGTGAGAATTACGAACGTAAAGTAGTCAGAGCTAGGCTTAGAAACATAGGAAACGAAGCAGTCAACTCTAACGCTGACGCGCCTCAAACAATTTTCAGGCTTGGCTCGGACAAATACATTGCAAAAGTCTGACATCCAGATAGAAGCACCCTGGAATCCACTCGGGAGATCTACGAGGGGGTTGGAGAACATTTTGAGGAGCGTTTAACGCAGCAGCCCGATGTCCCGGTCCTTGAGATTAGGGACTATTTGACAGACTCTCCCCATCTTGACACGGCTAGAGCGGCTAGTTGCGAGATCCGGGTATCAGGTTCAGTCGTATCAGCTACAGGTTATCGGCGAGTTTGTTGAACCGGAAAAGAACTATGTTGTGAAGGGGAGATCGATATACAACAACTTTCACCTGATCCGCACGATCATAGAAGGGGGGAATAGATGACGACACGGTAGCCGCGTTCATCAATTTAGATCAGTCCAAAGCGTTCGTCGGGTCGATCATCGTTTCTTGGCATCTGTCTTAGAAGCCGCCAATTTTAAACCCGACTTCTGCAAGTGGATTTCCGTGATGTATCGACAGAGCACGGCTGTCATGCAAGTCAATGGAAAGCTCTCAAACCCCTTTTTTATCTCTCGATCGGTTCGTCAGGATTGTCCGCTATTGCCCTGCTTTATGTCCTGGCCTTGGAGCCTTTGCCTTGCAAGATAAGACGTGGGGAGGCAAATTTGCACAGTACGATAAAATCACAGGGCCAAGAAAACCGCAGTAAGTCGGTCAGACCGCGGTGAGGCGCGTGGATAGGGCAACGCAACCCTCCCGGCACCCTTAAGCTAGACGGATGGCCTAGTTCGGTCCTTGGCGTGTGGTTCGGCCCGGGTCTCCAGCTTGATTAGAATTGGTCGGAGGTACGGTCAATTGTGGAGGCTGTGGTTAACTCGTGGCTTCTTAGGAAACGTTCCTTAACGGGCAGCGCTGAGGTGTGTGCCACATTCGTCTTCCCTCCCTCCTTTCCCGAATTGCTGTACTTCCCCTGCTTGCAGAGCATCTAAAAGCTGTTGTTGAACTCTTTACTCGCTCCTTTGGGGCAGAGAAAGACACTGGGTTAGCAGACAGGTCAGCATTCAACATCCCTTTGAGGGAGGTTTAAATATGCCGGACTTGAATTGTTATAGAGACGCTAAGAGTCTGGTCTTACTTGACCACTACCTTCAGGATGCTCAACCTTGGCACAACACGATTACTGCCGCCTTTCCGACCTCATTACCGACCCTCCGCGAGTGACAGCCTTCCTTAAAGCGTGTCGAGCCGCGCTAAAATTGCTACCAAGGTCCAGCGACCTTGTGACTGCAACCTCTAAGGAACTCAGCAGAGATCTAGTGATGGGGAGCGTAAACGACCCACTATGCGCGCGTTTGGGTTGTCAGCAGAGTGATATCAACGCGTGAGGTTATGCGCCAGATTCGAGTCATCTGAACAATTGGTAGTTCTTTCTGACCTGGCGATTGGCCAAAAACGCGCTTCCACTCAACAATATACAATGCAGTTTCGGTTGCTGTGAGTAGCCGGCCTGTCAACGCTGCGGGACGACGGCTGCAGAAACAACTGATCACGCAGTTTTCGATTAACGTTAACGACGCCAGATCGCCGGGGAGTGCTGCCCTTTTCAGATCAGGATCTGATGGCTTTCTTTAAACACCAACTACGGGTAAAGATCAGATGCGACAGAGGAAGTCAAAATGGCCTGATTTTGAAAGAAGATGGATACATGTAGCAAACCTGTGTGTACGAAGAGGAGCCAAATTTGAATACGTATTCTCCGCCTAGGTTTGAAGCGAGCGGTTACGGAGTGTCCGTCGGACTCCCGCCCCTTTACAATTTTCTTCCAGCCAGACGAATAAATTCTGATGCAGACGTGCGTCGTGAAATTTATAGGTGTGACTTGGACAAGTACATTGGCAAAGTGAAACATCCGGATGGACGCCCCTTGGAATCGACCCAAGAGATATGCGACGGGTTTCCAGAACATTTACGGTCCTTGAGTTTAGGGATTATTTAGCCGACTCTCCTCGTCCGAGGCGGCTAGGACGGCTGGGTACAAGGGCCGGCTGACGGAGCGGGAGGTTTTTACCACTCTGAAGCAGGTCAGATGTGACAGATCGCCGGGAATAGATGGTCTACCATACGAACTGTATTTGAGGCTGTCGCCCGTGTTTCTGCCTCTTCTAACGGATGTGCTCAACCATTGGTTTGCTCAGGGATCTCTTTCGGGGCAAGTCACCAAGGGAGTAATCACAATGCTGAGAAAAGGTGACGGGCATGGTGGGCAATGCTTACTGGCATCTGTCTTAGAGACCGTCGGTTATAAACTGGACTTCTGCAAGTGGATCTCCATGATGTATCGCAAGCCCACGTGTGTCGTGCAAGTCAATGGAAAGCACTCAAAACGCTTTGTTATCTCTCGGCTGGTTGGTCAGGGTTGTCCGCTGTCGCCACTGTTTTACGTCCTGGCGTAGGAGCCTCTGCTCCGCAAGCTGAGAGGTGGGGAGGAAAATTCGGCCCTGCGCGGAATTGCTCTACCTGGTGGCTCAGCCGCCAAGGTACCCACGTTCGCCGATGGCCTCAGGGTTGTTGTGCCGTGCTTCCAGAACATCAAAATCGTGTCAGAGGCGTTCGCTTGGTTACAGAAGACAAGATAAACCGCGGCAAGTCGATGGTCAGCAGTTGAACGCCTGGAGTGGCAACTCAAACTTCCCGGCGACCTTCAGCTTGACGGATGCCCCTATTCGGATCCTTGGCGTGTGGTTCGAACCGGGACTCCAGCTCGACAAAATTTAGTCGGAGGTACATTCAAAGGTGGAGGCTGCGGTCAACTCGTTGCTTCCCTGGAAACGTTCCTTAACGGGTAGTTGAAGCGTGCGGCACGTAGTCTTTCCTCTCATCCTTTACTGACTGGCCGTACTTTCCCTGCCTGCACAAAATCTAAAGTCTCTCGTCGAACGCTAATCATCGTCTGTACTCAACGTCCGTGTGAGGGAGGTTTGGGAATGCCGGACTTTAAATGTCATCGAGACGTTGAAGGGATGGCCTTGCTTTATTATTATATGCAAGATGATCAACCATGGTACCGCGCGGTTACTGCCGCCTTTCCCGATCTCGTTCTCAACCACTCTGTTGAGAGCCGTCAAAGTTCATGGGAGAATCTGCTTTTCTAAAAGACTGCCGAGCTACGCTAAAACGACTACCAAGATCCAACGACTTTGCGACTGCTACCCGTAAGAAATTCGACAGGGATCTAGTTGGAGGGGTCGTCGATGACCCGTTGTGCGTGCGTTTTGGTTAGCAGCAGAGTGAGATCCGCCCCGCGAGGAGTTGGGCGCCAGGTTCGAGTCATCTGAATAATTCATTGTTCTCTCTGACCTTGCTAGTGGCCCGAAATGCACTTCCACTCGACAACATACAATGCATTTCGGGGTTGTGCAGTCGCCTGCTTGTCCCCGTTGCACAACGGCGGCCGTAGGAACGACTGATCCTGCTTTCTGCGATTGCTGCGAAATCTGCCGGTACTGGTCTTATGATGGCGATGTGACGGCTTGCATCGATCCCGAGAATCCTTGCCCGATTACCGTATCCAATGTCATTGACAACGTGAGACCGCCCTGGGCCCGGGAAAGAAAAATGGTCTACATTAGGATCCTAGCCATGTAGGATCGGGATCTGATCGCTTTCTTTAACCACCAATTATGGGTGAACATCAGATGTGATAGAAGAAGGCCGCATTGCGGTGTATATGACAGAAGATGGATGCATATAGCAAGTTTGTGTGTACAAAAACGAGCCAAATTTGAATACGTATTCCCCGCCTAGGTGTGGAACATTCAGTTCCCTCGAGTGTAAACTTATCTTAAGCATCTTAGCAAACCGAGTGATTGCTCCACCCCTCCCTACCAGGAAGCTTCCAAGATCCCGACCCTCTCCTAACTGCATTTTTTTCTTTCCAGTCTTCACTCTAGATTTCATCCATCCTGAGGAGAAAGAAATCAATCATTAACACCCCATCCTTCACCAACAAAATTTTCTGTTCTCCATTTCGTCCCATCTTGAGGGCATCCTCACTTAGAGATTGTCCCTCAAGTGCTCAGATTTATTTACAAACCGAAGTAGAACGGGTGGTCTATGAATTACACGTGGTTGGGAGGGTCTTACTAACGACTGTTTATATTTTTTATCTTTCTCCGCCCCCGAAACAAATGAATTATTGTATTAGCTTTATTATAATATTTTTTTGTTGTTACTCGCTAATAATTTTTTTTAAACAATTGAGTGCTAAGTAGAACGTCCCCCAGTACGAAAGGGTGAATGCGGTATTATGGTGGAAGAATATACTAGTTAAGAGAAACTTTTGTTTAGTTCTGGAGACACAAGGATGAGCAACGACCCCAATTTCACAACCGCCCATTTGAGTTGGCCTTGTGCCTTAATTTTTTATTCTTGTAAATATTTGCCTGAATAAAAGATTTAATAGCTCAAAATGTCGTATCTGTTCTTCGGATGCTGAACTTCAATTTCTTATTCTCTCAGTAGAGGAGAAATCCTTCACGACTAAGGCAATTTTTAATGTTTATTATTTTTCTCCGCGCTAAGAAACTACCCTGAAGTCTAACTCTGTCCGGGGGGGGGTATTGTAAATCGAAACTCACTTGCACGCATATACATTAATTCTTTATAGTCACTGTTCCATAGCTTGATTTAAATATACTGACCCAAATATTCACAGGTAGTCTAGTATTAAATATTTAAAGCTTCTGCATATACATGTGGATTTGTGTGCTCATTCATCTATTCCTAGCATCATTTTCCTTTTACGCTCGGAGATATTTTTTAATTACTTGGCGTGCAAAAAGAAAGTGGTTTTAATTAAATTGTATTTATTAACCTTGTTTATTAACGCAGAGAAACGAAAATCCTAAATTAGTGAGATTTATTTTAGCTTTGTATTCAAATGTGTCGGAGGAAATAAACAAAGAATGTAGATCATGTTCGAAAAAACGCAGGAGGAGAATGCCGAAAAATGAACTGGAAATTAAGTATTTTATGCGTCTCACAACAACAATAAAATAAAGAATATGTGGGCGAATTTACTTAAGGATGGTTTTAAGACAAGTGATAACGGGTGGATGTCTGGCGTTCAGTCAGATGTACCATCCTCAACTTGAAAAAGTGATGTGAAAATTGTAAATAAAGTTTAAAAACTTAAAAAGTGTGCATATCAGTTGCTTTATATCGATGGTTTTATTGTGGACTAACAATACATATCAACATAAAAAGTTCGTAATATAGATAAGCGGATGCGTCTTAATATTTACTGAAACCACAAAATAAATTAGAGTTATTTCCATTTTAATGCTAGGAGAGATACTTCGCGTTTGATTTTTAATAAACAATATGGAGGTGTATTATTGTTCGACGAATTCAACAAGTAGTCAACTTTTCTAACAAGTTAGGTTATTCCGTGTATCCTAAATATATATATATATATATATATATGTGTGTGGGGGGTGTATGTGTGTGTGAGAGTGCGAGTGTGAGTCTGTGTGTGTAATCCTGTATTAAAATTCCTGTCTGAGTAAAAGAAAACTTCTTGATTATAACAGTTAACAATAGATTATACTCCATTAAGCAGAGAAACTCAAGATATAATTCCATTAAAAACTCTGTATATAATCGTTATTGGAATTATGATGACAATCTATTATATAATTTGAATTTAGAAAATGTGTGCACTTATGTTTAATTGCGAAATATATGTTTATTTGTATAGACAAATATTATCATGTTAACTACATTAAACATGCTAATGTTTCAGACTGTATGTTTGAAGCCTTAAATGTCATTAAACTTACCACACCTCCCTTTTAAAGGTTACGTTTTACTTTTATAACAAATTTTTTATCCTACTCCTTCCACGTGAGAAACACACGCTTTCAGCGGTACACAAACTTTATTACGTCGACTGACGAGGACTTTTGGTTCTTACCGACCAATTGTCTGGAACATTAGCATATTCAGTGTGGCGATTATGTAATATTTGTCTACCTAAATGAAAAATATTTTGTACATATACAGATATATATATATTTTTTTAATTTCAAAATAGAATTATTATTGTTATTAAATTCCAGTAATTGTTTTTCATATACAATGAAACCAAAGTCAATATTTATTGACTCAGTTTATTATGTTCAACGATTACTCATATTTATAATCGATCATATATATTATAATTTCACAATAACCAAAAATAACATGTTATAAACATGTTTATCATGAGATGTATTCTTTAAATAATACAATCGTTTATTAATCATTTATACAAGCTTAAAAATTATTACGTAAAAATATGTTTCGAACGGCTAATCACAAAATGTGATCTCGATTATTGCGAAATCATAATATACTCTAACGAGCAAAAAAAAAAAAAGTCAAGCGTGAAAAAAAGGAAAGCATCGATGTTTAATATTTTCCATTAAATTTTGTAAATTTTCGCTGAAAACTTCTAGTTTGCAAACAATATTATTATAGCATATAAAAAGAAGCGGAAAATTAATCCTAAAAATAGTAAGACCACATTTAGGCAAGGACATAAAAACTGAATTGTAGGATTAAGGCAGTCCCAAATGACTTACAAGCAGAGTTTTGATATTTTAAGAAAAGAAAATGTGAAAATGTAGTTAAGCGAATTGGTCAAACTTTTGACGTCGAACGCTTGATTAAAAGGGAATCTGGATTTGGTCGCCCTAGAGCATCCACTTTGAAGGACGATCACAGGCTTAAAGTAACTGTTTTGAAGGATCGAAAGAAAACTTATGTTGACAGTTAAACACGGGGATGGAGGAACTTTTACTGCATCAGGAGTTGAGGAACTTCTTAAATGTGAGAAGTCAATCAATGCAAACGACTACATTCGAATATTAGAAACAGGACTGTTACTAAGAATCAAGAAGCTAAGGATATCTCAGAACATTATTTTTAAACATTATAATTCTCATGCACACACTGCTAAAGTCACAAAAAATGATTTTTCTCATAATTCAAAGTCAAAGCCCCGATATAAATCCAATCGAGAATATTTGGTTCATAATATCTCGTGCATTGACTGGAAGAAGCTTTTCGAACAATGACAAACTGTGGGAAGCTGTACAAAGCGAATGGAATAGCATCTCCTCTTCACAGTGTTCCATTTTTGTTGAGAGCATGTCTTAAAGGATTGATTTTTTTTAAGAAATCAAAAATGAATGCCATTCCAACCTAAGCATTTATTAAAGTAAATGTCTTGTTCTGTGTTATTAGTCTCGTGTAAGTTTCCTTTTTTAATTGTTATGTCTTCAATATAGCTTTTAGTTTGATAAAATGTATAAAATTTGGTCGGGCCATTTCTTTTGCTTACGAGTATATATATATATATATATATATATATATATATATATATATATATGTATGTATATATATATATATATATATATATAGGTTGATGTATGTATGAACATATATCATTCTAACACGGTAGTGTTTGAATATAAGCGGAAGTTTTAGTCATTTAGAACTGCTTTAAAGCTTCACTTATTTTTCGACCAAATTCCAAACAATTGTTACAGTTTATAGATCCATTTCTTAGCAAGATTGTGAAAAAAATTCAATTTTCGATCTGTAAAACAAAAGTTATGATTAATTTTCTGGTGTTAAAAATCGTAAAAATATGTAAAGACGTGAGCGACGCTTTTTATGATTGGTTTCCATAGAAACATCATTGCTTCAGCGACTACTGGCGCGAAGAGAAGTATCTCGTGAAACAGACATAATTATATTGGGGGTATTTTATTGGAAGCAGACTAATGCCGTACCTTGTTATAATATGTGTTTTGGGGGCAAAAACATGTGACTGAAATTAAACAAAAACATGTGATTTTATTGGAAACCTTAAAAATCATAGATTTCAATAGGAAATTGCGAGCATGAAAAGTAATATGGTTAGGTAGGAAAAGTAAAGGTCTAGTTTTTAAAACTGGAAAAGTAAAGGACAATGCATTCTAGTAAAAAGTATAATACATGTATAACTAAAAATATTGTAGCATTAAGAACTGATTATATAATGTTATACATTAAATTTTAAAAAAATTCTTAAAGCTGCAATATTTTAAGTTATAAATTTATTATATTTATTTCGAGAATGTATTGTCCTTTTCTTTTCTAGTTTTGACAACTAGTCCCTAACTTTTCCATGTTTAAGCCTAACCATATTACTTTTCAGGCTTGCATTTTTCTATTGTAATATGTATATATATATATATATATATATATATATATTGTACCATGTAAAAATTCAACATTTACTCTTAAATGTCACATATAATATAACATCATTTTGACACGATTAATAAAAGCATCCTGGTCGCCATTCACACATTATAGTCTGTTATACTTATTATCATGATGTTTGATTTTGTTGGCTTAAGTTCATGCTTTCTGCTCATATATTCTTTGTTTTGCTTATTTTTGTAGCCTTTTCAGGTGTTCATGTACACTGCGTGCGCTTGTCAGGGAGAACAAATACACGGAGAGGCAACGATGAAAATAAAACAAATCAAAGTTACAAACTCATAAAAGTATATGACTAAGAATCGACACGCTGTTCCTGAAATAGAACTTGATGTTCAATTCGTTACAATGGTGGACGAAATTGATGAAATGCTCATTTATATAGACATGTGAAAAATTGATCAATTATCTCGGCTGCCATCTTGGAAAAACTGTCCACGGCTCACCTCCTACTGCTGCGTGCTAGCGAATCGACTCAGAGAACTGCAAATAAATAGATATAATAAAACGGGCCTGCAAAAAGAGGATATGGCAATGGCTTGTAGAACATTATTGATAAGGCACACATACTCGCAATTGATACAGATTATATATATATATATATATATGTATATATATATATATATATCACTTCCCAATATGCTCAACGCAAGATGCCAGTCATAAGAGAAATGAACGACCTTGATTCTGCAAAAATATTGGCAAGCGATACACATTAAATATATATCTCTATATATATGTATATATATATATATGTATATATGTATATTATGATTATCATTATTATCAGTCTTCTTGTTGTTCTTGTTCTTCTTATTATTATTATTATGATTATAGTAATAATAATATATCTATACTCCTATCATTTGTGTTTTTTTTCATGTTTAAACCCTTTTCTTTTGTATTTATTAGCTTTCCCGCGAAGCAAGATGCGAATAAAAGTTGTTTTTTTTATGTGGGGGGAAGCCAGAACCACCGAAACAATAGCAAACTGAGGGTACAATATCCAAAAAAATAGTAATTGTCTTAGTATGAAGGGTTTCCCCTACCTTGAGCAATGTCCAATTAACTTTAACTAAGTGGAGCATCAGACTAGATACTAAAGTTTTAGTTATATATTTTTATTTACTCTGAAAATCTTACAACAATACATTAATAAACAAAAAAATAGGAACAAGGGCAATAAAAAATCGGGGAAGATGTGGCTATAGTCATGCCCGTCAGTCTACCTTTTTCTAGTTCATGTTTGATCCTAGCTAAAGTTTCATTCGCCAAAATACCTCAAGCACACCAGGAGAGTCGTCTTATATAACATTCCCAAATCATATTCTGTCTGTGTTTTTTATAATGAACAATAAAATAAATTGGAAAACATAAAATTGTATAAAAAGTAGTAACTCCCCAGCATTTTCCGGCTTGGTGTTGGCCGAAAACAAGCAAATTGCTCTCTATATGGAGTTGGAATTCGAGGAAAGACCAAAGGAACTGGGATTAGAGGGGGTACGTAAAGATTCTCCAAGATAAGTTTTGGGATAGCAGGGGACGAAAAAAAAAGGATCGAGGTGTGGGTATCTTGGGCGTTTTTTTTTTATCACGGATGGAGGGGGCCATTCACTTGATTAGCTAGGATCTAGTCTAATCGTTGTTTTAGAGGTCTTGAGTCCGTCATGGTCTGAAACCGTGTACGCCCGGTTTAGGTGGAAAACACGAAGTCCAACTTGGCACCTCTTCGCACGCTCAGACTTGCTATCTTTATCCATTATCGGCCAAAGGCATCAGAGTATTATATTTTCCGATGAGATCTGATATTTACCTTCAGCTGGTGCTTAAAGAAAGATACCAGATTCTGATCAGTAAAACATTCAAAATCACGCTTCTTTTTAACTCTTGAACTCCATATCACCATTCTGGCCACGGCCAGAATCACAACAAACACTATTCGTTTCTCCCTTTCCCACGGCGATTTTGCGCTGTGGATAACATCGGACACGTCCAGTGGGCGAGGCTACTCGGGATCGGTTCGAGCTGTCACCTCCATGATATACGCCAAGTACCGTATGAATCCGCTGAAATCATAGAACACGTGTTTTAGCGTTTCCTCCGGCTGAGGTACTGCAATGGGTAAGCCCTGGCTACCCAACTAGTCCGGATCTTTTCAGTATGGCCTTTAGGGGCAACGCATTTCGGGGCAGGTCAAGAAAAACTTGTTGTTGAGATGACTCAAGCATGGCGCCCAGCTTCAGCGAGAGCAGATTCTTCCTTCGACAACCCAAGGCGTTCCACAAGCGGGTCATCAACGATCACCTTCACTAGTTTCTTATATAGATACTTTCTAGTCAGCCGTGAAAGATAGCTGGACCTTGGGAGGTTCCTTAGGGCGGCCCTACACTCTCTCAAAAACTGCTTGTCGCTTCAGGATTTTCAACGCGCCTCGACTATGTGATCAAGAAAGTCAGGAAAGGCGGCCTCGATCGTGGGGTTCAAAGAAGATTCCTCTACCAAAGTTCGGCCCAGAAAGATCAGGCTTTCCCCGTCTCGATAACACTTTGTCGGGCATTCCTACATCTCCCTCACCCGGACCTTGCTTTTTGTCCCAAAGAAGCGAGAACAACTTCCTATGTATAGATTTTATATACTTCTCAGGCAAGGGAAGTGCAGCCAGTAAGTAAAGGATGAGCCGAAGGACGTAGGTAGCACACGCCTCCGCTATTCCCTTTAGGAATAGTTTCCTTCGAACATACGAGTCGACCTCGGCTTCGACCTTTGACTTTACCTTCGACCAATTATTTTCCAGCTGGATGCCAGGTTTGAACCATACGCCGAGATCCAAACCGGACCGTCAGTCCATCTGAAAGGAGTATGAAAAGAAATGGCTCCCCTCCAGGCTTCCAAATGAAAACTGGTCGACATGCTACGATTGATTTTTGACCCGTGGTCTTTTCGTACTGTGTGAGCGATCGCGGAAACTCTGTCTCTCTATCCGCTAGGTAGAACGATCCAGTACAGGACCGGACTTGCCTACTCCCGCCTCATCTTGTTAAGTAGCGACTCCAAAGCAAGGAGATAACGCAAAGAAGGCATTGGACAGTCGTGACGCACGGAGCGGGAGATAGCGAAGGATTCCGAGTGCTTCCCGTTTACCTGTACCACTGCGGTCGGCGCGCGGTACAGTACAGAGACCTACTTGCAGAAGCCCGGTTGAAATACGGCGGCCAGAAAGCGATGATCTACCCTATCGAAAGCTTTGAACTGACCAAACTTGATCAGCGCGGTTCTTTGTTGTCCTTTATCCGTCCTGCTAAGATCGTAGAGATCAGGTGCAATTTGCTTTGAATCGATCTTCCCTCCACAGCATAATTCTGTTCTGATTAGATCAATTCGAAGATAAAGACCTGCAGCCGATTCGATAGAACTTGGCTAACATATTTACCTCTATGTTTAGCAGAATTATAGGGCTGTAATTATGTAGTTCTTCCCTACTACGTGCATCCTTTTTTCTCAGAAATGTGATTACTTCCTTGGTGACTTGGCCCGCGATGGATTCCTCATCAAACAAGCGGTTAAACACATCCGTCAGAACCGGTATCAAATACAATTCGTAAATCAAACCATCGAGTCCCGACAATCTGTTGCAGCTGACCTGCTTCAGCAGTCAAGACCTCTTTCTCATTCACTATGCCCTCCTAAATAGCCGCTTTAGCCGCCTCGAGGCGAGAAGCAGTCGGCCAAATAGTCGCCAAGTTCGTGGATGGAGAGAATAGGCTGTTGCGTGAAACGCTTTTTCGAAATGCTCTTAAAATCCCTCGCAGATCACTCGAGTTGCCTCAGGGTTTGTCCGTCCGTATCTTTGACGCTAGCTATGTACTTTTCTGAGCCACGATGGAGACCTCCCTACGTGTGTCGGCATCGGAGTTTATGTCTTCGTTGGCTACTTTCCTAGGCTTAGCCTGAACTACTTGGTTCTAGTAAGTCTCGCTAGCCTCACGTCGAAGGACCTGCTTAGCTTGTTCCTGACCTACAGTATTTATCACTTAGAACAAAGAAAACTGATACATTCCAATTGAAGGGGTTATGAATCTCACAGCGCAACATAAGCAAGAACAATGTAATATTATTATATTTACATTCTAGGAATGTGGGTTGGTGTTTATATAAGACAAAACAACTGAAGAGATAGAAGAAAGCAGACCCTCAGCCGTATAGGATAATTGGCATTTTCTCAGTCGTCGTGCCCCGCACCAAACAACCTAAACTTACGTCTCTCTCTTTGTCGATGGGCAAAAATCTTAATTGTAAATAAAAATTATGTTGATAAATTCGTCGCTGTGTTAATTTAGAGAATAACAAAAGATAACTCATCAGATTTATATATAACTTTGAAAAGAATTTGAAAAAATGCAAGCTAGGAAAGTATATATACATACAATAACGCAACACAACGACTACATAAAAGTTAGTATGTTTCGTTTGCAATGAAATGGAAACTAAGCTATCCGAAAACAAACCTTTCAAACTATTTATTGAGTCGAGTGAGAATGTTGGTTACTCTAATGCAACCAGGCACCGCCGGAATATATACAATTATTTCCAAAGAATATATAAATGCTTTTTTGCATATTCTCAGAACTGTATGTGCGTTGATGTATTTTCCGAAATAAAAATATTCTTTTGAAAAATGTTTTTAGAAACTGAATGAAGAGAAATCGACCCAAGCATTTGTACGAGTTATGAGGTCATGTCGACTCGAACGCAATAGTTCATCTTCGGATACATATTGTATATTCAGAATAAAAAGTCGATTTTTTTTCCTTTCACAGTTAAAAATTCGAATAAAAAGGAAGTGATTGATGTTTACCAACCGGAAATGCATATACAACCTTTTATATATATATATATATATATATATATATATATATATATATATATATATATATATATATATATATATATATAAAGATAAAGAGAGAGAGAAAAAAAGATATAGACAGACAGAGACAGAGGCGGAAAGAGAAATATAGTAAAAAAGTTATTCAGATCTACGGCTCTTCAATGTTGCCGACATGTTAAAAATAAGAAACAAATATATCTGTGCATACACACACGCGCGTATATATATATATATATATATATATATATATATATATATATATGTGTGTGTGTGTGTGTGTGGGTGTGCGTGTGTGTGCATGTGTGTGTGTTATACTTCTATTATTGTTGTTTATTAAATTTTAATCCAATAAAAACAAATAAATAATTGTAATAATTCCCTTTCTATCCGTTGCAAATGATTCAAATTTTAGTATGTTATTATGGATAATAACGACTACCAGTTTTAAAAATTTCAACTTTTCACAGTGTTTATTTTTAGCAAATATTAGGTTTTAAAATTGTGTCTCTTAGTTTTAGAGGCTATTATATATATATATATATATATATATATATATATATATATAACCGAACTATATGCTAAAATTACACACTTAAAATTACACGTGTTAAAATACCAACTTATATATATTTTTATAGGAGACACCTATATTTTTAAATTTACAAAAAACATATGCAATTATCTTATTCACTTCGTTCCATAGAAAATATATTCCAAAAGTAATAAGGAATTGCATAGTAGCTTAGTAAATCAGTTTTGGTTTATATATATATATATATATATATATATATATATATATATATATATATATATAAATATATATATATATATATATATATATATATATATATATACAGGGTGTCCCAATAAAATGTATAAACTCTTTAATGACCATAAACATGCAATTATTATAAGAAAGAAAAGCTTCATGCTGAAAAATACGTTAAACAAATATAGAAACCAGCTAATTATCGAACGTATCTAATTTATTAGCCATTGTGGTCACTGATTGAATCGAAAACGTTCTGAATTAGTTCCATGGGTACGTTGGCACATCTTCTTTCAATGGTGTGCCTGCAACTCATTCTTTGTAGCTCGCTTTGTGGTGAGATCCATGTGTGTAACATGCCCCCACCCGCCTCGTCCCCCCAAAACGGAAAAACACACAGAGTGGTGTCAAATCTGATGAGCGAGTTCAGTACTCGGTACTTCCTATTTGTCCTAACTATCTGTTTCGTAGGTGACTATCAAGATATGCTCTTACGTCCTGAAGATATTGCGAAAGATCTCCATCCTGCTGGCAGTGCCATTCGTTAGTAATAAACATCTCTCGGGATCGTGGTAAAGCGTATTCATGAAGAAAGTTAAAATAATTTAAAGTGTATACATCTTATTGGAACACCCTACATATATATATATATATATATATATATATATATATATATGTATATATATATATATAAAAATATATATATGTATATATATATGTATATATATGCATATATATTTCTCTAGAAATATATTTTCTTATAATAAATACACATCCTTATTTAAGAAGCTCAATGTAATTACATAGCAGTATATTGAATAAATGACAAAAAACTATATTTCAAAATTCATTATGCTGACCGTCTTATAATTTATTCCTTTACTTAAGTTAACATTTACAATTCCTGACAGAATCTGTTTCGTAGCGCAAGAAAAAAAAAACTTTCTTATTATGTCAGTTAATGAATCTATTATGCCCTTAACTCATCAGAAGAAATAGCAACAATCAATCCCTCAAAAGAAAAGGAAGTGTGATTTGACAGGATTAAAATCCGAAAATTAGAAGTGAAACTGCAAATAAATTGTATGTGGTTCCATTACGCCATTTATCAAATAAAGTCACCAAACCAACTATTCGTACTAACATTCTAAGTGATTTTTTTTAATATTCTACCAAAATTCTACCTATTTTATAATTATTAAATTTATTAATTCTAATTTGTGTATACATACTTATGAAAATAACATCGATAATTATAAACTATTATACATATTTGTATATACGAAACTAAATTAACTAGATAAATATATATATATATATATATATATATATATATATATATATATATATATATATGCGTGTGTGTGTGTGTGTGTATGGTTTTCGTGGGAAATATTTCAATAATACGTAATTTTTTGGTATACCAATCGGTTTTCTATTTAAGCTCAACGTATGTTTGATATAACAACATACCATATATATGTTTAACTACGTAATGTCATATAAATATATATATATATATATATATATGTGTGTGTATGTGTGTGTGTGCGTGTGTGGTGGTTCGCGTGGATGTTCTTAAGGTGGAAAATGTTTGTATGTATGTGAATGGGTCACTTTCAGTGTGGGGTTATATTAGGTGTAGCATTTGGCTAGAACCAACGGAAGAAGATTGCGTTGCCTTGGGACTTGTCCATATTATTCGCTGTCGACATTTTCTATTACTATTCATATGCAGTATTTTGTCAGTGGCGCTTTAGTCCTTGATCAGATGTTCGTAGTCAACTTGTTAATCATTCACACGCTAAGACGCAGGCTTTACAATGAAAAGCGTCTATTTATGGTGATCTCTCAATAATAGATCGAATTTAATATACAGAGAACAGCTATACAACTTGCAATTGTAGTATAAGCCCAATAAATATATGTAAAGGAAATGCACACATACGTGCATGTATAATACTACACACATACATACGTTCGTAAATATCTGCACGGCAACATATATCTTTAAGTATTGCTGATTATCCCGAGGTTATGTGAAAGCGTTTACTCAATACGGGGAAAATTCCTATTCATTGCTTTTATTTAAAAACTGAATACAGAAGAAAATTATCCGTATTCACTTTGTTCGTTCAAGTAATCTATTGAGTAGGCATTATTACTATTGGCAAAAATAGCGCTAATAATAAGAGGCAGATACTGCCGATATGCTTTCTTCTGAAGGAGATATTTATGAAAATATTCATTTCAATTGAAAGGTATAGATTTGACAGACTACGTGAAATGGTTAAAGATGCGTTGGAGTTATGTAATAACAAAGTTAATGCGAGCTTAAAATCGGCAGATTCAGGTACAACCCTTTTCACAATTTCCAGTAGTTTTATCAGTGAAGCAAAGCGCAGCAGATATATATATATATATATATATATATATATATGTATATATATATATATAACTATGTATATATGTATGTATATATTGACAGTATCTGCCTCTTATTATTTGTACTATTTTTGCCAATATATATATATATATATATATACAGTTGTGCCCGATATTATTCATACCCCCCTTGAAAATTGAGTTTATTAGGTGTAACTTTTGTAAGAATTTATTGTTTACGTCCATATTGATACATATTCTTAATAAACCTCTTCTGATCATTTTCGTCATTTTAAAATCTCGGGATACTTGTAATAAAAGAAATATACAGCTATTTATAAAATCTGCAATGTTCAAAAATAATCATACCCCCTTATTTTTTCAGTATTAATCGAGTTTCTGACTGTTTGTTTTCTGTTTGATTCTTATTTTGAATGCTTTTATACAACCTTTGATTAATTTCATTTCGTTTTTTGCATTTTTCAGAAATTAAAATGATATCAACTGAAAACCAATAAAAGAATAAAAATTATTAGAATGGGGAAGAAAAAAGAGCTTAGTAATGATCTTAGGACTAAAATTGTGAATTCACATAATGATGGTTTAGGTTACAAGTCAATTTTCAAGAAATTTGAGGTCCCTACAGCAACAGTACAGAGCATCATCAAAAAATTCCAGAGCCACCACACAACAAACAACTTGATTGGTAGAGGAAGAAAAAGGAAACTGTCTGCTAGAGCCACCAGGAATATTGTAAGAAGTGTTAATGCAAATCCAACCACCACTAATAAGGACATTTTAGAAAATCTGGAGTCTTCTGGCATAAAAATATCAAGGCAAACATTGCAAAGGACTCTGCATGAAAATGGTCTGAAAGGAAGAAGACCAAGAAGGACTCCATTGCACACCGGAAAACACCTTGCAGCACGTCTAAAGTTTGCTAGGACCCATGTGAATTCTCCAGAGTCCGTTTTCTCAAGTATTTTGTGGACTGACGAAACAAAAATTGAATTGTTTGGCCATATGGATGCTTCTTACGTTTGAAGGAAGAAAGGAGAAGCTTACAACCCAAAGAACACCATACCCACGGTGAAACATGGTGGTGGTAGCCTAATGTTTTGGGGCTCCTTTTCGGCTAGTGGTCCAGGTAGTTTGGTCAAGATAGATGGAACCATGAAGAAGGAGCAATATTTGGAGATACTCAAGAAAAACATTAGACAGGATGCGGAGAAGCTCCATTTAGGACCAAACTGGGTCCTTCAACAGGATAATGATCCAAAACATACTGCCAAAATAGTCAAGAAATGGTTTGAGGATAATCAAATTAATGTTTTGAAATGGCCTAGCCAGAGTCCCGACCTGAACCCTATCGAAAACCTCTGGCACATATTGAAAACTGAGGTTAAAAAGCGGAAACCTAGAAATTTGAGGGATTTGGAGAACTACTGCATTGAAGAATGGTCAAAAATCAGTGTTGATGCTTGTAAAAACCTTGTTGATAAATATCCCAAACGGTTACAGGCAGTTATTAAGAATAAAGGGCATGCTATTGACTATTAGTAAGAGAGGTATGAATAATTTTGAACTAGTGCCATTATTGTTTTTCTTTGTATAATGTTTCAAACTTGCATAATTTATTTATTTGTTGAGTTTAAATTAAATGCTTATGCTTGATTTATTGTTTGAAATCCCTTTAATATTGTCTACCTTCTGGTTTGAGAAATATTCTTATAGAAATCTCAAAGATCCGAGGGGTATGAATAATATCGGGCACAAGTGTATATAATATAAAGCTGAATGTGTGTGGGTGTGTGTCTGGTCACGAATATGCTCCTATATGGTTGACTATTTTTTTAAAAACTAATTACATATAATGATAGAAGATGTATCGAGACACAGGAATTGGTATGTTTGATCTGGCAGAACGGTGGTTCATTAAAATTGTGGGGTCTGCGTTTGCGCCTGGTCAACAAAGTATTGAAATAAAAATTTAAAAATTAAAAAAAAAACGTTTACATGTGTTTTTGATATAGATGTACACAAGAATACGTTGATGAGTAGGTTTTAACTTAAATAGGGATGGTATAATAAAATTGCGGGGTCTGCGTTCGCGCTTGGCCTCCATAGAATGGAAATAGGCGCAAACTTTAATAAATACTTTTCATATCTAGCTACGTAAGTATACTTTGATAATTATGTGTCAGTTTGAAGTAATAAGGTATAATAAAGTTATGGGGTGTTCGTTCGCACCTGACCTCCATAAAATGGAAATATGTCACAAACTTTAACATTTTTTTTTAATATAGATCCACAGAATATTGTGATAAGTGTTTCAGTGTGAACAGATATGGTATAATAAATAATGGGGTTTATCTTTTTTTTTACACAGTGAGCACCACTTATCAAGGCCCGGAAGCCACTCAGGGAAAAGTGTTATTGCAAGTACATTACGTTAGTGTGGAGAATTGATGAAGTGTTAACTTAAGGGGGCGGTTCATTCGGAATTTGTTAACATTGGACTTGAAGACATCCAAGGTGTAGTCCGGTGTGAAGCAGGCAGACGGAACAGAGTTCCACAGGCGTGCAGTTCTAAGAAAGAAGCTTTGTTCATGGAATCCACGTTTTGATTTAGGCACATATATAGAGTTGGGGAAATTTTTACAGTGGATTCAGCTAGACGGGTGTTTTTCGTAAAGGATTGGCGAAGGGGGGACCAGAGATTGAAGTTCAGACGAGCACCTGCCATGGAAATAATGATAAAACAAGGATAGGCTCGCAACGTCCCTTTCTGTGGGAAAGAGGTTGCAGGGTAGAGAAAAGGGCATCCTCCACTAAGCCACGAAGTCTATTTTGTACTCTGTCAAGGCAGGATAGGTTGTTTTTAGCAGCTACTGCCCAGATATGGCAACAGTATTCCATCCTTGGACGTACTTGGCTTTTATATAGATAGAGAATTGCATCAGTAGTGAGATATCTTCTGGAGCGGTAGAAGGATCCCACCATCTTTCCAGCGACCTTGGCAACAGACTTGATGTACGTGTTCCATTTCAGATCAGGAGTAAAGGTCAAACCCAGAAGCTTGTCAAAACACGGGACCTCACCCAGACGAGAGCCATCCATCACAATTGATGCCAGATGGGGATCAGAGTGTTGATGATGTAAGGATAGGAGTTTGGTTTTGGATGCATTAAAGGTAACCAGTCACATCTTCCCCCACTGAACCACGCGCTCGAGATCAGAGGAGAGAATCAGAGAGAACTTTGTCATTTACAGCCTTTGATGTGTTGCCGTAGATGGTCGTGTCATCAGCATAGATGTCAACGAATGATTTAAGTATGTGTTTAGGGAGGTCATTGATGTAGATCAGGAAGAGAGTTGGGCCCAGGATTGACCCCTGAGGGACTCCAGCATTTATATTGCAGGCCTCCCATTTTTGTCCATCGACCACTACTCTTATGAGCCTATCGGAGAGAAATGATTTAATGATTGAGAAAACATTTCCCGTTATACCGTAGCTGGAAATCTTGTGAAGTAGATCCTTATGCCATACCTTGTCAAAGGCCTTTGATATGTCAAGAGCAATTGCCCTAGAAAGAATGCCTTTGTCAAGAGATGTCAACGAATGATTTAAGTATGTGTTTATTACATTTTGCTTTTATCTTTATCTATTTTATTTTTACTTTCATCATATTTTGCTTTGGTTGTGATACCCCCACATTCGAAGCTATCTCTTTACAACCCTTCCTTTTCATAAGCTATCATATTTCATAAATCAGATGCTGTAGGCTGTCTTTTCTGTAGGCTGTTTTTGAACCAATCAAAGACGGGTACTGTTGCTAGTATATATATATATATATATATATATATATATATATGAGAATAATGGAAATAGTATTCCGATGGAATAGAGAAATAAAAAAGGAACAAAAAAGTTATGATGTGTTTATCAACGGTTCATCTTTATTTCGTGACTTCCTCTGGATGAATGGAATGAAGAAATCGAAACACTTGTAAACATATTGTAAAATATATTTGTATGTAATGAAATGTATGACAATATTCCATTTCAGAAACGAAAAATGTCGTTGAAAATTGCCCCAACCTTTTTTGAATTTCCAAGGATTGATAAATTGGGTGCAGATGTGTTTATGTAATGCTTTAAGAAGGCGTTGATATGAGCATAATAGATTTATTGAAAGTCTACATTAATGAGGTTGGTGTAAATGTTTATATTAAAAATCAGTGCGTCATGTAATGATATTCGTTGTATTCAGACGCTATTCGTCGCGACTTCGTAGTTACCGTAAATTTAAAGTAATCTTTTTTTATAGTCTTTATTTTTTAGTGAATCTGCAACAAGCAGTCTGATAAAATCAGATATACCATGACTATCAAAACAGCTCATCAATTGTTAAACACATGTTTCCTGGTCTGAATTTATTTCTCCGCAAATGTCTGTAAAGTAACGTATCTCGGTATTTATGCAAAAAAGCAGCTTATGCAGAAATATGGATTTTACTGAAATAATAATGTTATAATTTCGGTACCGATTATTAATATTGGGAGACTAGTAGTAGTTATTAGGAGAGATTTTGTTACTAGTCTGTACTGACACCTGCCAGTTTTATACATGAAAGAATAGCAGGGAGACCCGACATTGCCCATGATTTTAGGCTTCCGGAATTTTAGTGTCATCGAAATCGGTGAAATCGTATATTTTCCAATAAAATCGATTGTCTTTAATTGGGGTCCATTACGGGTCACCGGAAAGAACATTCATATGCCTCCTAGGAGTGACTAATCCAGAATATAGTGTAGTACACGTTGCACTGTGGAGAACTTAGTGTTGATTTTATAAAATTAGCTTTTATATATAATTGCCTGAATTAAAGTTTAAAATTCAAAAATAAATGTCATGCTTCAGTTGTGCTCTAAACAAAAGCATTCATTTCGAACGACTCTCTGTCATATCAAAGAACGTACTGTTGATTCTGTATGCTTGTCATTCATGCTTATGCGGTAATAATAGTTTGAATTATGTTTAAGGTAAACAGTCATATATCATGGAGCAATCGTACATTACACCATTTTTTTTTATTTCGAATGCGTATCTGTACTATCAAAAAACTTACTGTTGATTTGATATGTTTGGTCTTTAGGCTTCTGTTGGAATAAAAGTTCCCAAATGCACTTCTGCTGTAAGGCTGTGTGAAGTGTTAACTTTGGTAAAAATCGCGTGTCCTTTCTTTCATCATAGTATTTCGATTAACGATTATCGATACTCATTGACGACATTCCGATACACAACCTGTCTAAGAAAACTAGCAGACACATAAAGTATCCTATTTATTTCATAACATTCGTAGGAAACTCGCTCACACATACACACATACACGGATAAAGTTCATTTTATATAATAGTAGAGATCTAGTCAACAAATAGCATGATTTTCAATATTTTTAACGAAAGAAATCATAAATACCTTTAATGGTTCGTCTCCTAAATGTCGTATGTATCATCGTCGATGCATTCATTTTGTAAATGTAGTTTATGAATGCTGTAAAATGTTGATATATACACAATTTTAAAGTAGACGCCAATGGAAATATTAACAGTTTAAATCGTTAAGTGACGTTAAATTTGAAATCAGCTGAGATATTTCAAAAACAAAGGGAGATAATTTTACTCAAATAGAAGGATGAATGATTTAAATGTTCAAGCGTTATATACATATACATATATATATATATATGCATATATATTTCGACTTTCTGTCGTTGAATACTATCTAATTGTTTATCAGATAATCCTGCTGACTTCGCATATTTAGTAATTTCATTTGTTTTGATTTCTTGTGTGAACTATCGGTAGAACTGAAGTAGTATGGTAACTAACAATGTCAGGCGTTACTTTATTATTGTGTTTGAAACTCGATGTACCTCTCCACCATACTCTATATCGATAGCTTCCGTACATCTATATCTGATCTACCCCTGCTTTACATGTTTAAAAAGGAGGTGTACTTCATAGTATCAGACCTTACCGAATGATTAATTGTAGGCATAGACCGATTATTCCCATCCAAAAAGTTCCAACAAAAATCTAACAGCCAGCCATGGTTTTCCCTAGAATGTGCTGCTGCCATCGCGCACAGAAATCACTTTTTTCCATAGCTACCAACACAATAGATCTACTGAGACTGAAGCTGCTGTCTATATATGGCAACACATCAAAGGCCGTAAATGACAAAGTTCTCTCTGATTCCCTCTCCTCTGATCTTGAGCGCGTTAGTCAGTGGGGGAAGAGGTGGCTGGTTACTTTTAATGCATCTAAAACCAAGCTCCTATTTTTACATCATCCACGCTCTGATCCCGATCTGGCATCAATTGAAGTAGATGGTTCTGGTCGAGGGGAAGATTCATGTTTTGACAAGCTTCTGAGCTTGACCTTTACTCCTGGCCTAAAATGGAACACGTACATCAAGTCAGATGCCAAAGTTGCTGGAAAAATTGTAGGATCCTTCTACCGCTCCAGAAGATGTCTGACTGCTGATACAATTCTTTATCTATATGAAAGCCAAGTACGTCAAAGGATAAAGTACTACTGGAACATCTACGCAGGAGCTTATAAAAACAGCATATCCTTGACAGAGTACAAAATAGGCTTTATGGCTCAAATGAGAGACTTTGCGAGCCTGTCTTTGTTTTATCATTACTTCAATGGAAAGTGCTCGTCTGAGCTCCAGTCACTTAGAAGTGCACGCCAGTGGAACTCTCTTCCGTTTGGCTGTTTTCCACCTGACTACAAGCTGGATGTCTTCAAGTCCAGCATAAACAAATTCTTGATGAACCGCCCCCTTAAGTAAGACACTTTATCAAATCTCTTCACTAACGTACTGTACACTCAATAATCCTTACCCCAGAGTAGCTTCCGGGCTTAATAAGTGGTGCCCACCTTGTAAAATAAAACAAAAAACTCTCAAATTAGCTACACTTATCACTACATACACTTATCAATATATGCAGGTGTAAAAATAATTGTTTATATCGATTTAAATATGTTCTATATGCTTACATACGTACATATATATATATTCATATATATATGTACATATATATATATTCATATATATATGTACATATATATATTCATATATATATATGTACATATATATATATACTAGCAAAAGTACACGTCGTTGATTGGGTTCAAAAACAGCCTATAGAAAATGGACTCTGGTTTATGAAAGTATGCTAGGTTATGAAAATGAGGGGTTTAAATTTGGGGGTATCAAAACCAAGGCAAAATATGGTGAAAGTAAAAAAAAAATAGATAAACCTCATAATTTATTATATCATACCTGTTCACACTGAAACTTATCACAATATTCCGTGGATCTATGTTAAAAAACCTTGTTAAACTTTGTGACATATTTCTATTCTATGGAGGTCAGGCGATGACGAACACCCCATAATTTTATTATACCATATTTCTTCAAACTGAAACATAATTATCAAAGTATACTTACGCAGATAGATATGAAAAGTAATTATTAAAGCTATTTCTATTCTATGGAGCACAGGCGCGAACGATAGATATGAAAAGTCTTTATTAATGTATGTGCCTATTTTCATTCTATAGAGGCTAGGCGCGAACGCAGACCACACAAATTTATTATATCATCCCTATTTAAGTTAAAACATATTCATCAAAGTATTATTATGTACATCTATATCAAAAACACTTGTAATTTTTTTTTGTAATTTTTAATTTTTTTATTTCCATACTTTGTGGACCAGGCGCGAACGAAGACCCCACAATTTTAATGAATCACCGTTTTGATAGGTCAAACATACCCATTCCTGTGTCTCGATACATCTATCATTATATGTAATCAGTTTTTTAAAAAATAGTCAACCATATAGGAGCATATTCGTGACCAGTCACACGAACACACAGACACATACACACAGACATCCAGCTTTATATTATATACATGTACATATATATATATATATATATATATATATATATATATATATATGTACATATATAATTTGAGCATACTTCTGTGTATACATGTTTTATAATAGCAGATACCTCATAAAAGTACTTAGATTGAGATCTATATAAAAGTACAGAACAATTCATCAGTTTAACGTGGGTTGTGATTAAAGCTTATCTTGAATGGAATTCCTCAAGATAAACATTAAAGTCAGCTGGTGCTGCACAGTTCGTGGTACGTTCCACCATTTCTATATCAAACCTTTACTGTTCCCTCGCAAATGTGTTTTTTTTTTTAATTTTTATATTATTATTGTTGTTATTGTTGTTGTTGTTATTATTATTATTATTATTATTATTATTATTATTAATGTTATTAGAAAGTAAGCACTTATTTAACATAACTAATCATCTTAGCTCAATTTACTGATCGATGAAAAGGAAGAAAACACACGTCTCTTTTTCATTAATTAACAACATACATCTACAGTGATGATCATATTTATTGGCACGGTAAAATAAAAGTTAAATTTTGTCTAATAAATTCTAAAAAAGGGATTAAATTAAAGAAAATAACAAAGTATATTATGTATTTTTAACTGGCCTTTCCGATGCAGCAATCGGATTTTAGAAAAAATAAATAACAAAGGAACAACAAACATAATTGCAAAAAACCCTTGTTCAAAATTATTGGCACGATTTATTTAATAATCAATTGTATAGCCTTTGGCCTTGATTACCTTCCTCAGTCGCTTTTCATAGTTTACAACCAAGTTGTTGCACTCTTCAGTAGTAATTTTAGCCCACTCTTCCTGACAATAATCCTCCAATTGAATAAGATTCTTAGGCTTCCTTTGCATTACTCTCAATTTTAATGTTCTCCATAAATTTTCAATTGGATTAAGGTCTGGGCTTTGTGATGGCCACTCCAAAACATTAATATGATTGTCCTCAAGCCATTTCTTAGTCAGTTTAGCCGAATGCTTTGGGTCATTATCTTGCATGAACCACCAACGACGACCAAGTGAGAGCTTTTTAGCAGAGTCTTCCAGGTTTTCATCCAATATTTTAACATAATCTTCCTTTTTTATGCTACCTGTGACCTTAACAAGTCGCCCTGCTCCAGAGGCAGCAAAGGATCCCCAAAACATCAAACTGCCTCCACCGTGCTTCACTGTGGGTATGGTGTTCTTAGACAGGAAAGCTTCGCCAGATTTTCTGTAAATATAAGACACTTTATTATGGCCAAATAACTCTATTTTCGTTTCGTCAGTCCATAGAACACGTTTCCAGAATGCAACATCTTTATCAATATGACGTTTTGCAAAGGCTAGCCTTGCTTTCAGGTGCATAGGCTTTAATAAGGGAGTCTTTCTCGGACGACATGCTTTTAAACCAGCTCTCTTCAAAACTCTACCAACTGTATGTCGAGATACATTCACTCCAGAGGTGCTCTGTTCATCAACAATCTCCCCAACAGAGATCCTTGGGTTTTGTTTTACTTGTCGAACAATTTTCCGTTCATCTCTTGGGGAAAGAATCCTTTTTCTCCCTCTACCCTCTAAACTCATAACGTGGCCTTGCGATTTGAACTTGTTTATTATGGCTCTAACAGTGGATTTGGGAAGGTTTAGCTTCTTTGAAATCTTATCATAGCCCTCCCCATTGGTATGATATGCTACAACAAGCTTCCTGACGTCTTCGCTGTGTTCCTTAGTTTTAACCATGGCGATTGAAAATTATAATTTAGTCACTTATAATAGTTTAAATAAATCGCTATCTAAAAATTATCTGAAAAAAATTATTCACTGATTTAGCGTTAAACAAGCATAATATGGCTATAAAAAAGTTCAGAAAGCACGTAAACCGGAAATTGATTGATATTATACTGATACTAAAAGAAAAACAAAGCCGTGCCAATAATTTTGAACAAGGGTTTTTTGCAATTATGTTTGTTGTTCCTTTGTTATTTATTTTTTTCTAAAATCCGATTGCTGCATCGGAAAGGCCAGTTAAAAATACATAATATACTTTGTTATTTTCTTTAATTTAATCCATTTTTTAGAATTTATTAGACAAAATTTAACTTTTATTTTACCGTGCCAATAAATATGATCATCACTGTATATTTATATTTAGCTTAGCCTGACTTTATATCAGTTTAATTTCAGCTGGGAATCTACTAGTTGATCTGAGTAAAATTGTGTTTGAATCTATGTTATGTGAAAGTGTAGTATAACTTTTTTTATAGTTAGGGGTTAATAGGGAATTATCACTAGAATATCGCATTTACTTATGAAATACTCGTCTGGTTTTGTGAAAATTTGCATGGAACTTAAATATGATAAGGTGCAGCGAATTACGTATTAAAGTGTCCGTTTGATTCCTAGTTAGGGATTAATAAGGGTTTAGATATCTGATATAACATTTTCACTATGCACTAATAGTTCACTCCTTAATGAGGCCGGAAAACACATCGAGGATAACAGAAAATTTCTTTCATACGTATACCTTCGAAAACACAGTAAGTATGTGTAATACCCGTTTTAACCGGGCAAACTTTGGTTGTTTAAGAGGATGTTACAACAAACATTTGTTAACATTCCCAATATATAAAACGGATAATAAAATGTAAAAACTCGTAATTTCTCTTTTTAAAGTTGTTTTTTTTTATTTTCTTTATGGAATATACTTCCCAAAAAAACTATTAAAGTTGTTTTAAAAAATAATAGAACTATTATTTTTTTTTATCTTTTATCTTCATGCAGCTATTTGCTTTACTTAATGAAATCAAATAAATTTTATGACTTAAATATTTTTCAATTTTTCAATTTAAAAATCTATCAAGATTTTCCTATTGGTTCAATTTTTACGATATTTTCAGGGTCAATGTGAAATTTTATGCGTTTTCAATAAACACAATATAATATTTTAGACAAAGTTTTTTTTTAATTCACCCCCCCATTTTGAAATGTCTATTAAAATTTAAATAATTAATTTACTTACCAAAATTTTATATATCACAAATTGAGGATAAGAGATGAATAAAAAATAATCTAATTTACAACAAAAGAAAGAAGTGTTTTTTGGGGGGAGGGTGGAATTTACCTGTAAAGTCCAAAGTGTAAAACCTTTTTTTTTTAAACCACCTTGATTTTTTTTTAAGTGGACGCTTATGTTATGCTTAGATTGTCACGTAAATATTGGACGCTGACGACATTTTTCTATTTCATTCAATGTTTTCCTTTTTAAGATACTTAAAAAAAATCACTCGATAAATAGGATTAAACTATATCAAATCAAAAGAAAAAAATCATCGACTGTTTTTTAAGGTAAAAACTTAAAAGTAAAATGGGACTATTTTTGATCTATGGGGACCCATATTTCTTCACGCACAAAGCTAGAGGGTTAACGCGAACGTGTGGATGTTACGGCTTTCTGTCCATCCGTAGTTCAAAACAAGAATAAACACCGCTTCGGCGTTTCGATAACACCGTAAAAATGCTTACCTAATGGCGCCCTTTTCAAATAGTTGTTTAAAAATTATTTTATTTAACAATACATGGAATTTAATATATAAATATGGATAACTTCTCTACAATGAAGAATGTAAGTACTCATTGTATATTATTTTTTATAGGTAAGTGATTTTTTTTGAATTTATGTATGCATATATTTTATCGAAGCAAGTTGAAATTCGTTAATTATCTTTAAATCTTTTTTAAAGAAAACCGACTTAAAAAAACACATATAACATAATTTACTATTAAACATTTTTCTTTTAAATTTGGTCCTTGCTCCTTTAATTGAAAAAAATTAGGTTAGGTTTTGATTTAAATCTTTCAAGTAGTTATAAGCTTGGAGAGATAGGAGATCGAACTATTCAATTTTTAACACGCATTTTAAATGTCGGTTTCTGACACTGCTAGTGAAATGTTTCATGTTTTTTGTTTGTTTGTTTTTTTGGAAATCTGCATTCTTGATTTTTGTTTTTGTATTTTTTTGTTTGTTTGTTTTTGAAGATATTAGTATATCTGGACAGAACAGATAAATATATAGTTGTCGATCATTTACTTGTGGTTTATTTGATTTAATGTTAGCTTTTCTCTATACATTATGTCTCTATTATCTGTCTATTATTTTATTTGCATATGCATATATAGAGAGATAACTAGCTGATAGGCATACAGATAGACAGACAGACAGACAGATAAGTAGATAGATTGATAGACGGATGCGCTAACTTAGTTCTACATTCTTATATTTTAGTTACAGAAAAAATCACGCAGTAGATAATCTGAAAAATATATCTTGATATTTCTAAAAACAATAAAGAGCAGTCAGGGTTCCCTTGAGCGAAGAATCATCATATATTATGCATGTATACATGTACATATTTAGTAAATTTAAATCCTGAAAGGGCTGTAACACCTAATGATATCGTGCGGTTATTTATCAACACGGATAACGACAGATAAACGGCTAAAACACGGAAAAAGAGAATACACTCCTACTAGGTGTCATTTACACAACCCGATTCCAAATATTTTATCATTAGCAAACACTAGATTATCTGCTCGTACCAAACAAATAGTAATTCTATGCCAGCACCATTTGTTCATTCGTGGTTTACTAATAGCAAAATATAGCGCATTTGACCGTCTATAATTATATTTGCCTAATATAGTTTCTTTCAATTATCTTTTGGCTCAATATGAGGAGAGCGACCAAATGCTAGACAATCACTACCTATGAGATCTACAAACTGCAATCGTAAATTGGCAGTAATTTCAATCCGCAATTCAGAGTTTTTAAAGTGGCATTATCAATCTGCAATGTTAATTGCTGTAATCTTTAGAGTCTGACCCTTCGTAAAGAGAGAATTGTCTTGCTACTCAATCACATAAAACACTATGGCGATGCCGTACGATTATTTGTAAAAGAGAAAAATATTATGGTAGTCTAAATCTCCAACCGCAAAAACTCGAGTTATCGCCACTGACACTTTTGGTGTCACTCCAGTTATGCAGAGTAAACACCCTGCCTCTGACATTGTGTTCAGAGTTGTTGCCAGTGATGCGAGGGCCATACCAGTTCGATTCATTGAAGTGGACCTGAAGATAAATACGGCGGAATATCTGAATGATCTGAAGGAAGTTTTCTTACCCTGAATTTAGAAGAATTATGATCCTAAGAAAGTGATATTCGTCCAGGACTTTACATTTGCTTATGGGTCAAAACAGACCAGACCTTCTTGAAGTGAGAGTTGTCACTTTCTGTGCCCTAAAATATCTGACCCTCTTGCTCGCCAGCTTTGAATATATTTTGCAACTATTATTTATAGGACAATTTTTGGACAGTCCGTAATGCAAGCCCTATAACAACCTGCTCCCCTCCCCATGAATAATTCCATAAAGCGAGCATTCCTCACTATTAAGAGTCAGGCGTCAAAGCCTGTCGTGCTTTTACGGCTCGAATTCAGTAAGTTGCGGACGGAAAATGTGGACGCATAGAATAAAATGTGTGCACTTTTTACATTTAATAAAACAGATAAATAAACGTTTTGTAATTGGTTCACTAAGAACATTTATCAGGTAGTTATTCAAATACTTTATGAATCCAGTGGTCTCTGTTATTAGATTTATGTTATTTTCCATCTCTATGTTCATCTGTATGTAGCTATAGAGATGGTATAATCATGTTCAGGGATGTATGAGTGATTTCCAACTTTTCGTCTTGTTACATGTCTCTTGGTTTTCCTGCTGCACTGAATATACAACTTTTTACATATGGACCAGTGGAAGTATATGCACATCCAATTGTGTTCCAGTGTATATAAGTTGTCATTAAGCAAAATGTCACGACTAGATTCACTTACTTAACACTTTCAAATATTGTGTGGCACTTTAACTTTGGCTTTCCTATGAAAAAGGAGATAAATAAAATACATATTTCCTCTGACCACTCATCTTTATAAAAGCATTGGTCATCTAAGCCTTTATCACCTTCTATGGATTATAGTAGTGATACAATAAATATGTGCTTGGGTGTGTTTTATTGTATTAAACGCTTTGTGGTAAGTTAGACATGACGTAAAATTTTGGTTTGATCAAAATGTTTCAGTGGAACAAAATGAATTCGAACTCAGGCTTTCAGTCTGCGTCGTTTGCAAATTAGTCATTGTCACAAATGTTTATTCGTAGTAAACTTAGGTGCATTGGAAAAATTGCATTTCGTAGAAAATAATGTACTTCCACCATTTATTTTTACCTTTAAGTATAGATTATTGTGCACTGTAGCAATGTTGGCAGGTAACAATTTGTCTGTTTATCTCAGCCAAGGGAAAGGTTATGTTTTCAGAGGCGTTTTTCATTGTGTTGTTTTGCGTACAACCTAGCGCCCACGTCTCTTTATAAATCATCACGAATATGGTAAGAATATCGATCAGGGCCGAACTCCTAAATAATATCATTTTAGAACGCAAAAGTCAAAGGCGAAGATCAAGAACTCATAATTTCTGATCTAGTTATCATAAAACTCGTTACTCAACTAATATTGTTACCAATAAAACCTGCATCTTGTATTTTGACCGTAAATTTTAAAAGTTAAGATCTAAATTACAACTGTGTTTTTTTTTATCGAATTTAATTAACGCGTCTGTTTCTCTCAAATAACAGGAAAATAAATCTAACACATAAGATTTATCACATCTATAACTTGCGAGCAATTTATGGATCCTGATATCACTTATTGATACTGAAGACATAATTGAGAATTAAGGCTCCCATAGGACTTTGGCGCATTCGTACGTTATAAGCGGTGATATGCAGTTTCTCAAGTAAAGTTTTTTGTTGTTTTATACAAATTGTGTTCCTTCTTATTTTGTAACGTGGGTCTGAATAACTTGTTCTGAATTTCAACTACTTATTTTTCAAATGCCATTAATGGAACTGATAATTATATATAGCATGAATGTTTGAATTACCAGCTAGATACAATCCGGCAGTGTCTTCTATACCTCTGTACAATTTTTTTTTTTTTTTCAAAACAACCGAAGGAAAAAAAAATCCTATACGTAATCCCTACTCAAATAGTCAACAATATCGTAGTTAAAACCCAATTACGACCCCCTCAATTCGGGCATACACAATGATGTACTTTTTCCTGGTGATGATATCCCATGTAACTCCTTTATGTAAGTCGATAAGTTCAAGAAATCTCAAGAAAAATAGTTAACTTGTTAATTCGGTAGGAACAATTTATCAATCGCAATAAATATCTTCAGAATCGACAGACTTTTGCCAACGCAAAACAAGTGTAAATATTACGTCCTGGTGACGATAATAGTTGAAACAGTGGTACTTGATAGCTGAGAGGTCTGGAGAGTATAGCGGATAGGTCAGCGTTTTGTAGGTCAGTTTATTCAACTTCCGTATGGTCGATTTAGCAACGTGCATTCAGGCATTGTCGTGAGGGAGAATTGGACTTTTTTTTCTATTTACTAATGCTGGGTGTTGTTATAGAACTTTATGATGTATTTCATCCGTTCGTTTACAGTTTTCTATTCACTTTTTTAATAACTCAACGTTTTAGAGGTCGAAGAGAGTAAAGAGATCAAATGGTAGTTGCGGAAAACGGCCTTGTTTTTTTAGAAGTTACCAAGGAAGACTGAACACAAAAGTTGGTTGGTTAGTTGTTTTTGTTTTACGGCATATCAACCCTTTTCGTGTTATTTAATGCTGAATCCAAAGATTTTGAAGAATTTTTTTTTTAATAGAATATATTTGTTGTTTTCACATCTGTTTCTATTTAACCCATAGTTGGTACCCTAAAAGGTACTACCACTCCGGGTCAGAGTGGACCTGGGAGAAATGGTAATTAAAGTGTTGTTCCACACTCCCCAAAGCCCACAAGCTGGGGCCTCACCACTGGATATAGTTCAAGGTCATATCTAGGACCCCCATTGAGGGACTTTTACCCTCTGCAGGGGGGCAGTCGGCGTATTCTAATGCCCCACCAACAGGGCCGAACACAAAAGTAAACGTTTTCTTCCATAGTGTTTTAAATGTGGATTTAACATTTGTATTTGGTAGATAATTATGACTGTTATTCTCATCTACAAGAGTATTATGGTACGATTACTACAATTGCAAAGTACTTAAGACAACTATCAGATCCCAACTGACGGAACGAGTACATGAAATCGTGATAATTAAACAGAGGGTTCTGTTAGAAAATCCGTGTAGATTTTGATAGAAAGATACCGGCGTTCGACAGTCGGAGGTAACATAAGACATAATACAAAATAAATAATACGCAAATATTAGTTATTTATATTTCCCTGACATAACGCCTGACCCAGTTTACATAACATTAAGAAGTAAAGGTAACAGAATTTTTTGGCCAATACTTACGTTGTCAGGTGAAAGTTTGATGTTTTACGACCTGCTGATATCCTCGTCTTATATAAAACTTAATTGTTTTTGTTCTTCAGTAGCTGATAAACCAGTCGAAAGGTATTGGTGGGCGGAGGGATTAGTTACATAATATCTGTGATACACTGAATATACGAACTTGTTAAGAAAAGTGATAACGAGATAGATTTATGAAAGCATAAAATACATTTTGATCTATGAAAATCAAATGTGAAGTAACTTTCATAGCTTAAAACGTAAAATAGCTCTGATAGTTTAAATAAATATGCTTATTTCTGGTTTTAAACGCAAGCGTTCTCAGCTATTAATAATTGTCAAATAATTAAATATAAATTTATTGAAAATAAATTAATAAATTAACATTAAATAATATTCCTAAATAGAACAATTAAAACGATTCTATTACAAAAAAAAAAAACAATTAATAAGAGCGAGCTAATAATTGAAATAGATTTCATTAATGAAATATGGAAACGAGGTTACTTCATAAATGTAGATTTCTTTAGAACAAGGCCGATAGCCAGTAGTCGTGTAATTAATGAATGCGTGAATATAGGATTGACATGGAATTCTTGAAGTTAAACTAAAATGACCGAAAATGCGCTAAAATGGCATGAATAAAAAGTAAATGACTTAGAATGACTTTAATGAACTTAAGGATGAACTGAATGACCTTAAGAATGACTTGAATGCTAAAAAAATAACTGGAATTCTTCAAAAATAAATTGAATGATCTGGAGAATGACTTGAATGGCTTTGTGACTGACTGGTTGTAAAGTGGGTGATCATTTTACATTAAATTACTACAGAAAATGACCCCCCTCCACTTTATATCACAATAAGTACAGCATGTGGTAAGAACAGATACTACACTTTGATAATGGCCAAAAGGCCAAAAAAGCTTAAGAAGCTAAGAACAGCAACTATTAACAACAGACCTTTTATCTTGACCAAAAGACCGACGGAGTGACTTATAGAGTCGCTTGTACGCGATTAATAAATAGTATATATAGAAATTATGCTAGAATAAAACGAGTTTTTACAGAGTGAAAATCAGTTTATTAAACATCTTTTCTACATAGAAAGTAAATGGTAAACAAAAAAACTGACGGGAATATGAGTTTATAATATTAGAATATTCTAAATAAATATAATTCTTTTTATACGTATTATATCGCATCATTTCCAATGGGAAGTGACGATTGTTCATTGGTTTACGATTGGGACTGACGACATTGATGTCCAAAATTTGAATCCAACTTCGTTTCACTAAAACCCACTTTCAGTCAAAATGTTGCCAATAGTAACATCGTCCCTCCTGAAACTACCTAATGCTTTCTAGAATGTATTCTGGCAAGAACCATATCGGAGAAACCAATGCCAAAAATATGAACTTTGGATTCACATAATATGATGATGATCACATCTAATTTGGTCTTTATTACTTGTTTGAACACGTCCAAATGTAATGGAATAACTGCCTGGGGGTTTAACCTCGATATTAAACCAGCTAAACGATGAAATCGAAGAAATTAATCTAATTACTTGTTTTTTATTTAACCTATCGTATGTTGAAATTAAAAATATAATTTTCAATTAAAATTAACGAGAAATTTAGAAGCAGAATCTCTGGCTGGCAAAGAGTAACAAGAAAACCATACATTGGGTAAAAGTTTGTTATTTTTTATTTCTATTAAACGATGTCGTTCTCATTGGATTAGTAATGCCTTGCTGAAGGGAACTGGAAATGGCAATTCCACGTCAGTAAGAGATTAAACAAAAATGCTACGAGTGTTCAGCACTCACGGGCAAGATGGACATTTTAACTGTTTTAATTAATAATTAAACTCCGTAGGGTTGTCATGCGGTTCATTGGGTTTCCTTATCCGAGCTAGTGACTATAAAATGCTACAAAATCTGTCTGGGTGAATAGGGGTGCTCTAGTTGATAGAATCCTTGATTGTATCTTAGTGTATTGAATTTCTTTTTTAAAGCAAGGGGATTCAAATGAACGACGCAATATTGACATAATCAATGGTGACGCAAGCACGAAAATAGTTTGAGATACCATGCAGTAAGCCTAAGTCTAAAGAACCGTTGGCGAAAGTTAAATTATAGGAATATTTCTTAATGGGGTTTTAGTTACTAGGGATCAATTCAAATCCAAATTTAATATATGCTAATTTCAAAATTGTTTTATTGTGTCAATAGTATGTCTCGGAAATACACGAAGGAAGGTAATGTTTGAAGAAAAAAATATTAATTGCTGTTAGTACGACGGTGCCGTTTTTTTTCTTCTATTTACTTTCTTCACAATGGAAGCAAATTTAGACACAAAAATAATTTAATGCATGCAAAATTGAGCCTGCAAAATGGGAAACTTGCTTGGAACAAGAAAATGGCCTAATGGAATAAGATATCATGTTCAGCGACCGACGATATAACAACCCGGATGTAATATTAGGACAGATTATTCACTTAGTTCCTGTCCTGAATATGACCTTACACTATATCCGATCATGACAGTCCACTTTGTGGGCTTTGGGGAGTCTGGAGCGACCCTTTAATTGTCATTGCTCTAAGGTCCACTCTGACCCGGAGTGGTAGTACCTGTTAGGATCCCGACTTTAATTAAACTAGGAAATACGATTTAAAAACTAGCAGTGATCAGTAAGTGCACTAGCATGACAAAAATAACCAACCAACTAACTCTTAATCCCAAGAAAAAATTGTTTTGATGCTAGGAAAATGAGGTCTGTTTTTGTTAAGTCTTGGATTTCTAATTTTCTGGGCTTTAGCTAATTTCCGAATAGTGTAATCTATTGTTAATTCTCTGATGCGCCCCTGTCGGTAAATGCTGACGGGGATGATCGGGCATATTTCGTAAGATAGAGACATGTAGACCACAAGTAAAATTTGAAATCAGTTACAATTTCACAAGAATTGAGATTGATATGCGATTGGTTTAGTATTGTTTGAGGTAAAAGAACCGCACTCTATACACAGTGTTTTTTCTTACAAGATAGTCACCACTTATCAAGGCTCGAAAGCAACTCGGGAACAAGGGTTATAGCGTGTACAGTACGTTAGTATTGGAGAAATTGTCTTGAAGTGTCTTACATAAGGGGGCGGATCATCAGGAATTTGTTTATATTGGATTGAAGACATCCAAGTTGTAGTCAGGTGGAAAACAGGCAAATGGAAGAGAGTTCCCTAGGCGTGGATTTCTAAGAAAGAAGCTTTATTCATGGAATCTACGTTTGGTTTTGGCACAGATAAAGAGTGGGGAACATTTTTGAGAGTGGTTCCAGTTAGACGGGTGTTTATCGTGAAAGACTGGCGTGGAGATTGGATCTCAGACGAGCACTTTCCATGGAAATAACGATGAAACAAAGACAGGGTAGCAAAGTCTCTCCTGTGGGAGAGAGGTTGCAGGGAAGAGAAAAGAGCATCCCCCCACTAAGTGACGAATCCTATTTTGTACTCTGTCAAGGCAGGATAGGCTGCTTTTAGCAGCTCCTGCCCAGATATGGCAGCAGTACTCCATCCTTGGACGTACTTGGCTTTTATATAGATAGAGAATTGCATCAGCAGTCAGATATTTTCTGCAGCAGTATAAGGATCCTACCATTTTTCCAGAGACGTTGGAAACAGACTTGATGTACGTGTTCTATTTTAGGTCAGGAGTAAAGGTCAAGCCCACAAGCTTATCAAAACATAGATCTTCCCCATCGACCAGACCCATCTATTTCAATTGATGCCAGATGGGCATCAGAGCGTCGATGATGTAAAGATAGGAGTTTGGTTTTAGATGCATTAAACGCAACCAGCCACGTCTTCCCCCACTGAAGCACGCGCTCAAGATCAGAGGATAGAGAATCAGAGAGAACTTTGCCATTTACGACCTTTGAGCCTATCAGAGAGAAAAGATTTAATGATTGAGAAAACATTTCCAGTTATACCGTAGCTGAAAATCTTTTGATGTAGGCCCTTGTGCCCTACCTTATCAAAGGCCTTTGATATGTTAAGAGCAATCTCCCTAGAAAGGAGCCTTTATCAAGAAATTCACTAATCCTATGAGAGATAACCGTTAGCACGTCTGTTGTAGATCTGGCAGAACGGAAACCATATTGCATGTCACTAAGAATTTATTCCTTCTGATGTGGTTGACTACTTCTCTTTTTAATATGGATTCCAGCAACTTACTCATGACACACAGGAGAATTATTGGTCTGTACTAAGAGGGAGACGACTTATCACCTGACATCTGCTCCTTTATCGACTGAAGAAAAATACGAAGTGTAACATAACAACAGGTATTACACTCTGATTCTGGCGAAAATAAAAGTTTTTTATCTTCTTTCCATTAAGAGAGATGTGACAGAAGGTCGAAAAAAAAAACACGAGCAAGCGCCCCAAGATAAAGGTCATTTTGGCCTTTTTTTTCAAATTCGCCGTGTACATCCGTCGGCATTTAATAATCAGGGCACATCAGAATGTAAGCAATAATCTTACTCCATCTGAATAATAAAAAGAAAACCTCCTAGGACTATACCTTCAGCTTTAAATACCATTCCTATCAATAAGCGCACAGATTTAATGGCCGCATATGACGAAACTCAATTTTAGTTTTAGTTATACTTACAAGAACGCGAATCATTCAATTCTCCTTTCGCGACTATGTAAGTATAAAAATAACCAGTGATTGTAAATATCTATTCACTTTGATCTATATAGAACTGTACATGCAACCGTGCTTTTTCACCTCAGGTGAAAAATAGGATTTAATATTTAATATGCAGATCACGAAGCTAGAAAAATCTTACATGAAATAAAATAATAAAAAAAGATTTGGGCAATGAATTTCCATTTAAAGCTCTTAGAAATTGTAGATATTTTGGGGTAGCATCTTCAATTATTTTCTGATTTTTCTTTCTTGTTTCTCCGAGGCTTCATTTCGCAATGTTTTATATTCCAATTCAATGAATTATTCATATAAGTATTCATTTCAAACTCATTCTTATTAACGTTGATTACGTCATTTCACGTGATCTATTCTCAACACAATGGCAATCTATATTTGACTTAGCATACAATTTTATTTCATAGTTTACATGAATGCTGGTGGGTAAAATATTTTAAATCAGTAAATGTAATATATAATCTATATATTTAAAAACGTGACAATGTGTGTGAGAACAGTTCTCAACCTATATACTCAACGAATACTTGATCTACACACTTGAACTTAGGTATATAGTGTATTCAGACATATGGAAAACTTGCTTACGTTTTCATCCGGAAAAAAAGTGCCGTTAAGTGGTCAAAATGTAAACAATTGTACGTGTTAATTTTCGAATTTATATCTGTTTGCTAACTGTTTCACGAATGTGCATGCATAGATAGTTCACATTAGAGCTTATTTATGTTAAGAATAACTAGTTTTAAGACAATTTTTCAAATCATATCAAGCTGGTCTAATGATTATTGTATTTGACTCACTGTCTTTAAGTTTTGGATTCGGTCTCAGCTCGAGTATTTTTTTTCATTTACAAGAGGTGAAATGTTAAGAAAAAAATTACTCACAGGCACATGTATCAGTTTTACTTAATTGTTTTAAAGAATTTAACGTTACCTTTAATAGGTTCGGTATGTTTTTTTTTTATTATTAAGTAATCTGCATTAATTCAAATATAATATTTATGCGTATTTTACGACTGGGCAACGCCGGGCGTCCTGCTAGTAAATCTATATAATACTAAAATTGTTATAGTATTTATTTTCACCCTTGTTAACTGCACATATAATGACGTCATCCAAATGATTACCTCACTATGTTACATATGATACTGGTGCATCCCCTACACGGCTTTTCATTATAGAACGAGTCCAAAAGGGAGTCTTCAGTAAATTAGGTAACCCAAACTGTTCAAGCTCCAAATGTTATCTTACCATGATAGTACTGGATCCCTGTGTCTGTTTTACACATGCCTGTTTTAAAAGTATTTCAATAGAATGTGATCTGATGAACTCATAACACTTGTGACCCCTCGACGAACATACACTTGACTAACCAAACAAGCATTAATTTCTGATCCCTTCACTCTCGATGTCACTAGATGCCAGAAAACTTTCTACTCTAATAGTTAGTTCCCTCTGATTGCAATAATTTGAAATTCCCTTTCTATTTCCGATTTTTGTTCCCCCGTTAAAAGGGGTGTGGACCTGTAAATTCACCCTTGTCCGTTTGTCTGCCCACACTTTTCTCAATATATACGCCTTGGAATTCTTTTTAAATTTTGCACAAACATTAAACATTATATGAGTAAAAAAAGTAACAAAACGCATTTTCCGTAAAATTCGGTTAAAAAGGGCTAAAATTGAAACTTTTGTACTTATTAAAAAAAAACTTGCATTTTTATAAAACTTTCTGAAAAGTTGTAACTCATTTCTGTATAATTTTGTTTGTCTGTACTTCACTATAACAATTAGGTGTGCCCTAGGGACTGTTTTAGGGCTAATAAAGCACTCCATTTTTGGGATTATTTTATTATAGTTGTCCAAGCGTTTTCTATGTATATCTCTTTTTCAGTTTTACATGGGGATGAACTCAAATTTAAATATGTTAAGGGGACTTTTGGGGCTAAATGGGAAAGGGCGGGCACATAGTGAACTTAGCTATTTCTTTTTTTTGCATAGTGCAGAACTCACATTTACATATGATAAGGTCTAAAACCGCTCTGTTTGTTCATTTTCACTTGGATTTTACGTTCCCTGGGGACTTTTAGGGGCTAAAAGGAGGGGGTAAATGCTGAACTTAGTCAATTTTTTGCCTCGTTCACTGTGCACTCACGGGGTGCCGTGCATGCCTTATTTGATTGGGCTGTACTGACATGCATACGTTTAACAATCATGTGCACAAAACAAACCCTCGCTACTCACCTCCCCAAAATCCTCTGGTAGTTATGATCCCAAATATTAGTATCTTACGTTAAAAGTGCAATACACCTTGCGTAGGGTTAAAAATAGTAAAAAAAAAGTTGTTTCTTTTAAGATGTGCTTGTCGAAATAAAAAATTAATAATGTTCACATTTTCTTACAAATTATGTTCGTGTTGTCCAACTAAGCGCATTTTGTTTGCCAATCACCTGTTCACAAAGACATAAACACGCATTGGTTAATACCCGTATATTTCTCCTTTCTCTATGTTCGCTGAAATATGTTCTAGTGAATAGCCAATCCTTCTTGCAGGCAACTTTGACTCTCCAAATGCCCACTTTAAGTGGACTCTCTCCATGCATTGTTATTACTTCGTACTCTGAGTTATATCTGAATGCTTGTTATGTTGGCAAAACGTCCAGTCATAATGGCTCTCACTTGTGTTGTTATATCTTAGTGCATGCAAAGCCACGCCTGGCATCTTGCTTCCTTCATCTTAAACAGATACATCCTCCTCGGCCATCAATATTCCACTCTCTTCCTTTATTCCTCTGTCATTGGCGGCGGCGTGACTTTGCAATTAGTTCGGATTGCGGGGAGGTCGTGCCGTTAAATGCCAAACATGCCAATGATGACCAATCCTGCGAAAAGCGAGTCGTGGGAGATGCGGGAGGGGGGTATTCGAGAATCGAAAACACAGACGTTGTGTATAGTTTGATTCCATTTGCTCTGTCAGGAGAGGCAGCTTTTCAAAGATGGACTTTAAGGAAATCGAATAACTGAAAACAGGAAACAGGAAGGGAACGCATTGACTTCGATTTTAAACGGAGTTTTGCCTCAATCATTATTACGATACACACTCGAATTTTTATTTACCACCAAAAGTGTCATATCCATGCATGAAATCATAGAACTCACGTGATTATATATAATATAATAATAGCCTATATATATACATATTACATATACATACATATATATGTGCATATACATATATATATATATATTTGCACATACATACATATATACATTCATATATATACATATATATACATATACACACACATATATATGCATATATATATGCATGTATACATATACATATATACACACTTATATATATACACACCTATATATACATATTACATATACATAGATATATATGTACATATACATATATATATATTTGCACATACATACATATATACATTCATATATATATACATATATATACATATATATACATAGACAGACACACATATATATGCATATATATGCATGTACATATATATATATACACTTATATATATACACACACTTATATATACACACTTATATATATACACACCTATATATATATATACATATTACATATACATATATATGTACATATACATATATATATTTGCACATACATATATACATTCATATATATATATACATATATATATACATATATATACATATACAGACACATATATATACATGTATATGCATGAATATATATATATATATACACTTATATATATATATACACACACACACACATATATACACACCTATATATATAAAGTGATAATATGTGTGCAAGGATACTTCTCAATCTATACAAACACAAAATTAGAAACTTGATATTTATGAAATATATGTTTTTGTCAGGAATGTGGAAACTATTTAATAAGTTTTCACTCTGAGAATAGGGTTTCTTTGGTGTCAAAATTGAAATTTTGTTCATTTGAAGTCATCGGATATTTTTTCTGTCAATTGTCTTAATGAACTGGAATCTTAGAAATCTGGCCATCATTTCAGCAATTATAGGGGTAAGCTGAGTCACGTGAAAGAATTTTAAAAACTATTTGACAAAGAATTTCAAAAACTACTTTGCAAAAACGTTTTAAAAACGATCTGGCAAAGAATTTCAAAAACTACTTAGCAATAAAGTTTTAAAAACGAGCTGTCAAAGAATTTCAAAAACGATCTGACAAAGAATTTTATAATCTACCCAGTAAAGAATTTTATAAACTATCTGGCAAAGAATTTCAAAAACGAATTGGGCAAGGAATTTTAAAAACTATCTGGCAAATAATTTTCCAAACTATCTCTCAAAGAATTTCAACAACTATCTGTCAAAGAATTTTAAAAAAAACTATCTGGCAAAGAATTTTAGAAAATATCGGCAAATATGACCAATGATGTAGGCGCAGAAAAAATTCTGGCAATTTAACTTAAAAAGGCAATTTTAGAAAATATTTTTTTAATTAAATTTATTATATAAGGATTTTTTCAAGTTAAAATATATCGAAAAATAGACATTTTGTATTGAGAAATAAACGCTGAAAATATGAAAAAATTAGCCCAAATTACTATCTATAGCCCAAAATCGTTAATTCATTGTTTTTAGACTTCCGTAGTTAGAGAAAAGCGTGGATTGAGAAAGGTAAATACGTTTGTCTTGTTTTCCTTTATATTGTAGATTGTAGATTGTAATAAGGTCAAATAAAAGTATAAACTATACTATATTTAAGAATAAACATGTTTGGTATCTTGTATTTATGTGGGGAAAGTATGCCATGCTGGAATTAATTTTGGCTGTAAGGATGAGCAGATGAATATTTGGCATATAGTAGGATGCATCACCCAAGCTAGAACAGAATAAGAACATTAAAAAAAGAATATTAACCATTTAAAAGCGTACGCATTGTAGCTTCCTTCAGTCATGACAGACTATTGATACCCATTGATAAGAGGCCTGTGCGTAAAATCTTTGTGGTAAGAGTTGTAATCTTCAACCACACCTTTCCCACATCGGTGTTGTTAAATACCAGTTCAAAGTGGAAGTTCATGACGACTGAAAACAATGCCGAAAATGATGAAGAGCACATACAGTGACTAGAACAAACAAATGGTCATCCATATGGTAATAGCGAGGCTCAATGTTGTTTAAGCTCTGTTAACTGACAAGAACCGGTGTGTCAACGTGATTATGCTGTATCAATGCATACATGCGTTTATATATGCACATGAAAACGTATGCATATTGTATACAGAACGCAACTCCTGCTATTTTTGAAACTGTACTTATATAAGTCCTACAGCCTTTCAGGAAGCAAGTTTCTGATTCTGCCCTAAAAAAAATTTATTACAAGTGTATCGAAACATGAATGCAAGCGTTCGTGAAGGTACCTTCAAAACAAGAAAATATGCCGATTAGATTCACTTTTATATGAACAACTCCTTTTTTTTATTTTAAACTCCTAAGAAGAGGTTTTTGTCTTTATGTTTTAATATTTGTCACGCAAGACAAAATTACATAAAACATGAAATGCCAACATATTTCGCCTTCTTTAAACTCGGTTCCTTTGATCTCTAGTCTTCTCTCTCATGTTGTTTTTTTTATCTAGAAACGTCACACACTCGCGCACATTTACACTGCGAAGTTGCATCACACATTTTTTTAATAATATTATTGTTGAAATCTTAGATCTCTTCATGGAAAATATATATAAAAAATATAGAAATTACATAGAAAAATATTTTAAAATGAAAAAGATGAGCTCATATTATATATTATCGCTGAAATAGGAAGAATATGTGTAATAAAACAATATCTGAGGCAGAAACTAAATATTAATGTTTTTTCTGGATGCTGTCAGAAAATAAGGAAAGAAAAAACAAGTGTCATTATTTGTTTCTATGTTTTAGTTTACTTTTTATCGAGAAATTTGCATTCTGGGCACAACTCTCTTTCTGATCTACATCAATGATCTCCCAAAACACATACTTAAATCATTCGTTGACATCTATGCTGATGAAACGACCATCTATGACAAAACATCAAAGGCCGTAAATTACAAAGTTCTCTATAATTCTCTCTCCTCTGAGCACGTGGTACAATGGGGGAAGAGGTGGCTGGTCACTTTTAATGCATCCAAAACCAAGCTTCTATCTTTACATCATCAACGCTCTGATCCCCATCTAGCATCAATTGAAATAGATGGCTCTCGTCTTGGAGAGGCTCCAAGTTTTGACAAGCTTCTGGGTTTGACCTTTACTCCTGATCTGAAATGGAACAGGTGCATCAAATATGTTGCCAAGGAAGCTGGAAAAATGGTGGGATCCTTCTACCGCTCCAGATGATATCTCACTACTGATGCAATTTCTATCTGCATAAAAGCCAATTACGTCCAAGGAAGAAGTAGTGCTGCCACATCTGGGCAGGAGCTGCTAAAAGCAGCCTATCCTGCCTTGACAGAGTACAAAATAGACTTCGGGGTTTAGTGGCGGATGCCCTTTTCTCTTCCCTGCAACCTCTCTCCCACAGAAGAGACGTTGCAAGTCTGTCTTTGTTTTATCACTATTTCCATGGCAGGTGCTCGTCTGAGCTCCGATCCCTCCTTCCCCATCGCCAAACTTTCATGAGAAACGCCCGTCTGGCTGAAACTACTGTCAATAATTTTCCCCACTCTTTATCTTTGCCTAAATCCAAACGTAGATGCCATGAGCAAAGCTTCTTTCTTAGAACTGCACGCCAGTGGAAATCTCTGCCGATTGCCTGTTTCCCACCTGACTACAACTTGGACCTCTTCAAGTCCAACATAAACAACCTCCTAACAAACCGCTCCCTTAAGTAATACACTCTATCAAAACCCCCAATACTAATGGTTACTACAATACTATCTCATTGATTACTGTACACGCAATAACCCTTACCCCTGAGTGGCCTTCGGGCGGTGATAAGTGGTGACCTCCATGTAAAAAACAAATGATCGTCTGCCACTACTTCTCAACGTTTTTAAAAGTTTTAATAGACAGGACAATTAACTAATTGCTATTTGAAAGCAATATACATGGCGCCGAGGATTAGCATAAATATATTAAGGAAAAGATTATGTTTCTTAGCAATTTCGTCTCGTAATTGCTTCGCTGTCTCAAGAGTTGATATCTATGGAAATTCTAAAGCCGTTGCGTAATTTGAAATGAAGATGGACTAATACATTTCACGTAAATCTCATAGGTTGGAATGTTAGAACGTTTAATTTTTTATGGCGAAACTAATTGAAATTTTTATCAACAGTTTAACCGTTTCCCTCCGGTAATTTTTTTTTTCAATTTCACTCTGGCTTTGAAAAAAAAAACACTTGTCTGTTTTTCAGGCTATGTTTTATCGTATCAATAATTGCTCCAAAATGTCGACTTTAAACGTTTCTAAAAAGCTTCTGTTTATCTATTTCATTTTCCTATAAAGTTTTTTTCTTTCACTTTCACGTTTGTTTTGAAAAAAAAATGTCTGTTTTTTAGGCTCTGTCTTACATATCAATAATTTCTCCAAACAATTTCCATTTAGAACGTTTTTAAGAAAAAAAATTCTGTCTACGTTTTTTTTTTTTTTGTAATTAGATGAAACGAAGCCAAATAAGAAAAAGAAAACATTTTAGCACGGCTTACCTTCCATACGAAAGGTCAATATCATTTTATGAAGACAGTACAACAATATAAGTTTTCTACTATCACCTGAAGCTAACATAAACACGTGGAAGTCGATTTAATATTTTTACACTTATATTCTACTAACAGGAAGATAAATAAACTAAACAAATAAAACATACTAAAAATAGTACGTCGACTACGATAAAAGGAAGAGAAAACTGTATAATGATACAACGGAAGAATGTAGCGTCGCAAATGGATCAGCAAATAAAAGAAAATGAATTCGACTTCTAGTAAGTTTTAAATGCAGATGGAATTTATTTTCATTACTTTCCAAACATCATTCTTTATTTTGTAACATTTAATTTCGTCTGCCATGCGATTAGCAAAACTCTGCCGTTTCGATGTCAGCTTGCAAGTCTCTATCTACCAATGCGAGGCTACATTTCCATCTCACCTTGTAGCGTTTTCATTCTCTGCTTGACCACTGGTCCACTGTAGCCAGCCATTTTTTTTCTTCGACTTTACACGTCCAATTCATTTTGCGCGCGCTTTGCTTTTATTTCTTTTCTCTTAAGCTCGCACACACGTTCTAATTTACATATGTCCTTTTTTCGGCTACTGCTCCAAACATTCCCGCAAGTTAGCTATCTTACAAATTTTGCTTATATTTTCTCACGCGCTCCTGAGCCTTCTGTTACAAGAATAGTATTTAGTATAAGACACAATCCTTTTTATATATTTAGTTTAACAACTATAGACAGATTAAATTGGATAATAATAATAATAATAATAATTTTGTACTTACTATTTTCCTTTGGAAATACATAGTTAATCTGGGAGTTAATAAAAAATACTGTGGACTGTATAAAGACCCACGTGCCTATTGGAATGCAAACGAATAGAAAGAAGGGCATTATTAAACATTTTATCCACAGAACCAAATAGTTTTATATGCTTTTAGTTATATAAACAACTTATTTTTATATATTTATATGCTTTTAGTTATATAAACAACTTATGTAAACAGTTTATATCGATCATGAGGTTTTTATGGAAATTAAAAATCCGAGTCAACATGAAGTTCAATATTCAAACATTAAACTATGTATTTCGAATATAGCATAACCTAGGTGAACCAAAAGACGTGTTTGACAAATATACGCGATAATCAGACAAGAAATCCAAACCATAGTGAGCAATATATCAGTGTCTTATCAGTGGGTTATAACAACAGAATCTTCTTTTCTACTGTTTTTACTCTCGAGTATATATCCGACACAGACATAGTCAATAAAACGAGAACAATATCAGTGTATATAAAGGCATATAAGATATCAACGGATACACTCTAGAGAGTCAAAACAATGAAAAGAATATGATATTTTCCTAGCTCTACTTATAACACGTCACTAAATAAACATATAGATCAGACTACTAATAAAAAAAGTAGAATGCTTATTAAGTATCCGAGCACTTTTCGTCAGATCGTAAATTAGAAGACACGTAAGACAGAAAAGCAGAAGTTACTGAAAATAAAAGAAAGCATTTTGCATTCACATTTATAAAAGAAATTGCCCTTTATAAGTGGGTATCACGTTTTCTCAACGTCTCACGTTAGCAATGCTATAATTCTGAGCGTTCTTGTAACAGTTTAAGAGCAAACAGATATTTTCAATGTTTATATGAGAAAAAAGGTTACACCATGTTACGGTTTCTCTATGTGTGAGCCCAGCTAACTTTGGCTGTTAGCAGACCCGAACAAAATGCTCCCTGGGAAAGGGATTTGTCTTTAAGTGACACAAATTAAAAGTAAGTGGTATTTAGAGACCAAAACTACATTATATACACAAATAGAATCAAATATTTAAAGAAGTGTAGCAGTTGTCATATAACTCTGATAGAAACGACGTTACTGAACAAAAACATTTGTTTTTAGAAATGTCGTTTTAAGTGTTATGTCCATGACGTATTGGCTCATGTATATTATGAACGGCGTTCTCTTCGCGAGGGCGTGGTTAGTGGGTATTGTTCTGTTTAGCGTTTTAAAATAACATGAGTTGTTCCCATAAACACTTATTTTCTTTGTAGAGTCTGACGGTTCGTAAATAATGCGTCTAACGCAAATGCAAGAAGTGATAGACGAAAAGCACAATCACAACTTAAATTCGAAATAAGGTTAATGAACTGTCTAAGCTTATGTTACAAGATTGTTAAAAATATAAAACACAATAAAGATATTACGGGAATAATATATAAACGAGAAAGCAGGTGTTTTGCTTCATGAGTTATCAGAGTTTATAACATGTAAACAGACGAAAATTAGAATGGGCATAGAATATAGCAAACACATTATATATATATATATAGTAGAAATGGTAATTAATAAATAAAAACTGAAGAAAGTGCTCAATACTGTTGTAGAGCAAATATCCGTTTTATTTTTAATTACCGTATCTTTCTGTTATGTTACATTATTGTTTCAGCTACCCGCTCGTTTTTTTGCCGTCTGTAGCTTCCTCAGACTTTTACAGAAATGTTCGTTATGATGGGATGAAAGGTTCATCTACGATAATATGCTGGAAACATTAAGCCATTAGGTTATCCATATTAAAATTCTGTCAGCGAATTTGCAATTTCTTCCGGAGTTAACTGACAATCCTTTTTTCTTTTTCTTTCATTAATATGGTTTTTAATACTTCATTTTGTTTTAACTGTTCTTGTTGTAAAAAATTCATCTGGATTTGTTGACCTAGCAGTGCTAATTTATGTTTTTTTAAACTCGGATAATTGTTCCATGTTGAAGAATTTTTTTAAACGCAGTAATAAAACAAAAGGTTAACAGTACCTGCACAAAGCATTAAATAAATTCACTGAATAGTTTGTTTTTGAAACCACAAAAAACATACTTTTGTAGACAAGGTTTTTGTAACACACACGAAATTTACACTGACCCAACAGCATGCAAGCGTTGTTTTCCGCCATATTTTTTATCTTATGAAACAAAAGAAATTTGAAATGGACAACTTTCAAAAATTGTTCTTCCCAATGCTTCCTGAAATGACGATTTCTCTTTTTTGCAGTGGGACCGTAACAGACTGAATTAAAAAATATATATTGCTTACTTTTTGTATGTGTCTTATCTTTTTTTTCAGTAGATGAATTTTTCCGTGCACTATTTTTTGTCTTCGTTTTCCAATGTGTTTTGGGCTTAAAATTTCCTTTTTGTTAATTCAAATCCTGCCGCCATTTGTTATATCCTTAGTTTAAATAGGAATACAACAAAAACACGGGATGAAAGAGTAAAGTGGTTTATTGACAAGGGAATTCATGTGAAATAAGAGTTACTCGACCTCATTCTTATTCTCTTTCTGTCTTTTCCCCCTCTCCCTCAGTCACGTGAGTGGGTCAATATATCTATAATTCATTCCATCTATGAAGGGATATAAGGTTATTTTATGCAAAAAGGTCAAAGAACTATATGTGCCTGCGTTATTATTTATCTTTATTTTATTCTAGATAATATAATACAAAAACAAAATGATGTGGCCACATGTGCCCCCCAAAATTAAAACAACTAAGTTGTCCACAGATTGCTATCCACGAACGATTTTTTATCTTCCAAAGGAAAAGTGATTTAAAAAAAAAAAGAAAAAATGTTATATTTTTTTGGTATTCTAACGTCCATAATATAAGTAAAAAACTAAATAATAGTTTCCAAATCCCAATAGTACTTTTATACATACATTAGAGTATGCCGGGGCGACACCGGGTCGCCTTGCTGATATTATAATCAAAAGTTAAATTTTAGATAAAGAATATTATTATTATTTGTCGGTATGCAGAATTTGTATTTGTATACTTTTGGAATTAAATAGAACAATAAACAAAATAACCAAAACTCTGACCTTGGCGAAAAGACTGTCGAAAATACACATAGTTAGATGTTTAAAGATATGATTTGAATGATGTATTAGAAACCGGAGTTAGTTAGAAGGAAAATGTGTTAGTCAGTTGGACAGGGATTGATACGGGTCGAACTGAACGGCGGTGAAATCTACAAGCGACAAGGAGTATAATATCTAAGAGTGTGAAATTATCCAATAATATAAAATATAACCAGAGATTCTAGGTCGTTTCTTGGAGGAAATCTTCTTTGAAACCTTTTGCAGATTCGTGAATACAGACCGGCAGATAACGGGAAGTATGTTTTATTTATTGTCAATATATATATATATATATATATATATATATATATATATATATATATATATATATATATATATATATATATATATATATATATATATATACATATATATACTAGCATGGGGGCCGGCGTTGCCCGGGTATTTGGAGGTGTATATTGAGCAAATAAAAGCGGTCATTTTTTTTTAATTTTGACCCTTATTATGCCCTCTTAAAATTTATTGTTTTGGGCTCCAATCAAGTTATTAATTTAGATCCATGTCCATGGAATCAATATCTAAAATTTCCAGTGTTTTGACCCAAAATTGTCGAAGGAGTTTGGTAGAGTTCGCAAAGATCAAATCGTTGCACATTGGCCCATTAATCGCCAAATTTCTGGCCGAAAACCGAGCACATCGATTTTTCCAAATCTCAGTCACTTCTATATCAAATTTCAAGTCTGTAGACTAAAAATTGACAGAGTTATTGCGTTGAGACATGTACACAGACACACAGACAGACACACACTTTCACTTATATATATATATATATATATATATATATATATATATATAGTCTGTTTATTATGCAAACGTTATAAAAAACTAATAATGTTTGTAAAATAAACATGCTATATACCAGCGCTTTTTTTATAATCACCAAGTTTTACTGGGTTTACACCTAAGAAACAAATCGTACGGGTCCGGACTGGAAGCGTGCTTTTTGCACACGCGCCAGCGTGGGCTCGGAAAATACTCGTCGGATAGCGGCAGACAGGTTTGCTTTGGTGTTGTGTGAGGTCATGTTGGTGATGTTTGCGACATATGACCGAACAAAGAAAACCAGTGGGTGTAGGTCGGCGGAGAAGTGGGCAGTAAGAGAAAAGTATAAAGTAGTAGCACTGTTCAGAACGAAAGTCTCTTTGGATTTGGATATATATATATATATATATATATATATATATATATATATATATATATATATATACAATTTAATTCTATTTCTGTAAATCGTTGGGCTTTTTAAAATTAAATTGTTTTTCTAATTAAGATTTTAGATCGAATAATGAGTTTAATATGCCATCGAAGTATAATTCAAAGAACGTTTCATCGAATTGCTTCCTTTCGTATCTGGACTCTCTCTCTCTCTCTCTCTCTCTCTCTCTCTCTCTCTCTCTCTCTCTCTCTCTCTGTATTTGTCTCTGTGAATTAATGAAGAGCAGTGACACCGTTTAAAAATCGACTGGACCTATTGAAAGTTGTGTGTTTTAATTGATCGTTTTACTTGCATATTTACTTCTTTAATGATTGGCATTTTCCTAAACGCCTTATTATTGCCATCTTTTTATAGTGGTATATCTCTTAAGCTTAACTAACACTCGGTATTTATGACTTAATTAATCAACCATATTCTTGTAATAAAGAACTCATATCAGTTACATCACACTAATAAGTAAGTAATAGATCGTTTATTTATTATATCAATCTTTATTTTTTGCATTTTGTGTGCCGTAATAAATGGGATACTTTTGAAAATTGAGAAAAAATAAGTTTTATCCCATAATTTACTTAAAGTGTTTCTCTTGGGCTGCTTTCAAATACAGATCACTACAAAAAAGTTGCCCTGGGTTTCCAGGATGGCTTGAAAACGAGACCTTTCATGGCATCAGTTTGACACTAGCAATCAGCTTTTTCTTTAGTTTTCTAGTGTCATTTTTTTTGCTAGTCACAGTTTCCACATCTTCCTGACAATTCCAAAAATCATATTTTATGGCATTCAATATATTCGTGGGGCACTGAGATGTGGTTAAGATTTTCAAATTTATAAAATTTTGTAGGTTTAAATGCTGTTTGGGTCTGATTTTGTAAAATCCAACCACAAAATTTTATATGTTCGATCAATTGAATAGTTGAGAGGTGACGGTGGTCAAGTGATTAACGACACGGATTGACGTACTGCAAAAATCATTTTAAATAAGTATGTGGAAAACCCTCACGGTATCCCTCTTGAGATTCTCGATGTCGTTTTAGAAAGAATGCGAGTGTAAATGTAGTCTAGAACTTTTAAAAAAAACGGTTCTTGTTGAAAAATTATATTTTAAACTATTTGGTTATCGATTTGGTTATAGATTATCTTAAGATGTTATTAATGGAGTGTAATCTCAGTGATGTTAAAAAAACGGATGCAAAATTAAACGTTTCTCTCGAATCTAGCACGATTCAATAAAGACATTGAAACGTAATAAAAGTAAATAAAATCAACTATGCTATCAGTATTAAATTATTCATAGATAGGGAATATAGTGAAGATAGAAATAAAATAACGGAAAATATAATAAAATAAACTGGAATAATTCCAACACGAGGGAAGAAGCAATTAGGTTGTTATAGGATAAAGGGAGTCTTGTATGCAAGAATACAAAAATAAAATATTGTTTTATTATAATTGATTTTAGTATTGCTCTCCCAGTTCTTACAGGAACCAAATCAAAATATTCTTCCGATCGTGTCTGCAATTATAATTAGAAATTATTACAAAAGTAGCTGTTCGTACTCGACATTGGTCAGGAATGTTAATTTCGTTTTTGTTTCTTGTTTTGTACTTTTTTGTTTTTTGTTTTGTTTTTTTACTAAAATGTATTTTCATTATTTTGAAATTTAAAAAAAGTTTTATGCGATCGCACGATATTTATTTTTTAATTGAACGAAATTGTAATGAAGTGATAATTTATTAAAATGACAATATTTGTCTTTTTTTCTATTTTACTTCAGTCGAAGTTCTTAGAAATCAAGGGGCCCACTACATGGGGCCAACACTTGAACTACATATGAGATGCATAGATATTCGAATATTAAAATAAAGTTCTATAAATCTCAGACATTGCTGTGAGTACGTTCGGTTGTAAAAAATAAAACACAAATCCAAACTCCAAAAAGTTGTTATATTCTTGCTCAGCTTTGCCCAGGATTTATAATATCTAGTAAGGATGTTTCTTTACTGGTATTATGTAGTAAACTGGAAATGAGGTATATATTATATACAGGAAAGTTGTTTGCGTGTATATGTGCATGTGGAATGGACGAGGTGGAGCATAAATGGGCTTGGAGAAAATACGGAGAAAGCTGGGAAGGATAGATAGAAAAGTATAAAAAGAAATATATTGCATTTTATCTGGAAGCATTAATTGTATCATTACATTTTTTAAAAGAATTAGATACTAACAAAGTCTTAAACTTTAATTCTGTTAATACGTAAGGATTGAACTTATATTGAAAATTCTTTCTGATAGGTTCATAAGAGTAGTAGTTGAGGGGCAAAAATCAGAAGCTCACAGTATTAATGCCGGTGTCCCTCAGGGATCCATCCTGGGCCCAACTCTTTTCCTGATCTACATTAATGATCTTCCAAATCATATCCTTACATCATTTGTAGACATTTATGCTGACGACACTACCATTTATGGTACCACATCTAAGACAGTAAACGACCAGGTTCTCTCCAATTCTCTCTCCTCTGATCTTGAGCACGTAGTACAATGGGGTAAGGAGTGGCTGGTTACTTTTAATGCATCTAAAACCAAGCTTCTCTCTTTACATCATCAACATTCTAATCCACATATGTCATAAATTGAAATGAATGGCTCTCGTCTTCAGGAGGCCTCAAGTTTTGTCAAGCTTCTGGGCTTGACCATTACTCCTGATCTTAAATGGAACACGTATATCAAATCTGTTGCCAAGGCCGATGGAAAAATGGTGGGATCTTTCTATCGATCCGGTAGATATCTCACTGCTGATGATATTCTCTATCTATATAAGAGCCAGGTACGTCCAAGGATGGAATTTGCCACATCTGGGCAGGGGCTGCTAGAAAGGACTTGTCCTGCCTTGATAGAGTTCAAAATAGATTTCGTAGCCTCGTAGGAGATGTCCTTTTCTCCTCCTTGCAACCTCTATCTCACAGAAGAGATGTTGCGAGTTTGTCTCTGATGTATCGTTATTTTCATGGAAAGTGTTCAATCTATGGTCCCCCCTCGCCAAACTTTCACAAGAAACACTCGTCTAGCTGTAAACGCTATCAATAATTTCCCCCACTCTTTATCTGTGCCTAAACCTAAACGTAGATTCCATGAACAAAGCTTCTTTCTTAGAACTGCACGCCCGTGGAATTGTCTTCCGTTTTCCTGCTTTCCGGCTGACTACAATATGGTTGTGTTCAAGTCTAAAGTAAATAAGTTCTTGATGAGCCGTTCCATATAAGTTATCAAATTTACCAAATTTTCATTACTAATGATTACTATATTGACCAATTTCTACTGTACACTCTTTAACCCTTATCCTTGAGTGGCCTCTGGGCCTTGATAATGTGGTGACGCCTATGTAAAAAAAAATATATATTTCAAAATCGTTGAAGAAAGTGAAAAATATACCAGCCGGAAGGAAATTAAATTATAATGCGTTTGGTATGTTTGA
>NC_136506.1:7896666-7911666 GCF_053919585.1 Euprymna scolopes | reverse complement strand
CAAAAATACGCCTAAATATGATAATTTAATCAATGCAGACATCGTAATTATTATTATAGAGTCAATTCTGTATCGATTGTTACATATTTTATTGTACCTAATCTATAGTTCTGTTTTTCCAAATAAATATATATACATGTATGATTTGGTACCATTTATTAGATTTGAAACCTATAGTCGTGATTGTTTGAGCTATTGTCAGATGGATAGGAAATAGTTAAAAGTGAACCAAACTTAACATAAAGATGTATATATTGCATAATACAAGAGCACCTTAAGTCGACTTACATCTGCAAAGTTGCATGCTTTTCCTCAAATTTTGGCCTTCTTAGCAGCTATTTTTACCAACTAAACCCGAGAAAATAACGGTGAACAAAAGATAAAATAATTCAGCCGCCTCGCGCCACTCTGCAACCTTGCATCTCAGTGGAGATACATTTTGAAAGAACGAAAACAGACAGACATAGGCATTTTATCAATTAACTTACTAAAATTCTTTCGATTGTTCTTGGATTCTCTAAACTTACATTTGCTAGTATACACATCATAGTAACCAGCACAAAGTAGAATTTGGGCGGATGTAAAATGTAGGTTTGTAGGGGAAACCATTATGGCTACCAAATGTTTAGAGAAATGACGTGCTAATCATTTATTTCTTATTGCGTATTATTTGCAAGGTATTCAATCATGTCAAAACAGTTGAATCGTGTGTCTGTGTCTGTTACTTCTGTACGCTCTATGTAGACGACGCTCTGTCGATATGTAAGGCGCCGGTTGAAACACATTCGTGATACACTGACATTCAACCCGTACACATGTGAACATGGCTGATGGCAAAAACTATTTGAAATAGAACATTGTCAGGTTCTTTGACTTCCGAAGAGCTGAAAGAGGTGAAATTACCGAATCAACTTATGCAGAAATATGTATATATACATATATATACATATATATATATATATATATATTTAGTAAGATTGATAGTTTATATGTATATATATAATTATATGTATATAGCTACCTATTTAACTATATATATATATATATATATATATATATATATATATATACTCGAAGGGGCTGAGGTGAAATTATCGAATCAACTTCTTAGGCATATATATGCATATATATATATATATATATATATATATATATATATATATATATATATATATATATAACTCTTGGTTCGTTCGCAATTAATTGTCTAAAAAACCACTGGACGGATGACTTCCACGTTTTGCTATAATATGTTTACTATATCCATGTGTGTTTTCATATATTTCTTTTTAATTATAACATTATACTTAAATTTTCTATGATAAATAGGTGGGTTCCTTTGTACAGATAGGCCATTTTTTTTATTTAGGGACAATTATTTATGACCGCTTCCTGTCACGTGGCCAGTGTTTCTAATTTAGCGGTTTTCCTGCTAGATCTGCAGATTTCGTTTGCAATCTAGCGGGAAATTCTAGAAAATCTGGAGATATTTCGCACTCACACACCCGCAAGCACTTGAAAATACTTTAAAACATAAAATAAATTCATTCATGTAAGTAAAAAAAGTAGCATTTATTGCCTTTGGTAACAATTATTTATTGATTATTTGTTTTGTTTTTCACCTTTTTTTGCGGCTAACCATTCTTAAATCTCGCTATAAAATCGATTTTTCCAAGTACATTTTAGGTGGGGGGGGCATTCCAACCTTCGAAGTTTAGTTTAAAATACGAAATTTAGAAGTATTTAGTCGAAAATTGTAAAATGCAAGAAACAACAGCAAAAAAAAAAATTATATCAATACAGTAGAATTTAATTATCTACCAACCTAAATACTTTTAACATGCTAAAACAAATTTTTTTTGGTTTTTTTATTTTTCTAATTTCAAAATATGTTGCACCATTATTGTGATGTTTAATTTGCAGTATATTTCAATTTCACTTTTATTATAAAAAGTTTGAGTTTATGAATTGTTTCCTGCAAAAAAAAATACCCTCTCTGAAAAAACAGGTAAAACTAGCTGATAATATACGGGAGCTAACCGCTTCAATATAATTCCAGAAAAATATAGTGAGAAAACACGGAACATTTTATATATTAAATATACTATATTTATATTTTTTTATGGTAGGAAGTTAAAATAGAGAGTTACTTGGGGGGGGGGAATTAGCGATTTTTGAAAATTTCAGATGATAAAAGTTAAAAATCTAGCGATTTTCTGGACATTTCTTTTCCTGATCTGGCGGGTTTTTTTTTTAAATCTCAGTTGCCAACACTGCATCACTAAAAAAAACTACAGGCTTAATGTAAACAGAATGTGTTTACAATATCGGTAAATTTTCAATGGGTTTAATCACATGATTACTGATAATGTAACCACGTGGTTTCTTTCCTATTAAATATTCATCGAAAAATGTTAGGTACAGATAAAATGAATGCCGACGCTCAAAGTGTATAAACATTTTGACCTCTCCCTTTACTTAAAAATTCACCAAAACTCAGGAAATTAACCAAGTTTAATGAAAATGGCAGTATTTATCAAATAATGATAGCATAATATAATGAACTAATTATTTTTACTTAACCCTTAGTGAAGGTACTTTAAAACATAAAATAAACTCACTCATGGAAGTAAAAAAAAGTAGCATTTATTACCTTTGGTAACAAGTATTTATCCATTATATGTTTTGTTTTTAACATTTTTTTCGGCTGACCATTCTTAAATCTCGTTATAAAATCGATTTTTTCAAGTACATTTAAGATGGGGGGCATTCCAACCTCCGAAGTTTAGTTTAAAATACGATAGAAACAACAGAAAAAAACGTATACCAATACAGTAGAATTTAATTACCTACCAACCTAAATACTTTTAACATGCTAAAACAAAGTTTTTTTGTTTTTTTTATTTTTCTAATTTCAAAATATGTTGCACCATTATTGTGATGTTTAATTTGCAGTATATTTCAATTTCACTTTTATTATAAAAAGTTTGAGTTTATGAATTGTTTCCTGCAAAAAAAAATACCCTCTCTGGAAAAAAAAACATGTAAAACTAACTGATAAAATATATAAGCCTTCTGGGGAGCTAACCGCTTCAATATGATTCCAGAAACATATAGTGAGAAAACACGGAACATTTTACATATTGAATATACTATATTTATAATTTTTATGGTAGGAAGTTAAAATATTGAGGGGTTATTTTTTTTTGGGGGGGGGGATTAGCGATTTTTGAAAATTTCCGATGATGAAATTTAAAAATCTAACGATTTTCTGGACATTTCTTTCTCCTGATCTCGCAGGCTTTTTTAAATCTCAGTTGCCAAAACTGCATCACTAAAAAAAAAAGTACAGGCTTAATGTAAACAGAATGTGTTTACAATATCGGTAAATTTTCAATGGGTTTAATCACATGAGTATTGGTAATGTAACCACGTGATTGAAATTTAATTTAAATTAACCACACGTAGTCGCTTTCATATCAAATATTCATCGAAAACGACGCTCAAAGTGTATAAACATATTGACCCCTCCCTTTACTTCACCAAAATCAGGAAATTAACCAATTTTAATGAAAATTGCAGTATTTATCAAATAATGATCGCAGAATATAATGAACTAATTATTTTTACTTAACTCTAAGTGAAAATGTTTTATTTTGTTTAAACAAAAAAAAAACGTTTACTAAAGTTATGGTTTTCAGTAGTAAATAAACAACGCAAGAATTTATTTTTGCTTTTTTTAAAGCATCGTAATTTGTAACAAAAAAACATAGTTTTTACAGTAACATTACGAAAAAAGCCCCTAAAGTCCGTATTAATGAATTCGATATAACTCGAATAAAAATGAATGCTCGCATACTATTCAGGAAATTAAAGATTCAATTAGATTCCTATTTCAGTCACCTAAATTATTTAGGGTGAAATGAGTTTAGGAATTCATGGACAAACCTAAATATTTTTTTGCTTAAAAATATAGCATTAATGCAGTAAGTTAGGTAAAGTTTGAATAGAATGCTCTGGTTGTTGTAAAAATGGAACGGAAATTTGAATTTCGATCCCTTTTAAATTCGGTACATTTTTACATTACGTCCAACTCATCGTTCACATTCGACACATCAACTTTTATAGCTTTTCGGGTATGATGGCAAGGTTAGGGGTGTCTATTCCGAAAGCCGTTCTTTACATGGGTAGATTGGTAGGTGTGTCAGAAATTTCGTGAAAAATAGTAAATAATTCCACCCCGTTTTTCCAAGCGTATAACTCCTCGAAAAATGTAAGTCAAACCCTAATTTGTTTCAATTAAGGGAGCAAGGACCAAGGTTTCATTTTAAAAAAAAAAACAAACAACGTGTTTTTTTAAGAAAAGGTTTTAAGCTTCGGACTTTACAGGTAAATTTCTAAAAAACACAACTTTTTGGTTTTAAATTTGAATATATTATTTATTGACATTTTCTCTTCAATTTGTGATATATAACACATTGGTGCGTAAATTATTAACGTTTTAATAGACATTTCAAAATGGGAGCTGTGAATTATTCGACCTCTAGTCTTTCCAAGCTTATAACTCCTCGAAAAATGTAATGCAAGCCCTAATTCTTTTTCAATTAAAGGGGCAAGGACAAAGGTTTCATAAAAAAACAAAAACAAAAGAAAAAATAAACAACCTGGTTTAAAAAAAACAGATTTTAAACTTCGAACTTTACAGATAAATTTCCAAAAAACACTACTTTTTTGTTTTAAATTAGAATATATTACTCATTGACCATTATTATTATTATTATTCAATTTATGATATATAAAAAATTGGTGAGTAAATTTATTATTTATAGACACTTGAAAATGGGGGGGGGGCGTGAATTAAAAAAACGTTTGTCTAAAATATTATATTCGGTTTATTGGAAAGGGCATAAAATTTCACATTGACCCTGAAAATATCGTAAAAATATAATCAATAGAAACATTTTGATAGATGTTTAAAGCTTAAAAATTTAAAAATATTGAGTTCGTAAAATTCATTAGTTTTTAAAAAACAAAAAAAATATTTCTATTATTTTTAAAACAACATTATTAGTTTATTTTGGAAGTATAATCTATAAAGAAATTAAACAACCCACTTTTAAAAGAGAAATTACGAGATTTTTATATTTTATTCGCAGTTTTGTGATAAGGGTGTAAAATATTCTGATACATCTACTAGATTGGAGTATTTATTGGTTGTACACGTACCCTACAACCTATAAATGTCGACATTTCCAATGTGAATGGTAAGCTGGACTTATGTAAAAAATAACAAAAAGATATACCAAACTGACTTTTTCGTTTAAAAATGGAATTATTTCCCTTTCGTTACTAACTTTTTTTTAAATAAATATTTTGTGTTTTATATACATAAAATACAATTGTTGAATGTTACTGTTTTGATTATATTTGTTTGAGGGGGGGCACAATTAAAAATTAAGAAAGATAAAAACGAAGCGAAATTTAAGTTTCCGTTCCATTTTTACAACAACCATAAAACCGCACATACTCAGCAAGTTTTATCGTAATTTATAAGCATTATGTTGAAACACTAAATCAACATTTTATTTTATTTTTTTTGCATAATTAATGATGGAAGTATTTTTCTGTTTATTTTCTGAACATCTGTTAAAAAAATAATTTGTACATTCTCTTGAAAAAAAAGAATCAAATTTTTCTCTACTTATACATAACTATTTACAGTTTTCATGTAAAGCATTCATCTGTTCTTTTTGTAATAAAAATTCCGTTTTCAAAGAGAAACGTTTACTGACAAATTTATTTTTAAAAAAAGTGCAAGTTTTCCTGAAAAAACAACTTTCCCTTAACAATTTATGGTAAAAAATTAATATTTTGGGGGGAGAAAAAATAACAACTTTTATTGATTAACAAAATTGCAAAAAATAATAAAAGTAAATAAACGAACAAAATGCAATTTTTCTTGAGGAATGTGTTCCATTTAAACAAACTGAACCACAGCAACGCGTGGCCGGGTACAGCTAGTATATATATATGTATATATATATATATATATATATATATATATATAGAGAGAGAGAGAGAGAGAGAGAGAGATATGGGATAGATTGATAGATATGTAGATATTTACTAAGATTTATAGTTGGACGGACAGTTTTTTTATATGCACATATATAAATATATATATATATAGCTATCTATCTATCTTTCTATTTATCTATCTATCTATCTATCTATACATATATAGGTAGATAAATAGATATATAGATAGATAGCTATATACATATATTCATATATGTACATATATTTATAACTATCAATCTAACTATCAACTCTCCTAAATATATTTCTATTTATCTATTTATTTAACTATCTATTTATCCGTCTATCTTACAATCTATCTAATTATTTATATACCTATTTGTATTAATATCTAACTAACTATCTAAATTTAAAGATTTCGTCATGTTCTCGTTTTAATTCAAGTAAAAGAACTGGTTTGGTCACTGAAAATTATCAACATACGTTTTGTCAACGATTGAAATAATAAAATAAAAAAAAATATTTTCAAATAGGAATCCCTCAATTGTACTCATAATTCGGATTCCAAATATTAATTCCTTCTGTGCATTTTGTTTGGGGTGAAGAAGAATTAATAAAATTATATTGAAATAGTGTGGCATCCTGAATTTACATCGGTAGAGGCTTATGTTCTTGGTTTGCTAGAAACGCGCATACAGGACAATAGCTAGAATTGTAGTCGGACGGCTATATAAAGCTATCATGTTTGTGTGGAATAAGAAAGTGCTTCAAATATTTTTGGTTTGATAGATTCTGAATGAGAATTGTTGCATATCATTATTATCGAGTAATTTCTATTGTATTTTTGGTGTTTTTAGTTGTAGTTCATACATTGTCTCAGTAAGTATATTTTGAAAAAAAACTGTGTACTACGGTATGATCTGTATGGAATGGTATGTTTGCCAACAAGGATGTAAAAAAAAATTACACCATATTTGGCTAATTAAATAATAAAATATATAAAAATTAATAGGATTTTTTATATCCTCCAGTCTACTGTTATTTGATTTACGTTTCGGTTGATGTAAGATCTGGCCTTTTTCAGGTGTATCTTTTTGAACTCCAGATTTTTTCTGTAAAACTTGGGAATTGATATTGCGAACTTGGAAGTTTGCACGCCATTTAGAATGGAACCTCTTTCTGGTATTCACGATACTAGAACATTCTTGTTCAGTCAGCTAAGTAGAAATTCTAATTCGTAGTTGTATTTTTAAGTTGCCCGTACTGATATGTTCGACGGAAGGTGAGTTTACTTCTTCCGCAAATGAAATAAAATATTTCGTTTGAAATTTGGTAAAGATTACCCGAGTTCGGCATAAAAATTCCCGAGGGAAAGTTCAGGAGTCGGACAAGATATACGTTAAGAAGGAGTTTAGATCGATTAAAATTGAGATTGTTTGTCTGATAATATATTTACTCTTGTCGTATTAAAAATATTACAGACTAGCAGGACCCGTTAACCGACGTTGCCGGCAGATAGTTTGCCCCCTTGGAAAAATTAAACAAATAGCCTACCCCAAACCTTCTTATGTTAACAACAGCTTTCGAAAAGACACACCCAACCTCGTTAGGTAAAGCTTTCGAAATATACACCCTATTTTAGGGAAGTTTTCAAAATATTTTCCCCAAATTTAACCTTGATATTTGTTGTCAGCATGCCAACCTGTAAATACAATCTATAAAAAAAATGGGGGGGTGACAGTGTCGGTTGTAGAGAAGTAGATTTGTTTATCGCTCGTGCTTACAAATCTGACGGCCACAGAATGGCAATGCATAAAACAGGTTTTTATATCTTGGGAATTATATGTCTCTGCCAAATTTAAATGAGATTGCCTCATTCACAATAGTCGAAAACATAAAAAGTCGTTAATTCAAAGAAAATTGTGGCGGTGGCGCTAAGGTAAAAATTGCCCCCCAAAAAACAAAAAGAAAACAAAGTTTATGTAAGTGCAGAGTCGATAACTAGTCCGAAAAAGAGAAATAAACAAAATACTCCACAGAAAGAAAATATAGAGAAAATAGCGAGTTATCCATCTATAGATGAGACGATTGTGATAGGGGTGCTCCTAGGATGTAATTCAGCATTTTATTATGACGACTTAATATGTATAAAATTGCGTTCGAATTTGATTAAGATAGTGGCTAATAGCCTACACGTCAAAAATTAGCATGTGACATCTCTTATTACGACTAACGAAACATTAGTCTAGCGGGGATTTCTGCAGTCTAAATATCATATACGAAGATATAGCCTAGTTTAAGATTCTATTTTCTTTTTACTAAAAATGCAAAACTTTGATATGAGATTAGTCTTAATATTATGTTTCTCCCATGGAGTTAGACACTTCCTACGTTAATTACTCTTACAAAGATACGCAGGCCGATATATTATGGAATCCATGATTACGCAGTGACAGCTGTTTGGTTGTTTGCAGCTAATACGTGAGCTAGACGTAGCGAATTCATCCCCGTTGCGATCCAAACCTGGAGCTTGGTTTGATACGAATGGGCCAAAAGACAACAGTATCCGTGGTATACGTAGTCACTTTGTTCCATGTATTGTTTTATTACTAGTTGTCTTTTTTTCATTAAAAAATATGTTGCTGTGTATTCATTGATAACAGAAGCTTATTACAAAGTTCATTCTAGAGATTTAGGGGTTACACACACATTATATATATATATATATATATATATACATATATATATATATATATATATATATATATATATATATATATATATATATATACTAGCAATGACGTTCCACAGTCATGGTTTCTAAGTATATTTTGTCTTCAAAATTACAAACTGGACTTGTTTGTTTTATCATCATTGATTCTACGATATTTCCCCATTTCTGAAACCAGATCTAAAACCTGAAACGAATTTTTAATTGTTCATAAAGTCAAAACTTGATTGTATAATGAAGAGTCTCGATTTGGTTCCCCGTTTGTTTAGTTTAAATGTGATAATTTTACAAATTATGATATTTTTACCTGTCATCATTTATATCTATCTATTTATCTATCTATCTCTATCTATATATATTTCTATCAATATATATATAGCCAGTAGAGTTTAGTTTCCTAATAATAATAATTTTTAATAGGTTCATGTAGATTTGGAGTTTTTGATACTGTTCAGCTATAGATAACATTTTTAATTTTACATGAGCCTTATAGGGGACATTTATTTTTTCTTCTACAGTTACAGTTATTAATTTTCTTATTATTAGAGCTAATTATTTTCTGATGAAGGTTAGGCATAGTAGAGTAAGAGACTTTAATTGTGTTCTTATTGAAAATTTTATTATATCTATGGGGGGCTTTAAAGTTCTTATCTAATATTTTAAAAAATTCTCTGGCTATGTTTGTCTCTAGGTTTTTTCATCAGAAAATAATTAACTCTAATAATAAGAAAATTAATAAACTACAAAATACAACTATACAAAATACATCGGACTGTAACTGTAGAAGAAAAAATAAATATCCCCTACAAGGCTCATGTAAAATTAAAAATGTTATCTATAGCTGCACAGTATCAAAAACTCCAAATCTACATGAACCTATTAACAGCCATAACTCAACTACCAGATTAAATAATAACACCAACTTAAACTAATCCACCGATCAACTACAAATCAACCCACCATATAATAATCCAACAACAGACCTAACGGAAAATAATCACAATAAGCAAGAGGTAATATATTTTGGTTCCACATCTGGCCTAATAAAACATAGAATTTCAACGCACAAATATTCTTTTAAAAATAACTCTCTGTCAAACCAAACTACTCTCTCCAACTATATTTGGCAACTAAAAAACAGCAATATTTCTTTCAACTTAAAATGGCGAATAATCGAGACTTGCAAATCATATAAACCAGGAGATAAATTTTGTGCACTATGTACAAAAGAGACCCTAAAAATTTTAAAATATGAAGATATAAAAAATACAACCACACTATTAAATTCAAGACAGGAGCTTATATTTGCATGCAGTCATAAACGTTGTTTTAAATTTAATAAATATAAACCACCTTAAATCATTAAAAATTACTTATTAGTAAAAATAGATTACAATTTTTTTTAATAAATTAAGTTAGACTAATTATCTCCCTTACACCCTTCAAATAAATAAAGTAAAGAAAGCATGACAATTATCTCCCCTTAAAACATGTAATTGCACAAGCAACATTCTAAATATAAACCGTAGCGTCTTTAAACCAAAAATACGCTAACGGAAATACGGAAATAATTTATTGCACGGACTCCCCCCCCTTTTAAAAGTCATCATTCAATAAGATAAAAAGCTATAGCAAACATCTAAATGAGTATTTTAACCATAGTTCCTGATTTCAAAAAGCGAAAAATTAAAAGGTAAATATCTCTATATATTTTAAACCAAACTTATAATGTAAATTCAAATCTATATTTTTCTCTATTTATTTCTATCTCTAACCCATATTAATTTTCTTATAAATTCTAAATCCAGACCTTTTATTTCAATTTTTTCAGATTCATCTGCCTCACTTTTAATGCTATGTTTATTTATGGTGTCTTTTAAATTCAATAAAAACCCTTCAAAATTTGCTGACGAGGAGACCTTGCTTATTAAAAAACTATATGTAATTATTGTACGTAACTTGATGTATACCACAATAAAAAGCATTGTTTTCCGAAACGATCGTACAGATAATTGATTTTGTTGTTGTTCCTTCTTATGAAACGGATTTTTAATTTAATTATAATTTGATTTTTAAATTTTAAATTATCAATCACATTACTTAATATTGAATTAGCTCTAGGACATTTAACTATCGAGCTTATTATATATCTAAATTAAAACGAGCACTTTCTCTTTCCTGTATTTTAATTAAACTAGTAATTTCACTGTTACATTAAAATACACTCAGCTGTTTAGACTATTGTTCTAATCTCCTTTAAATATATATATATATATATATATAGAGAGAGAGATAGAGATAGATAGATAGATAGATATAGAGAGGAGAGATAGATAAATAAATATAAGTTCATAAATACACGTTATAGATAATTGCAAACACACGCATATATATGCATGTGTGTGAGCACAGTTTTTACAAACCATTGCAACAATATATATGTACGTATATCCAATGGCTTTACTTCGCGAACGAAGATTCTTTGAAGGTGGTTGTCCACGTCAACTGAAGGCACGTTTGTGGCTGATGAGCCCTATGCGAGACAAGCAGGCTCGGCCACAGCGGCTTCATTCAAAAGTTCCATCAGGTGCGGTTACTGAGACTTCCCGAATCTTCCTCATGTAGCGCAGGATCTCTATGCGAGAGAATTCAAAGGAGGTGACGGCCTGGTGGACTGTGCATCGCCAGGTGACACGCTCTGCAGCAAGAGTAGACAACTGGCGTTGATCAATGTGGCAGGTTTCAAGTGAATTCTTCAGAGAGTCCTTGTAACGTTTCTTCGGAGCTCCTCTATCACGGGAGCCGCTGGATAGTTCGCCGTAAAAAGTTATCTTGGGCAGTCGGTGATCCTCCATTCTGGAGACGTGCCCCGCCCAGCGCAGTTGTGCCTTTAGCAGCATAGCCTCGATGCTGGTGGTCCTCGCCCGCTGGATGACCTCAACCTTGGCGACGTAGTCATACCAGAGTACATTGAGGATGGTGCGGAGACAGCGCTGATGGAAACGCTCGAGGAGTCGTATGTGATGGCAGTAGGTTACCCATGTCTCAGAGCCGTAAATAAGAGTTGGCAGTACTACGGTTCTGTAGACACAGATTTTTGAGTCCTTCGTCAGGTGTTTATTCCGCCAGTCTCTGTTGTATAGTCTGCCAAAAGCACTGTTCGCCTTGGCTAGTCGGTTATCGATTTCCTTGTCGAGCTTTGCATCTGAGGTGATAGTGCATCCCAGGTAGGTGAACTGGTGTACTGTCTTTAGCTTGGTTTCACCTATGGTGATGTGGGGAGGGTTGTACTCTTCCCGAGAATCGGGCTGGTGGAGGAGCTCTGTCTTTTTCATGCTGACCTCGAGTCCAAAGAGCTGGGCAGCATTTGCGAAACAGGATGTGAGATGCTGCAGGGCTCTTTCGGTATGGGCACAAAGGGCTGCATCATCGGCAAAGAGAAGGTATCGAATCATATGCTCGAACGTCTTTGTGTGGGCCTGCAGCCTTCTGAGGTTTAACAAGCTGCCGTCAAGGCGATATCGGATATAGATCGCATTGTCGTTGTCGTCAAGGTCTTCGGTTGCATGTTTAAGCATCATGCTAAAGAAGATGCTGAACAGAGTCGGTGCTAAAACGCATCCCTGTTTCACGCCGTTGTTGATGAGGAAGGGTTCTGATAGGTTGTTGTTCACTCTGATTTGGCCGCTATGATTCTCATGCAGCTGAATAATCATGTGGAGGAGTTTTGAAGGGCAGCCGAGGCGCTCCATAATTAGCCAAAACCCTTCTCTGCTCACTGTATCGAATGCCTTGGTCAAGTCCACAAACGTAATGTAAAGTCCCCTGTTCTGCTCTCGACATTTACCTTGGAGTTGCTTGAGGACGAAAACCATGTCCGTTGTGCCTCTGCCTCTGAAGCCACACTGGGTTTCTGGGAGCTGGTCTTCCACGATAGCAGGTATCAATCTGCGCAAGAGCACACGGGCAAGGACCTTACCTGCGATAGAGAACAGGGTGATTCCCCGGTACTTTGAGCAGGTCGATTTTCTCCCCTTTTTTTTGTATAAGGCAATGATGACTGAGTCGCGGAGATTCCGTGGGAGTTTTTCTTGCTCCCAACAACAGGCAAGGAGTTCATGGAGCTTGATGTGCAGTTCGGGACCTCCATATTTTCAGATCTCTGGAGGGATCCCATCAATTCCTGGGGCCTTGCCGCACCTCAAATGTCTAATGGCCTCAGTGAGTTCCTCCATCGAAGGAGGCTCATCCAATCCCATTTTAGTTGGCAACTGAGGAATACGGAGTATTGCTGAGGAATGTACGTATATATTTACTGATTTAATTACATATTAATTCACATACACTTATGTATATAATGAATGAATGACAAACGGCTAATAATGCTGACCATCTTACAGTTTCGTCCTTTAATTGACACTTACCATTCTTGTCGGTATCTGTTTCGTAGCACAAATTCAATTATAAATATATATATATATATATATATATATTATATCAATCAGTGTATCTCTTTTGCCCTTCACTCATCAGAAAAAATAACGACAAGCAATCCACCAAAAGGTAATATAATGCGTTTGAACATGGTGTAAACATCCATGAATTGGAAGTAAATTTGCAAATACCGTATAGTTTTCTTTTATTACACTATTTTGAATTTAGAAATAAAGTCGCTAAAAAGCACATATCTGTATTGATAACAGGTGGATTTTGTTCGATTTTAATTTTTAAAGGTTGACGTCTGTTGCATCTGCACATATTGAATCTGATGTTTCGTAATATTCCGTAGGACCTACATATACATACACACACGGAAAATCCATGTCTCGGCTATATTATTCACTGAAGCTGTTTTATTTTTTGTTTAGCGTATAATGAACAGCTTTAATCAATAATGGATTATCAGCACGTGTCGAAAAAATCAGTATTTAATAACAGCATGCGTGATCTATGTAAACACGAATGAATTAAATGTCTAGTAACAAGTATTTGCGTATGAAGAAAGAATTATAGTCAATCGTACTTTTCAAACAGGAAAAAGATTTATCTAGCTTTAACAGATGAAATAATAGCTTATCAGCATCAGCATGTGCCGAGTTGGCGAAAAATAGCATTTAATAACAGCATGTACGTGCATTGTAAACACAAAGGATTTAGTACGTTAGTGTATTTGTATAAGAAAAATTAACGTCTACGGTATATTTAATATTAAAATAAACAATTGTTGGTTTATAAACATGTCTGGATGTGTCAAAAATGGTTATTATTTTGTAGTTGGGTTATTTTATTTAAAATGATTACCTCTTGTAGAGAGTGACGCTATTTTTTTAAATTGAATATAATAAAATATAAAAGATTGTTCATTTTTGTAAAATAATTTAGATTGTGGAATGAACCAATATGCTGCTTTCAGCGAATAAAATTTGGCAGATTTCAAGAATACAAAAATTATTATATTTGAATAAGGAAATAAAAAGATCATGATATGTGGATGAATATACTATCCAGTTAATTAGGCTATATAGGGATGACGCACTCTTTATAGTTAATTCCAGCGATCGTATTACTGAAATATTGAGGAAAAATATCAGAAGCTTTTTTAAAGAAATGGGATCAGAAATAACCATCAACAGCAAATACTAATAAAAGTAAACTTTTTAGACATTATACTTGGTCTAATGATAACATATATGAACCCTATCACAAATGTAACCAACAATATTCTATATGGATTATCAATCGAATCATCCTAAGTGTATGAAGAAGGTTCTTATCCCTACCATTTCTAAAAGAGTATCTGAGCTTTCTGAGAAGGATACTCTTTTTGATAAGAACAAAGATTACTACAATGAAGCGCTTTTTAGATCGGGATACCATGGTAAAATAGAATATAAGAGGGGTGTAAACAGTAAGAATAACAAACCTAACTGCACAATATCGTACAACATGGTAAGGAGAGCAAGAAAAAAACCGAAGATTAATAAAGATTACATTAATAAGGATAAAAGGTATGTAAACACCGAGAGTAATATTAGCAGTGAAACAGGTAATCATTAGGGGGGGTAATATTAATAAAAGAAACAGACGCGAGGAACAGGTTTGGTTTAATCCGCCGTTAAGCGTGCATATCCAAAATGATATACCTAGGGAATTTTTCAGAATAATTGATAAAAATTTCCAGCCTGAGAATAGATTAAGCAAAATAATTAACAGGAACACGGTAAAACTAT
>NC_136506.1:7826666-7891666 GCF_053919585.1 Euprymna scolopes | reverse complement strand
CAGATGGTTGAAACTGAGAGACATTGTATTTTTAAAGAGGACAGCTCAACAAGAATTTAGCATTGAACCTGAAAAACAACCATGCTGTAATCAGTTGGGAATGAAGCATGTGGTATAATGTTCCACAGGTGTTTAGTTCTTTAAAAGAAACTTTGCTCATGGAAGTTTTGTTTAGTTTTATGTACACTGAGGAAGAAGGCAAGCGTATTTATAGTTGTTGTAGTAGGACGAGTAGGTTAGATTCTGCAGGGAGTTCGTTAAGCAACTTGTCCTGTTGATTCTGAGTTTGTCATTTATATTTTAGTGGTTTATTCTAGTTAAGAAGTTGAATAAAGCGGTGGTGGTGATGATGATGATGATGATAATGATTCTACCTAAAATCTGAAACTGCAAAATTGAAAATTGTTAGACTACCCACTCTTCCAAAGTAAAAAAAAATCACCAAAGTAAAGTGAATGGAAAGATCGGGGGGGGGGGGGTGAAACACAAACCAGACCTCCAGTGCATTGGTGCTAAAGAGACTGAGACTCTAGAGAAGCTTATTCCAACCAAATTCCAATGAAGACCAATGTTTATTATCAGCAATAAGTCAATGGCAAAATACTGTTGCGATAACGCAAATTCATTTGCAAGGTGGGCAAGAGGAGAAGAGTACTTGATTGTCGCTAGTGAGTGATATAACAATACAACAATAACTAACACGTTTATTCATTTTAATATGTTTTTATTCGCTACACAAATATAGGTAACGCATATAAATAATGTTTTTGGCTGCTTTTTTAAATTCATGTTTGTGTTTATAGTATGGGACGCTGAACAGTTGTTGTTAATTTCTAAATTAAATACTTTGTTATTTAGAGAAGAGTATGCAAATTACAAATTGTTCTGAGATAGTTGTAAGGAATAATTAACCTGCGTTTTGTTTCGCCGTCCCAACGTGTGTTTAGCAGTGACTCGACTTATATAAACATATACTCATGGAATAATGTCGACTGTTTCAGTAGTACTAATAATCAATGTAGGAATCTTTACTTGAAATCAATCTTACTGCAGAAAATATTTCTCTTAATACTTCGGGAATTTACTAACTGTCGTAAACAAATGCAGATTTAGGACATTCTTAACGAAGTGACTCGCATTGTGACACATAATCATAAGAAGGAATGTAACGCATAAGCTTTTAAGGCATTACCTCCCTCTCCATCTCTTTCCTAGCCTTCCCCTCTATCTGTTTGTGTGCAAAGAATGCAAGCTATTAAAGAATAGACAGAATTGAATGATTGAAGATGTCAATTATGAAGAAAACGTTTTTATACTGTCTAACCAACAAGCATATACTTTCGTTTCCATGTTCTATTATAAATATTAGTAGATGTAATATACTTCATGAGATGTGGCAACTTTTTATTCAAACCCGAACAACGTAGCATAAACCAACGCCCGGACTTGACTTATAACTTGCCGCAGGTGTTTTATCTCAAAGTTAGTTTCATATCCCCTCTTTCAATACAAATAAATTAATTAAAAAACTATTCTACCTCGTTAGTCTTCATGTATTGGAATCAAATGAATGACTGGAAAAATAAAACGAGCAACAATCCTAAAAACAGCTGAAAGATTAAGAAAACCCCTTGAATGTGGAAATTACTTCACAGGAGCAAGAAGTGCGGGCCAGACAAACTGCTGCAAAGGCAAAACATTAAACACCACATAGAACAAAGGCCACTAAACCCGAATATCTATAACTTCTCTAACCCGACCCGACCCCCAATTGCCACACCATTCACCCAAAGCGAGACCACATAACCAAGTAGAATGAAGAAGGAAGAAAAGACCGATGAACTGACCAGACTTCAGCCGAATAAGTGCGAAGAGAAGTGGGGCCTTGGGGAGGCTTATTGCCACTCAACTCTCAGCAAAAGACCAATAGCTGATGCCAATGATAAATCATTGCCAACCAGCTGTTGCGATAATGCAAATTTATTTGCAAATGTTATCGAAAGGTATTGAGAGTACTAGAAACCTGGGGAGACTTGTTTTCACTTAGCTTCCAGGGAACACCGCAGGCTGTTTTCAGGGAAAGATTTCTGAAGACCTGTGTAAAAGCCTCTTGTGAGCCAATAACAATAATATTTTTTTTTTATTTAGAAACTGCATGATTCAATTATATATGCCCGGTGTAGCCCGATTGAAACATATTGCCAAGCGGTGAAAGATGTTATATATTATTTAAAATACACCGAATATTCTAGCTTGTTACGTTGGTTTTAGGGAAGCACAAATCTATTACGATCAAACATGAATTATTTCTAATAACAGAAAAAAATAACCCTCATAGTTTTAATAAATAAGCTTAGCGCGTAACTGTTGTTGTCGGAGTCTATAAATTGACAACAAATTAAATTAAATATAAATTAAAGAATAAATTAAATAAATTAACTTAAGTAATATTTGTAAATAGAACAATTAAAACGATTCCAACAAGGAATTAATCACATCAAATGAAATAGAAAAATAATATCAATCTGTTTAAAAAGATTTCCTCTAATGTAATATTCAAATAAAGATACTCATTCTGTATATTTCTTTAGATAGATAGTATATACACAAATACATGTAGATTATACTGGAATAAAGAGTATATAAGTCTGTTTTCAGTATAAAAATTTATTGTTGAATGTTTTAGGTTTTGTTCTTATTAATTTAATTGTGAAACAACTTATATATATATATATATATATATATATATATATATATATATATATATATACAAGGTAACCGATTAGTAACTTAACAGTTTGAAAATCAAATAACTTTTTTTTTAAATGACTGTATTTAATTAATGCTTTTTATTACACAGTTTATAATGTGGGAATTTGTTCTGACTTAATTACGAAAGATATCTCTTAAGTAGCCTATATTCTCGGCTTTGCAAAATCGAGCTCTTTCTAAGCTATTCTTTATGACAGTTCTTAACATCGGAAGTTATAAGGAAATAATTTCCTGGGTATGTTTACCTTAAGTTCTTGGATGCTTCGAGGCTTATTTGCATACAATATGGCTTTAAGATTTCCCCATAGCGAAAAGTATTGTTCTGTCAAATTAGATGAACGTGGAGGCCAATCAAAATACAAAATTTCAGGAGATTTTTCGATCCTGAAACATCACAGTTAACAACTGCATTGTTGCTCTAGCTGTATGTGCAGTTTCTCCATTTTGTTTGCCACCAATACCCTGGCATGTTTACTAACTGAGGTTGAACAAATTCAAAAGCATATCTTTTAAGAGGATATTGAACATTGAAATGACGCATATAAGATATTTGCATTGCAACAATTGACCGTCAATTTTCAAATTGAAATTCAATTATCCTCACTTGTTGTTCTGTTGTAAACTTACCTATACAAAAAATTTCTAAAGATTCCATTTTATAATTCTGAAAAGAAAAATTAAAATATATTAATAGAAAAAAGTTATTTAATTTTTAAAATGTAAAGTGGCTTATAGGCCACCCTGTATATATATATATATATATATATATATATATATATATATATATATATATATATATTGAAGTGAATAGTATCAGTAAGTAAAGAATTGCCTTTTAGAAAGGTTTTATTAACTGTAAAATACACGTACGCTCTTGAAAGGATCGAGCGGGAAAATGAAACAGAGGGCGCTTTTATTATGAATGTCAATCCCAAGGGGGATAACTCTTAACAACAAATTAAATCATAACATTTTCCCCGTCCTAAAGTATTCAAGTAAGGGGTAATTAATTATAGACAATTTTTTTTTTTTTTTTTTTTTTTTTTTTTTACAATCACATAATAATCATTTTATTTACAAATAACATATGAACCCAAACTGCAGTTTTTTCAGTATTAAGTCACAAAATCCTTATATTTACTAGGGAATTGTCGAACTCGGGACGACCTCCACACAGATTGGCAGGAATGCTGATTTTCAGTATTATTTTTTAGTGAAATCTGATTTTCTTCAAGATCAGACGATTGATTTTTGTCTTCCTCATGACCAATGTTTTCATTAGTAGAAGGTTCAAATAAAGTCTCTGAAGTAGTAGGATTATTATTAGAGTTCTCTTCATTTGATGAGTTTGGAGCTAAGTCTCGAACGTTGACAGTGGTTTCAGTACCAGAAGGTAGTTGAACATAAGCGTAGTGGGGGTTGACATCTATTAGGGTGGCAGGCGTTACAGGAGGGTCATGTTTACTTGTTTTAGTGTGGTTTCTAATATATATTGGGCCTGGTTTAACCCAAGAAGGAATTGAAATTCCGGAAGCAGATTTACGACTATATTTAAATAGTCTATCATGGGGAGTCATATTAGTGGCAGTACAAAGTAATGATATAATTGAATGAAGTGCGTCCGGTAGTATGTCTTCCCAATAAGGTAGTTTCATTTGATTAGAATGTAATGTTGTTTGAATGGCCTTCCATAAGGTACCGTTGAGTTTTTTCAATCTGTCCATTACCTTCAGGATGATATCTACTTGTTTTAGAAGTAGCAATTCCATTTTTGTGTAAAAAATCCTTTATTTCTCTTGCTAAGAAATCAGAAGCACGGTCAGTATGTATCATGTCAGGCAAACCAAAAATTGAAAAGAGTTTGTTTAGACAGTGGATAATGGTTTTGCTTGTCATATCTCTGCAAGGAAAAGCGAAAGGAAAACGGGAATACTCATCAATTAGAGTAAGTAGATATTTGTTGCCATGTATAGAAGTAGGTAGAGGGCCTTTAAAATCAAGATTTAATCGTTGAAAAGGTAATATGGCTTGAATGAGAGTCCCTCCATTGGTATTGGCGAATTTGGGTTTCAGTAATTGACAGGATGAGCAAGAGTCAGTAATATTCTTAATTTGATCCAAAGTAAAAGGGAGGTTCCTCGTTCTTATAAAATGGCTTAGTCTTGAAACACCAGGATGACATAATTGTTTATGTAAATCACGAAGATCTTGTAGATTGTAAGTAAGAGCAGAGATGCGAGAGAATGTGACAGCAGCAATATTTTCAGGTCCAGGTCGATAAACTATAGTGAAATTGTATTGGGATAATTCTATACGCCAACGACATATTTTGTCATTCTTAATTTTTGATTTTCTTTTATTGTCGAATATGAAGCTGATGCTCTTCTGATCTGTGATGACTTTAAAGTGCCTGCCGAGTAGAAAATGTCGCCACTTACGGAGAGCTTCTACAATAGCGGCTGCCTCTTTTTCTACTGCATGGTGCTTAATTTCGTTAGTATTGAGAGTTCTTGAAAAAAATGCAATAGGACGACCTTCTTGATTTAGTGTTGCAGCAATGCAATAGTTACTAGCGTCCGTTTCTACTTCAAATTCTTTATTTGGATCTACCGTTATTAAAGTGGCGTCTTTTAGATCATTTTTCAATGTTTGAAAAGATTTTAATACAGATGGAGGTAGTGGAAATTCTTTGTTTTGATTTAGTAATAAAATTTTATCAGAAAATTTTTTAATGAATTTGCAGTAATAGGAAAACATTCCAACTATTCTTTTTTGAGATTTAAGATTCAGCGGAGATGGCATTTCGAGTAATGGTTTTAGTCTTTGATAATCGGGAGCTATTTGATTATTTTCTATGGTGTAGCCGAGTAGAGTAATAGAACTAGAAGAAATTGTGCTTTTATTTTCATTTAAAGTGATATTATATTGTTTAGCAATTTTGTAGAATTTTTGAAGATTGTAATCGTGTTCTTCTTGATTTTTTCCACATATAGTTACGTTATCAACATACACAAAGGTATCGGTTAGATTTTCTTTTTCTATAATATAGTCTATGCTCCTCTGGAAAGCACTTACTCCATTGGTGACGCCAAAAGGAAGACGAGTAAATTGAAAAAGTTTGCCACTTACTTCAAACGCAGTGAATTTACGATCAGCATGATTTATAGGTATTTGGTGATAAGCAGATTTTAGGTCGAGAGTAGAGAAGATGTTATATTGAGCGATGTCGTCTACCATCTTATTGATATTAGGCATTGGGTAAGCGTCTAGTTCCGTGAATCTATTAATGGTATCGCTGTAGTCGACTACCATTCTTTTCTTATGATTCTCATTCGAAGTTACAAGAACTTGCGCTCGCCACGGAGATATCGAAGGTTCAATTATGCCTTCTTTCAACATTCTAGCAGTCTCTTCTTTTATGAATTTGTTGGCGGCAAAAGTGTAACGTCGGGATTTTGTCGCAATAGGAGTAGTATGAGGAGAAAGATTAGAAAAGAGAGGAGGGGGTGGAACGTTTATGGTAGGAAAAAAAATATTCGTGTTTATAGCTCCAATTATAAGTTTGTGTCTAGGACCGTCGAATTTAAGTGTTACTTTTTTATATTTTTTTAAAATATCTTTTCCGATTATTAAATCAATGAAAAGGTTTTCAATGATTTCAATTGTTATTCCAGAATGGGTTTTATCTTTCAGTATTAAATCCACGACAGCTTCGCCAGTTATTTTAGCATGTTGATCGGAAGCAGCCAGAGCTATAATTTTGTTTTTAGGTATTGTGAAGAGTTTAAGTTTTTTAGCAGTATTTTCATTAATGAATGTTTTTACACTGCCGGAGTCCACCATAGCGTTCACGAAGTGCCCGTTAATTTGGCATTGAGTGAATGTGACATCTTTGGAGTTAGTTCCTAGTCAGGATAGAGAAGGTGAGGGGTAGTCAGAGTCGTCATAAAGAACAGCAGTATGAGTGTTAGAAATAGAAGATTTACACACTTTAGCCCAATGACCATTTTTTTTGCATTTTTTACATTCGGCGTTTCGTGCAGGACATAAATATCGAGGATGACGTGATTTTCAAAAGAAAAACAAACCCCTTTTGGATGCATATTTTCTTTAGTCACAGCTATACGATTGTAGCCCGAAGGATTATTTGTAGCTGCTACAGTAAAGTTATTTGCGTAGATTATCGAATGCTTTTCTGCTTGTTCAAGAGATCTGGCCGTGGCATATGTGTCTTGTAAAGTCAGGATGGGTTTTTCTAACAGTCGTTGTCGGATGGACGAAGAAGAAATTCCACCGATGAAAGCTTCCCGAATGTATTGATTTTTGTTTTCTTCAGCAGAAACCGCTTCGAAGTTACATGTTTTGGCAAGCATTTCCAATTGTAGTATGAAGGCATCTATATTTTGTGTTGTTTGTTGCTTCGTCGTCATCAATCGATATCTATTATAAACAATATTTTCAGGTTTTAAATAAGCGGCGTCCAATGTTCTTAATGCACTATCGTAGTCGGTTTTATCGCTTATTAAATCGAAAACAGAGGCTGAAATACAATTGATCAAGGCAAAGAAATTATCTGAAGTGTTTTCGATTAATCCGTTATTATGTGAGCGGATATAATTCTGGAGGGTTAATTTCCAATGCCTATAGGATTTTTCGGAATTAGGGCATGTAGGTTCCACCTCGAATCTGTCGGGACGTAAGATTCGATCCATTATTTTTTTTTTTTTTTTTTACAGTTAATAAAATTGAAGTGAATAGTATCAGTAAGTAAAGAATTGCCTTTTAGAAAGGTTTTATTAACTGTAAAATACACGTACGCTCTTGAAAGGATCGAGCGGGAAAATGAAACAGAGGGCGCTTTTATTATGAATGTCAATCCCAAGGGGGATAACTCTTAACAACAAATTAAAGCATAACATATATATATATATATATATATATATATATATAGTTTATTCCCCGTTTTCACAGGCAACAGATACGTGGTATGCATATTGACGTATAATTAAGTCAATCTCTAACATAATTATTCTCTTTGCAAAACTTCTAAAAAGTAAAAGGTCTATTGTCAAAGAGTTTTGAAAGACAAGTTATAACGGTATAAAATTCACTCTCAAAGCTTTTTGTTATCTGATCGAATCTTCGGTATATTTCAGTGGGCAAAGACCTCAAGAAAAATGAAAACATAATCAGAATTCAATGCTTCAAGAAAAGTAGTCGACAGTTTTCGCCACTCTCCATCACAGATAATCAACGTTTGTAAAAAGCTGTATTTTTTGTTTGCTGTCTTGTTTTAACTTTTTCTATTTATAGTTTTACTTAGTATCTGATGTACGTTAATACTGAATTCATATTTTAAAAGGAAATCGCTCCACACGAGGCAGGACGCCGCTTGCTGTACAGACATACAAAATATTATTTCAAGAAAAAAACTAACCAACCATAAGTGTCAGATTGATAGATTCCAACTTAGAAAAACTTTAATCTTTTCCGCTTTTTCAGAAACATCACACATGGAATGTGAGGACTAAAAGACTATACGGAAGAGTTACGAGTCTATCATAAGCAAAATCAGGATCTACTTTCTACTTTCCTTATGCACATACACATTTTTGATTTAAGCCAAAAATAAACGATTAAATATTTGTTTTAAAAACATTGAATTAAGTGTTCAATGAATTAAAAACACAATTCGCCGGTTTAAGGCAAGCGGCCTTACTTTTTTGCGATCACCAATATAAGATAGTAGCAGTGAGTGTACACTGGAAAACCTTTGGTCTGAGTCATTAAATAAACGACATACAGTCGGATTGAAAAGGAAGAAGAAACACACACACATATATATAACAGAAACACATACACATATATATATATATATATATATATATTCACAGATGTGTTACAGGTATTTGAAAGGAAGGTTTTTATTTTGCTAGTGTTCCATAGAGATAAAAAACGAAATATACTGTTCTAAATACATCCACTGTAGTATTTAATTAAGTTTTGTTGTGTAAATGAAGACAAACACGCACGCCATTTTTTTTATAAGCAAGTTGTCAAGGGAGAAAACTCGCACATTTACGGTATCAGTTAATTATTCAGTTCGTAACAGCTACAGTTCTAAGGACATATTTATTGATCGACAGATGATCAATATCTCTCGTATAGACAGGAGTACGAAATACAATTGTGAATAATGAACAGTGCACATAAAAAACTATATAAACAAGAAAAAAAATCCTTCTCTTCGATCTTATATAACAAAACATTTAAAAATGAAAGTTCCATCTTTAATATTATTTCATTCTGTGTGTTCAGAATTTAATTTCTTTTCATTTATGAATCGCAGCATATGAAGGCACAGAGACCACTCGAGTATAACGGTTAATGAGTTTTTAGATGGGCAGTTATACATCACCTTGATGATAGGTAACGATGGCGAAAAATTGGAAGAATTGTATTTAAGTAGACGGATCAATAATACCTTCTTTATAATGGACTTGAATATGAGTATATTGTTGTTTGATAGAAAGTAACTCTGCGATCTCTAATTTCATAGATGGGTAGTTCTAGGAAAAATATTTTATTCATAGAAGCGTCGTTTTTATTTAGGTATGACGGGGTGATGGGTAAATTTTTAAACATTTCTTAAGAATATTCTGCAATTGGCGTTCAGTCGAGCACGTTTCAATAACACAAATATACAGCAAACAAGACTAGTAACATATATTTTGTAGGATTTCTGTTTGAGAGCATAAGTCTGCAGATGGAATCCAGAGGAGCGCCAGAGAGGTTGCATGGCGATTATCAGCGTTTAACCTAACTGCTGTGTTCAAGGGCAATTATAATGACGAATTTTTTCATTCAACATTGATAATTGGGGTTGTTATCGACGCAGACTGCAATAGCAACAGAATAAAAAGAAACAAGGAAAGAAATGTATTTGCTCATAGATCATACAGTCTAAATTTGAACGCATGCGCAATGATTTTTATTGTGAATCAAGAACATTAAGGGATTCATTCAAGGCAATTTAAGTTATGAATATTTAAAATATAGTTCAGTACCCAAGCTCACCTGTTCTGTGCAGAGGATTGGGCCTTGAAAAGTGTTCATTTGATAAATAAAAACATACACATGCACACACACTCAGGCATAGATAAACAGATAGCAGTTTATTTTGTGAGTTGACCTACATTGGCTTCTGTACTAAAAATACATTTGTAAAATATTCGATGCAGCTAAATATTTAGGCATCCTTAGCAAAACACTTGAATTGTAATTGTGCATGTTAAGCGTCATTCTCTTAAAACAGATCTATTGGAGATTTTATTTATTTGCGGATTGTTATCCTCCTTTTTATGTTTTTTTCACGACGTTTCGATCAAATATTCCTCTGGCTTTAATCAGGTGATTAACCGCGACGGGATAGGAATGTTGAATATTTTAATTATATCTTCAATGATTACTGTCTTCCATAGTTGTTGTTGTCTCATCATCATCTTGGTCGGCTTTGGGTAGGATTGAACCTTCTATGTTAAGACAATGCTCACTAAGCACTATAGAGGCTCAACATTTCTGTCCACTGCGCCAGGGGATCGTTGTCGGTTGTATTTTTTGGCCTTACACGTCAAAGTTTTTTGTTATCTGATATTCCTAATCAGATTCGTACCGAATTGTATATATTATCTAATTATTGGAATTCTTTGAGGTAAGTAGTCTGTGTATTTTATTCATTTATTTGCGGACTATTATCCTCATATTTATAGTTGTTGTTTCACGATGTTTCGCCCAATTATTCGACAAAGGAATAGTTGGACGAAACGTTTTGAAACAACTACTATAATAAAGATGAGGATACTAGCCCGCAAATAAATAAAATATACAAATTACTTTCCTCAAAGTATTCCAATAATTAAATAATATATTTATTGGGGAGTTTTCCTAAAAACTAGATACTGCTAGTTACGAACAGCAGTAGTATGCAATAATGAATCCGGTTTCTCGGCCGTAACTGCTTTGAAATTTGCAAATGAGCGTAATATGTATGTCCATAACTGTTGAGTTGGTTTGTTCATAGCATCTAGTCTCCCATCTAAGTACAGTTCAACAGTAGCGTTGTCGACATCGTTTAATTTTAACATTCTTAGAATAAACTACTTGTTTACCCCCTTAAAGTGTCTTCAATTAACCCTTATCTTCGAGTTACCTCCCGGCCTCGATAAGAGGTGACTCCTCTGTAAAAAAGATGATGGATCTACTTGATACATATAATGCCATTTTTACATACTGAATATAATAATATATCTTCATAGTATCTAAAATTGCACTTATATATAACTTCTAACACGACACGTTTACATTGTAGCAAAATTCAAACGTCTGCATAGTAGCTAAAACGGCACTTATACGTAATAACTAAAATGGCAGTTCTATATGAAAACTGAAATGACACATTTATGTAATAGCTAAGATGGCTAAAATGTTGTCTGCATTCTGGCAAAAGTGAAGCGTTGCAGTAGTAAAAATGATGGGCGTCATTCATGCTATGGCGACTCTTGTTAAATACTAGTTCGTCTTCTAATGAGACACTCAAACAGAGCGGAATTCCATTGTGCACGCGAGCGGTCGTATCTGTTTGATACTCAAGCCAAAGCCAATATACGTTACGTGTTGAGATTGTGACGCAAAAATGAGATGAAATATAGCGATTCGCTAACTCAGTATTGAAAATATAAGCTATTACTATATTAATGATGCTACTTCTACTACTACTACTACTACTACTAATAATAATAATAATATCAATAATACAAAAGCAAAACCATTTATTATTTTAATTATACAGGAAACATATCTTTAAAAGTGTGTTATAGTATATGAGTTGTCGAGTTAATCCAAAGTAGAACAAATAATAGTAGTGATTGCAATTCAGTGTTCTCGTACGTCGGTTGTGTTATATTCATCTACAAGCGGGAAAACTACAGCAGAAACAGATTAGATCTATTACATTAAGATGTCAAAGCCTCTAGCAGATTTCATTTTTGAAGCAAGTTAGTGGATACGTTTAAGATTAGCAATAGCATAGAAAATGTTAAGATTGAATTTGAAAATATATGTTACATATTTCGGGAAAGGGTATAAGAGAAGATGGTTCCGCCATAGGCGTCACGTGAAAAGTCTAACGGTCTCTTTTCTGACATGATTTACTTAATGACGGAGGTATAGTTAGGCTAATGTTAGTGAAAGCCTACTCCACACAAAATGCATAATTAAATATACTAATAGACTTCTAGAATTCTTCAGTAGTTTTTGCGACATCGAAAAGAAATAAAGTTTACTTAGAAACAACGTACGTGTTTTCCTACTCATCAGAACTCGCCAGGTGAATGATGCGCGTCAGTGAGTAATGAAAGACGAAACTGTCATATTCTGAAATTGTTTTACCTCATTTATATTCACAAGTAATCCAGGCCGGGAGGCAACTCAATGATAAGTTTTAAATAATAAGTAATGGAAATTTGATATTTTATTTTAGGAAATAGCTCTTCAAGAACATGGTGACCTTGGACTTGAAAACCACCATTCATAGTCAGCCGGGAAGAACCTCCCTTGTATTGCGTTCCATAGACACGCAATCCTAGGAAAAACCTCCTTCATAGTATTTTTGCTTATATTTAAAAACATATAGAGAGTAAGGGTAATCGGTGATAGTTATTTTAGCTAGTTGCGTGTTTGTCTCAAGACTTGTGCGAAGTACCATTAAGTGAAGCTCCACCGAGCATCTGCCATGAAAATAATGACTGAGCAGACAGAGACTCGAAAGATATTTTCTATGAAAAAAGAAGTTACAGACAGAAAAAGACGTCACCCATCGGATTCGGAAGTCTGCAAGAGAGCATTAGACTCTTTACGTATTTAGTTGATTATAAAATAATCTTAGCGCATGTATAATTGTTCTTTTGTATACAAAGAACAATATTACATGTGCTAAGAATATTCCATAATAAGCTATAATCTTTGAAGAACTTTATTATTATACCTCGAGATGTTATGGATGTTAAGTGTTGTTTTTATGTTGAACAAAGTTGGCGGTAGTAAGTAAAATCAGCTTACTTGAATCCAAAATTAGATATTTTCATAATGTGGTCGGAGGCTTCTCATTGGTGTATTGCCTTAACGCGAAGTTATAAATAAGATTGTCCAAATCCTTGTTGTTTTATCTCCATTATGAATGGTGAAGGGAGTCTCCTTATGGCTTCGGCGACTTGGAGACTAAGTTGAAAGTAACCGTCAACAATGTGTTCTTGATACTCAGCCCGATAGGTGTGGAGAGGGGGACCGGCCCTGTACTTGTCGGACTGAGGTACGCCACCTGGGTATAACCTTCGACATCCACCCTACCAGGCCTTTCCACAGGGCTTTGAGGTAAGGAAAGTTTTTCCTTGTCGTTTTAGTCGCCCCGACCGGGGAATGCCAACAGCGATGCACAGAAAATCTTTGTCGAGGCAAGAGGGCCTTTTTTTAGGGGTGCTTCCCTATATCCTACGATCCGACCTTGCGTCACACCATGCTTTCTTAGAGAGCAATCAAATATCTACCCTGATTATGAATCAAAAATATTTTAATGGAAATTTCATAGAATTGGAGATGTTAAGGAAGTTGTATTGGACTCATGGCTAATAAGAAACATACACACACATTGAAATGTTTAGGATGATTTTTGGAGCATGATGATTTATAAATTTTATTGTGTTATTCGAACTAATATTATTACTTTGGATGTTTTTCTCGTGCAACCATGGACCATTTTACGGTTCGGCTCCTTCGACTCCACAATCTTTTTGTCGAATTCGAAAATCTATACGGGAATTCAAAAAAATTCCTGATATGGTCGATGGAAAATATTTCTCTCATTCCGTCAATAATAACTGGATATAACACTAAAGTAATTGTAGATGCCGATGTTTCTATATCAAGCGCAAGTGATAATAAGAATATAATTAAGAGTTTGTATTATTTAGATTGTTATGAAACCTGGTCTCTTATTAAATGTTATTTTCGCACCGTTTCTGTCGATGTGACCTCCGACCTTTTTCAGGTGTAGCTTGTGGAAGTCTTAAATTATTTATCTAAAACATTGTAATTTGCACGAAATTTTCAACGAATTCTATTTATAATTTCACGGGTTTTTTTTTTTTGTTTTGTTTCAATCATGACTGGATAGAAGTCCTTAGTAATTTGCAGTTGAAATGTTTGTTTTTTCCCACACTTGGGATTCAATTTTAGATCTCTTTAAAACGCTATGTTTACAAAAAAATTTTTCAAGTTATATATCTATTTGGCAATGAGTCAGAACCTTAATTACCAATTATTTAAGGCTTGTATCTGGTCATGACTGACAGACCCATAACAGATTAAACGGAGATTGAAAAGAGATTTCGTCTGAAATTTTGCACAAATTTTCGAGTTCAGAAAAACGCAGTGGAAATAGGTCGAGGTTACATTAGAGAAAATGTAGAAAAAATAACGTCCCAGATAAGCGCGATAGTCCGCATTCATCAGGAAATGAGAACATGTAAATATACCTTTTCTGATAAACACTTGACAGATGTGCGCTACGTTCAAATGTAGTAATTAACAAATCAACAATGCTGTCTCTTCCAACCACGATGCATTATCTCAAGAATTCCTATAAGGAGGCAATAACGGAGGGGAATAAATTAACATTTATGCCATTTTACCTTGGCACTGGCTAACCACATGGAAATTAAAATCATACCCTTCAAATAATCTTTGTGCATGCTTTTATCGATTCGAAATGACGCAAGCTGTCAAAGACACGCTTGAAGCTTTTACGTTCATATGAATTAACGTAAATGGCGTCGTGTAATTAGAATAATGTTTCTTTTTCCTCCTGGAGAAGAAAGGTTTTAATTTTAAAATGCGCAATTCATAATTAGGGACTTTAAGACTGGATCCTTCTTTGATGCGTAACTGCAGGGGCGGCTAAGTTTAACAGCCCATATTTCATTGCAGAAAAAAAACGACGGCAAATTTCTGCTGTGCACTGGAAGAAGCTAATATATTTTTTTAATGTTGTTTTTGCCGCCTGGAAAAAAAATTATAAATTAAAAATAATAAATGTTAATAGTAACAGAAGTAATAAAATAAAATGTCCAATGAATAAAAAGTGAACATAATTAGGTTTGCTTCAATATAAAAGCATTTAATTGAATCACTACACTTGCGCGTCTTCAAAATCTTTACAATGCTATCAATTAAGGTGTTGATATTTTTTTATTTCACTTAAAAACTGTGGTTGTTAATTACGAGAAGAAACCCTTAGAGTTGAATAGGGGATTCAGATAATCTACACATCGAAATAGATGCATTCTAGATGGGAAGACATGAAGCAATATATATTATTTTTATTTTTACTCTTTTTTAAATCCTTAAAGATCAGGCTTTATATTCGGTGCATTCATTTTATTGCAGATTGTTATCCGTCGGGGCCAGTCGTGCAGTGGATAGGGACGTTGTCTCTACGGTTCAAGGTTAGCATTATCTGAAGATAAATCTGGTCAGGCGATTAGTACCAAAACGTGTCCATGTTCTATTTACACATATATTTTAATAATCAAGAATCGATTAGTGTTCTTTGCTAGATTAGTATACTCACCTCTTTTAATCATGCAATTCGTTAGCAAATTTGCACGTATTTCTCATAGGCAGATAGTCAAAAATGTGTTTACATGAACAGGTGAATATCTTCCTCTGAAAAAACTAGTAAAAAGGACCGCCTAGCCAAAGGTAGTTTTTGCAAGAATCCGACTCATAGTAGGCAGTTCTAAAAGTCCCACTTATCAAAAAAAAAGGTTAAAAAGTCTTAATGGTCAAAGGAGGTTTGACGAAGCTGAACCCATCAGAAATTCTTAGCAACATCCGTCTTAGTAAGATACATGTAACCCAAACTTTCTTGTCAGAGGGAGTTGTTAATATCTCCCTAGTTACAGACAAGTAGCCAAACATACATTTTTCATAGACAAGTAGTTAAACTTATTCGTGCTATAAACAGATATCCAACTGTAGCATTGTCACAGATAGGCAGTTAAACTTACAATTGTCAAAGATAAGCAGACCAATTACCCTTTCATAAACATGTAGCCGAGCTTACTCTTGCTATAAAGAGATATGCAACCTTCCTATTGTTATATAGATGCCGTTAAACGTAGCATTGCCATAGATAAGCAGGAAAGCATACTATTCCATAGACATGTAGCCAAACTATGTGTTATCCTAGACAGGCAGCTAAACTTACACTTGTCTGGATAGACAGCAAAACTTACCAGTCACAATTAGCTTTTTTCATAGAAAGTCAACCAAATTACCCTCGCAATATGTAAGTATCCACCCTTAGGAGTGCCATAAATGAAACTTACTTTGATCATAGGCAGGCAGCCAAACCTACCTTCACCATAGATATCCAACTTAACTTACTGTAGTTATAGACAGGAAGTTAACGTAATCCTTGTTACAGAGAGATAGCTAAACTTACGCATGTCATAGACAGACAATTAAACTCCATCTTGTCAGATATAGGTAGCCAAATGAGTTGTTGAAGTTCATTCAGAAATACATAATTTTGCGTCAATTCGTTATTTTTATATTTTACTCTTTTACTGAAGTTTTATCTAGAACCAAATCACAGAATTCCGACTTAAAGGCAGATTCTCGGATAATGATTTTGTGCCCGTTTTTTTCTTTCTTTCCTTTTGTTATTAAAACTGCAAAGCTACTTAAAAATGTTTAGCTGAAAGCTTTGCTTACCATGAAAATATATTCTTCAAAGATAAGACGGTAAAAGAATTCTGCCGACCTTGATGAATAAAAAAAATATTTGGGATTCTGTAGATAAGTATAAGCAAGTCAAAGTATTAAAGGTACTTGATGCCATTAGTGGATTGAATAAGATTATCAATATTAATAGAAAATATATTTGAGGGAAGCGGTCGGGAACTCCATAAACAAACTGTATCACAATGTTATATGTAGCACGAGCAACATTGATTCAAATGCAAGAATATAATTTACGATTAATAAAGAATCGGTGGTTAAGCATGAAAACAGACTAATTAAAATAATATTACCACATTTCCAAAGACTATCGTTTTTAAACAATATATTTTGTAGTGCTTGTTCTTATAGTGTATATGGGAACTACGCTGCCCGCTGATTTAGTACTTTTTGTATTCCATTAATTTTGTGATTTCGCTTCGTATTTTCAAACCTTTTCACATATATTTCCGTATGTATGCATACACATTTGACCTGCGATTACTGGATACATTTATATTATTCATACATGCTTAAGGCTCAGTAAATATTTCATCTCATGATTTTCCGAGAATAAAACCCAAACATTTAAATGTAGTTTATTTAACATAAATAATATGTACGCATAAAACACTGAAAACTGTTTATACTTTCATCGTCTATCGTCTTTATTTGAGGACTTGCCTTAAGATGAATTCTTTGAAAATGAAAGTGTTAAAATAGGTCGCGCCTCTGTGACGTAAAAAAAGGTTGTTTTATTTTTCTTTAATGAAACAAACGTTAAAGTGGATTTTCTTTTCCTGTTCATTTTTTTTACACACTAACAATATTGTATATCTATTTTTTTTTGTCTGTTGAGTATGAAAAAAATTCAAACTGCTACTGTACTAGCAAGGAGAACGGAAAGTGGCCGCGAAGGAATAAGGATCAAGGAATATTATACCCTTTAATTACTTTATTGTAATCGAAATCGGTAAAACCGCCCATTTTTCAATCGTAACTGCAATTACCTTGCCCAAAATACATTGTAGTCTACATTTCACCATTAAGAACATACTACTGATTAAAAAAAATACAGTAGGTTAAAATTATTAATGCAAATATCAAGTATAATGCTTCAAATCTGCTATAAATAGAGACATTCATTTTGAATAAGTAACTAGTGTATCAAAAAACATAATGTCGATTTTATATGCTAAGCTATTCTAGCTGTGGGGTGATAATGGCTTGAATTAAATTTTAAAATTAAAAAATAAATAAAGTAAATTGTGTTCTAAAATGAACAATCCAGTCCAAACGCGTCCTTGTCATATCGAAGATCCTACTGTTGATTTTATATGATGGACCTATCTGGTTGGGCGGTAATAACATTTCTCTAATGCACTTGTGCTGTTAGGCTGCATAAAGCGTTAAGTTTAGTCAAAATGTGTGATTACTTTATATCCGATTTTATTTATTTACTTCATATCGATAAAATAACAAAAAATAACACATGTGCACCCCCCCAAAAAAATTTTACTTATCGTGTACATTGTTTTAACATATTAAGAAGTAATACGTTGTCGTTGTTATGAGGTTTTTTCTAAAGTTGCATCATTATTTTTTTTGCCTTGCTTTTATTTGTTGTAAAATATGTTTATTTTGTCTTTCGCAATTATATTACTCATTTACACACAAAACCATCATTTCTGTAAAATATGATGTTTTTAATTGTATTTGTACTTTTTCTTGTATATACGAATCTATTTTTGCTTAGAACCTCAACGTCTGTTAAATATAGAAGTAAAGCAAATTCAAAAGAATAACAGTAGACCTCAATTCCAAATGGCTCTTTCAGCATATTAAAATATCGGTAAATTCAGAAAAAACTCGGTTATTTTTATGTCAATACCGTATCTTCCCCTGCATATAGTTGTTTAAAACAACAATACTAAACAATAGAATACAAGAAAAAAGAATATGACAGTTTATAGGAGACTCAGCATCGCGTATTTGTTTAGGTAGCAATCTTGAAATATATTACAAATCTATTCTAGTCTTAGAAAACGTTTGAATTAAAAATGTTCCAGGAAAAGTTTTAGTATGCAAAAAAATCATTTATATTTATTAAATGTTATTACTTTATTTCATTTTATATTTATTGCTTGTAATATCTACATTTGACTCATATCTAAAATGATTTTATATAGATTATGGATTAAAAACTAGTTAATCTTAATAAATTACATTTAAATTCTTTTTTGTGGGACTCTAAGAAACAACCTTTGTCATGGACGTGCGCCCGAAAAAGATGTGTATATTTAAGCAATTAATCGCTTACGAAACCGATACAGTATATATCAGAACATTCTAGGGGGGTGTCAATTTAACGTTGGCGACTAAGATGTGGGTGGAAACGCAAAATCTATACTTTGGGACAGAACCATCATGGCTCTCATTTATCGCTGATAAATATTTATTGAAAATAGTGGTGACTATGTAGAAAAATAATTTCTGGAGGACAGAAAGTTGCTCGTTTTAATTGTACAGCTCTGGTCTTCGTAACTAATCAAAGTTTTTGTTTTACTGGGTAGGTCTTCTGCATTGAATGGATCATATGAGCATTTATAATGAACTATTCACCACTGTCCAAAGGTATGTTCCGGTTGTTGCGCTTTAATTTTATATGACTAAGATTACTATATATGTCCGTGAATTAAACATAAAACAAGCTTTAAATGTCCATCTTCCTATTTTCATTATTGGTGGACAAAACATTGGACACTAGACTGGAGAGTTAAAGGTTATGTTTAAACTTGGTTTGAATTCTTCGACCAGGAATTATTTTTTACTATACTAAAATATTGCGTAAGAGTCAGTAAGTCAAATAACACAATTTCACATATATATATATATATATATATATGTATATATATATATATATATATATATATATATATATATATATATATTAAACAATATTTCAAAAATAAATATAAACAATTATTATGCCAACACACATGAGTGGTTCATGTATACTTAATCATCAGTGTAGAACGTGATGATTACTGCTAGTCGGGAGATTCGAATCCCGGCGCAAAGTCACTCTAAAAATAATTGGCTGGTACTTCACATCTAGTCCACAAAAACTTAAGGAAATCAGAATATAGGATTTGGACACTTAATTTCACAGCTTTTCTTAGTTCCATAAAGAGGACTCCACGTTATCTTCTTAAAGAGACGTCAAATTATTAGAAAATTTTTAAATAAATATGAATACTGATTTTATACCTAAAGACACCTACACAACCAGGAATGGAGGAAATCATAATTCCTGTTTGTCGTACTCATTTACAAGGAAACAATCATCTACAAAAGATAATGCATGTATGTGTTAATATTTTTTACGATAAGATGATTATCCTGTAGCTATAGGCATTTTTGGTAAAAAATGACTTTAACTTGAACGGTATATACATAATTGAAAATATTGGTGTATTTCAAAAGTGTTCGTATAGAAATTAAATATGAAACAACTACGATCCCCAGCGGGTGGATGAGTTTTTGTTCAGCGGCATCGAACAAAACTAACTTGTAACGGTAAAGATGTGAACGCTTTCAACTTGCAGCATTCGATTAGAAATAAAGAGGGCGAGAAAAAACGAGCAATGATGATGACTATTTTGCAGTATCCAATGAAAAATTAATTACCTCGAAGCGACATAAAGGATTAATCCACTTAAGACAAGTTTCTATCCTGTTCGAAGTAGCGCAACATTTATATATGCAAAAGTTGCTAACACTCTTGGGACGCCGTTTATCAGCTGGCGAAGACGAATATGAATCATATATATATATATATATATATATATATATATATATATATATATATATATATATATATGGGTGTGTATATATATGTGTGTATATATATATGTGGGTATATATATATATGGGTGTGTATATATATGTGTGTATATATATGGGTATATATATATATGTGTATATATATGTGTATATATATAAGTATATATATATATATATATATAGGTATAAATATATATATGGGTGTGCATATATATATGCGAGCGTACATATATATATATATATACATCTATATATACATAGATATATGTGTGTATATGGGGGTGTATATGTATGTGCGTGTGTATATATGTGTGTATATATATATGCGTGTGTATATATATGTGTATATATATGTGCGTGTATATATATGTGCGCTTGTATATATATGTGTATATATATATGTGTGTGTGTGTTTGTGCGTGTGTATATATATATATATATATGTGCGTGTGTATATATATCTATATGTATATATGTGCGTGGGTGTATATATATGTGCGCGTATATATATATATATATATATATATACTAGCGGGGGTACCCGGCGTTGCCCGAGTGTTTGTTTCCGGGACGGGGGGGGGTTTAAAAAATGTTATGGTAGGTAAGTAGGAAGGATCAAACCCGGAGTCATGAGTTAAAGTAGGAAAATAAAGTGTGAAAAAAAAAAAAAAAACCATCTGCAACGTTAACAGTTCGGCCACCAAGAAAAGTACATTCCAGTTTTTTAGGAAAAAAAACAAAAAAAAACGACTACGGTAGGTCGGCGCGAACGTGAAAATATAATGTGAATTGTCCAGCACGCTAACCACTACGCCACAGAGCACTGCAGCTTAGTTTAGTGATTTTAAATAACTTCACATGAAAGAACTACGAAGCCAAACCGGTGTTCTCTTCTCAACTGTTCCTTGTGAACGATCCCCAAACGGTGTTAAGTGGTGGCAGGGGGAGGAGGAATTTATTAGAGAGAAAATATTTTACCACTTCCATTGATCTTAACCGATTTTGGCCGTGACTTCTCAGCAGAAAAAGTATAGAAATCTAAGATTATCGAGGAATTTTAGAAATAATAAGCCTATAACACACCTCAGATATTGTTCTGCCGTTTGTGCATATTATATTTGCATGAAATATCTTGATTTTTAATCCTATTAAGGTCAAAATCTGACGGGAAAAAATGAGTTCATTTTATTTATATAGAGAAGATATATAATATATATACACTAGCTGCACGTCTGGCGTTACCTAGTTTTATAGTACGCTTAAACATGATATTTTAATGTACGCAAATTACATATTTCTTATCATTGAATCAATTCTCTATTAATTATTGTATATAATGAGGAAAAATTTGCCCGGTCCATTAATTCGCCCCCCCCACATATAATAATAGAAATAATGATGATAATTTTGTGTATCAGATTCTGTCTGTGCTGAGGTGAAGCTTACACCGGCGTAACATAAAATATCATCCAATAAAAAATATTTTATAGAAAAAAAAACATTATTTTTCAGGTCGGATTTTTCTATTTTCAATATTTATCGGATAAATCTCTGTTAGAAAACATATCTCAGACCACTGCCAGAAATGTAAATTTCCTTTGTGTGAAATTTGCAAACATAGGCTCATCTGTTTCGGAATCTATGAAGAAGACACTCGCTGTCTCTAACACACAACACATATGTACAATAATATGTATACACACACACACGATATATGCATATATATATATATATATATATATATATATATATATATATATATATATATATATATGTATATGCTAGCAAACGTACCCATTGTTGACTGGGTTCAAAAGCAGCCTACAGAAAATAGAATCTGATTTATGAAAGTATGATAGGTTATAAAAAGGAAGGGTTGTAAAGAGATAGCTTCGAATTTGGGGGTATCAAAACCAAAGCAAAATATGATGAAAGTAAAAATAAAATAGATAAACCCCTTAATTTATTATACCATCCCTGTTCACACTGAAACACTTATTACAATATTCTGTGGATCTATATTTTAAAAAAAACTCGTTAAACTTTGTGACATATTTCCATTCTATGGAGATCAGGCGCGAACGAACACCCCGTAATTTTATTATGCCATATTTCTTCAAACTGAAACATAATTATCAAAGTATACTTACGCAGATATATATGAAAAGCCTTTATTAAGGTGTGTGCATATTTCTATTCTATGAAGGTCAGGCGCGTGCGTAGACCCAAGAATTTTATTATACCATCCCTATTTAAGTTTAAACATACTTATCAAAGTATTCTTATGTACATCTATATCAAAAAGACTTGTAAACGTTTTTTTTTATTTTTAAATTTGTTATTTCCATACGTTGCGGACCAGGCGTGAAGGCAGACCCCACAATTTTAATGAACCACCGTTGTGCCAGATCAAACATGCCCATTCCTGTGTCTCAATACATCATTATATGTAATCAGTTTATTAAAATAGTCAACCATATAGGAGCCTATTCGTGACCAGACACACACACACAAACACACACACACGCATAAGCAGACATTCAGCTTTATATTATATATATATATATATATATATATATATATATATATATATATATATATATATATATATATATAGGTGCCTAAATCAATTTTACAGACTTTTCTCATATGGGAACGTTTATTGATAGTAGATAAATGACATTCCAATCCCTCTTCAAAGTAATATATTCCGACTGCAAAGTACTTGTTGTTCCATTTCAACAACTTCTCACGGAATCCTAGTATGTGAGCATCTCAATGACCCTCGTCACATCCTCTTCTATCTCCTCACTTGTCGCTTATCGACATATTCTAAGGTTTTCCCTGAACATAAAGAATAACTAAAACTTACAGGGAGAAATGTCGGGACTATTAGGAGGGTGAGAATTAGTCAAATAGTCTGCGAAAAGGGTGAAGCACTCTTGAAAAAAAAACCTTGTAGAAATCTTCCCCATCTTCAGTTCCTCGCGAATAATTTTCTTACAGTTGCAACATCAAACTGCGCATTTCTTGGCTCTATCGACACACGACAATACTTTTCCTTGAAAATCTTTATTTTGCCAATCAATTCTGGTGTTCTGACTTTCTTCCACCAACATCTCTCATCAGTCCTTTGAGGCTCTCTGCATTCTTTGAATCTCTTATGCCACTCAAACCCGATGCTTAATTAATGCAAGATGGTCCAAAAGCAGTTTGAGATTTTAAAAAAATCATATTGCATATCTTTCTTCTAAAGCGTCCTCAATCAAAACAGATTGTATTTTTAAACTTCACCGGCTTTGATAATCAAGAATTAGTTTGGTGTATTCCAATTCCTGTTGCGTCTGTTCATTTAAACCTGAAATCATCTCGTGTGTGAGTGCGTATGTGTGCATGCGTATGTGTATGCGTATGTGTGTATGCGTATGTGTGTATGCGTATGTGTGTATGCGTATGTGTATATGCGTATGTGTGTATGTGTATGTGTGTATGCGTATGTGTGTATGCGTATGTGTGTATGCGTATGTGTATATGCGTATGTGTGTATGCGTATGTGTGTATGCGTATGTGTGTATGCGTATGCGTGTATGCGTATGTGTGTATGCGTATGTGTGTATGCGTATGTGTGTATGCGTATGTGTATATGCGTATGTGTGTATGCGTATGTGTGTATGCGTATGTGTATATGCGTATGTGTGTATGCGTATGTGTGTATGCGTATGTGTATATGCGTATGTGTGTATGCGTATGTGTATATGCGTATGTGTGTATGCGTATGTGTGTATGCGTATGTGTATATGCGTATGTGTGTATGCGTATGTGTATATGCGTATGTGTGTATGCGTATGTGTGTATGCGTATGTGTATATGCGTATGTGTGTATGCGTATGTGTATATGCGTATGTGTGTATGCGTATGTGTATATGCGTATGTGTGTATGCGTATGTGTGTATGCGTATGCGTGTATGCGGGATACGGAGATTCCAGCATTTTTGTACTGAATCTGATACACGAATCTGTTAACGATTCTGTTCTAAATTTACGATTCCAATACAATTACCTATTCCGATTCTGATTCTTTTAAATATTTACATAGGACGTTGTCTTTTTTTTTTAAATTTTCGATGACCGTAAAACTCATACAATACATGCATAAATTTTCGCAAGCGAAACATGAGTCGGCTGATATATGATTCCGGAAATCGGCAATGAAACGTATTACTACCGAGCACGGATTAACCTTTCATTACCGGTAACAGAAAAAAAAACAGGTGTATCCTCTATTCCAGCAAAATCTCTTTTCTCTACCGAAATAGCCAATGCCAGTCTTCCTGTTTGCATCAAAAGTCTTCCACTGAGATTAAATATTAACTAGCCTGGGTGCTCAGCGCTGCCTGTGTGTTTGGAGGTGTGTGTTGAACAAAAAATAAATAAACAATTTAAGGCAGGCTCGAACCCGTAGTGCAAAGCTGGAAAAGAACGAAAAAAAAAACGTGACGTGTTTGCTCTTTCGTCCATCGCCAAACCAGAAGTGATGTAGGTTTGAATTAAGGCTAGACAATCGAAGAGGGGATGACTTTCAAAAATATCGGCAAAGAAAGCGAGTTCTCCCTGTAGGAAAGTTTCCAATCGATGATAAAAGAATTAATGATTCGTGCTATGTTTTCATTATTTGTAGTCCGAACGGTCGAGTTTCGAAACGATACCGATCTCGTGAAAACCCGTCGCTTCTGTCGAAAGTTTAAGGCAGAAATTCAAACATACATACATTTAAACAAACAGGTGAGATTTATATTATAGATGACTTGTTTAAATAAATTTCAAAGCGAGAATTCCTCTTTTCTATTACCAATTAAAAGAATTTTCTATGCGTATGTTCCGTGTGGCTTACACCGAAAAGAATTTCCTTGTTAATAGTTAAGTATCATTACCTCCCATCAACGAAACATGTTGTTACTAGATTTCTTTATGAGATGCAACATGGTCATCCTAAAATCATGTATCAATATATAATTGTGATAAACTATCCTCATAATTCATCAAATTTTAATCATGCCATTGATTATTTCCTATGCTTTTCGGTGAGCTGATCAATTTACCGCGACTCTCTAACTCTTAAACCGGGTCCTTAAAGAGTCTTTAGTTTAGTAGATTCCGCACTGTCGGCTAATCTCAAACTTCTCCCTAATCACCACAATATCTCAACCCTGTGCCTGTTTTACAGGTACTTTAATGAAATGTGCTCTCCTGAAAAACCAAGCGCCTTTACCAACTCGACTTATATACTCCAGTTCATCCGACTGGCAAGAAAATGTCACCCCTTAAATGTTGAGCTTGCAAGATGTTAGAAAGCCGTTTACTATAATAGTTATTGTAATAGTTTATTTTCTAAGACTACTAGACTTCCCTGCATACTGATTACTTGACTGTACTAAAAAGCAGAAATTGAAACGTAATATGAAATCAAGTTTACTCAACTCCACACAGTCGTCAGTTAAATAATAGTCCTTTACGTTTCAAGTGTCAATGTGACTTGTTTATAAAAAAGAGTAAAACATCTGGCCATCCCATCAACCCTGGTTGTATAATGACTTTCACTCTCGTAATGAGATGATTCTAACATTCAAATAGGCATTTAAAAGGGTGATAACGAGGGGAAGTTAGGAAAGTTGCATGTCTTAAACGGTCTTTAGCTAGTACTTTAGCGAGCAAGACTTGAACTAAAGAAACCCTGTTTGATTCTGTTACCATATATACGTATGTATATATATATATATATGTATATATATAACACCCACCCACACACACACTCATATATATATATATATATATGAGTGTGTGTGGGCGTGTTTATATATATATATATATATATATATATATATATATATATATATATATATATATATATATATATATATATATATATATATACTTAAGAATAATGAAATTAAATATATCTGCTTGTATGTTCAGCCAGTGACTTTTGGTTTTACAAAGTATTATTAGGTGTAACATTTTATATAAGACAATCCCAGCTGAATAAAATTGCTCAACATACAAACTCTTCTTAGGAGATGAATAAGCATTGAAAACACATGGGTTAAGGAAATAGATTCATTCAGTTGTATTATTTGTTTTCAAACAATACAAAATTATATTTGGAGATTAACCTTTTCAAATCATAAAATTTAAATACCAAAAATAATGTATATATATATAGAGAGAGAGAGAGAGAGAGAGAGAGAGAGAGAGAGAGAGAGAGAAAAGGAGAAAAAGGGACAGAGACAAACAGATAGATAGATGGATAGATGGATAAATATAAGCTTTTTGTATCTGTTTATTTAGACAAACATTATTAGACACATATGTTTCTGTAGTAATGACTAGTAAGATATCACCAGTGAATCAGGCTAGAATCAGAATCCGTTCATGAGAAATTTGTTCTCATAAAGTTGAGCATTTGGACAGTGATATACAAATTACCATTAACGTATGAAGCGATGATCTTTGTGTAAACGAATTGAGCTTAAGTAATTTGTACAATGTCAAAACATTGTTAATTCACTACCCACATAGCGGCAGCCGTATAGCGCATCAGTTAGAAGCTCCAACTCTCGTTTAGGCGATCGGCGATCGGGTTTCGATCATGGTTTGAAGTAGTTGCTTGTCTAGCCGCACGCAGTGAAACAGCGAAACAGTACTGTATGTGAATGACTATATATATATATATATATATATGTGTGTGTGTGTGTGTGTGTGTGTGTGTATATACCAAGTTATAAATATATATATATATATATATATATATCAAGTTATAAATACATCGATGCACAAAATAACTTTACTTGTAAGATAAAAAATAACGTATTGAAAATATATATATATAAATATATGTATGTATATATATATATATATATATATATATATATATATACATATCGAATTTCAGCATCACTAGGGAAATAGTCGCAAGTGGTAGAAAATGCTAATATACGAAATCTTGTTTTTATTTTTTATTTAATTAAAGAAAAGGAAAAGGGGAAAAGTGAGGAAGAAATCCCGTACAAATTATTTATTGATATGTAGATGACATGGCCAGATAATTAGAACGAATAATATATTTGAACGATAATAGATGAATAAATCGAGTAACTTGCTTTCCATCGAACTTTCAATCATAAAGAAACAAAAACATTCGAAATAAACATGAATTTAAATCAATGCTGTTACTTTCCAGACAAGTCTGAAGTTTTCAGGAAATCACAGTTAAAACATATAGGCATATGTATATCCATGTATATATATATATATATATATATATATATATATATATATATGCGCTCGCGTGTGTGTGTGTGTGTGTGTAAAATAAAATACTATCGATATATTTGTACTGTATAGAAACTCATCCGGATATCAGAAGCTTATGATATAAAAGCGGAGCATAACACAAAACGAAATTCATGACAAGAAAGTAAATATATATTTATTTTCTAGTTAAATAGGGAAAAGCATCATATAATACGAGGAGCTAGAAACGGTCGTTATTCCTAGGCATTTAAAGCCTTATGATTCTAATCAAGACAGAAAAATGGGGATAGGATTCGAAATCCCTATGAATGAAAAGCTTTTATAAACCCTTCTTAAATTGATGCTCATCCTTATTGAATTTAAATGTAAAATAATATATACGTGTATTTACTTTATCTTGTCTGAAATGTTATTATATGCACACACACACAAACATATATATATATATATATATATATATATATTTATATATATATATATATATATATATATATATATGTTTGAGAATTGAAATTGGTAAATGAAGGCCAAAAATACTACGCTTTTTCAAAGATGAAAAAAAAAACGAATAACAATCCCCCATAGTAGTAATTATACAATTTATAACATGTCACTCCCAATATCGTAATCAATTAATAAATGAAATTAAGCTTAAATTAAATCGAATTAAGCCTGACATGAATAAATAAGCTAAGTAAACAAAGTAACCATCCTCTCCTTACCCCTGAAAACCATTTCAAGTACTACCTTATACTACAAAATTAAACGAACAGAAACACAATATGCCACTAACTGAATAAAGGTGAGTGCACTTTTCATCTATCTATCTCTCTCTCTCTCTCTCTCTCTCTCTCTCTCTATATATATATATATATATATATATATATATATATATATATAAGGCAAAATGTGTGTGGTCAATTTATGTATTTCTCGCAAAGGTTTTTTTCGCCGCCATTCTCCATGGGCTTACTATGTCTTAAAACTTTTTATATACCGTCTAAATCATAATATCGAGGATTTGCGAACGAACGTCGCGTCTAGATTTATTTACATCGACTTTTATAAAAATCGCGCTATTTCGTCGTGTCGCCTGTTTGTTCGACTTTTAAGTATAAATAAAGTGAAACTAATTGAAACGTTGCTGTTCTCTGCTTTCAAGTCGGAACGTCCAGAAAGCAATCAGCTTTTGATCAATGTGGAGAGTCTCCTTATACTAGACAATTGCTATTCAAATTGGACAATCCCCTTCAAATGCGGAGCTGGTCCCCCCTATCATCTTGGGGAAGCGAAAACTGCCCCGCATTGAAACAATTTAAACAAACCCCTAAAAGCTGTCCCGCAGTAAATAAAATACTGCCACGTCATCGTAACTCTCCTGCAATGACTTCATTAAGCGGCCACCTGCCAATCAAACCTATTTGACTCACTTTATAACCCTTAACTTAATACGCTAACCAATTTCTCTCATTCAAGTTGTTGACTTTTGTTTGCTCCTCCGCGTCAAGGCTTCGCGGTTTAATCCCACTAAAACTTTGTTTAACACACACACTTGCAAACACCCGGGCAACGCCGGGTACCGTTCGCTAGTACTTAATAAAACGAAAACGATTAACTAAAATAATCTATAGGTCTAGCATGCTTGTAATTAAAATCTTGATATATACCTACGAGAATATTATTGTAAATCAGCATTACATAAGTAAACCAACCACATAATTGATCCCAAATGGTTACAATGTACTATAACTAAAGTGCTTTGGGGGCGGCACACACCAACAGCATAGATGAATATATGCTATTAGGTAGCTGTTTGCGTGTATAATACCTCTATAACGAAGCATATATACCTTATAAAATATCTATAACGAAGCATATATACCTTATAAAATATATTTATACCCTTGTATTGAGGAAAAGATAAAGAACCCTAATAACACCATGACAACAATCTAAATAAAGTTTATGAATAGATATAAAATTATTTACCAATGTAATTACTTCAGACACCGCGGTATACAAAACTCCCAGTATACCACATTTACTTAAATCACATAGATACGCTTGTATATCAGTTCACTAACTTAAATTTGACCATATTGGCATATGTATCTGATAAATATACAAAAAAAGACATAAATAAATAATTGGAAAAAAGAAACAAATGGACGGATAAAAAAGCGAGAAATAAAATGAATAAATAGAGCTTATAAATAAAATAGATGAATAATGAAATCACCACCAGAAAATTACAAAAAACAACCATAAAACACTGAGATAGAAATCCCCGGTGTTACAGCTTGGCCATAGTGTATAATATTTCCCCTCTTCTTTCACCCATTTCCACCGCTACTACCTTCATTAAGCACACCTCCCGCTAAAACCGCTGCTGCTCACATTCACAACATATACACCCTACTTTTGTCCAAAGCGCAAATCACACCTGAATATCTTATATAACGAATATAATCTTGACATTCGTTTCAACATCTCTCCTTCTGTCTGGTGAAGTGGTCTATTTGAATTGGGATTTCACTGAAACATGTATGCACATATGTAACCAATATTTCTTGTATTTTTGCAATTGAAGCGGCGGAACTAGTAGTAATTGTTTTATTTCTGCATACGCAGCTGGTCTTTGATGATTACAAAGACACGACAAGGTCACTTACAAACCAATTGAATTTTCAACCTAATTATATTTGTCTGGTCTATTCTTTAACTTAAATATATATATATATATATATATATATATATATATATATATATTCTTTAGTTGCTTCGATTAAAGCGCTCGACGGTGTGCAAATAAAGACTGACATACCACCAAACGTTTTTTACGGAATAAAACATGACGTAATTTGTTCGTTTAAATCTCTAATAACTGCTAAAATTCTAAACTATATCACAAAATTCTCAATATTTTAACATTTATAAAATCGTGTACAACAGTAAAAGACCAGACTATCTTGATAAACACATCGCCTGATTTTCATGCTTACGCATTTTTATACCTCTGACGGAAAAATGATTTACACACAAAAAAACGCTTGAAAAATATTGATGTGGTCGAATGCTTGCTCTTTTATCGCTTTTAAGGTAAACAAATAATTCATTTAAAAATGATATTTTCTAGCTTTCTAAATTTCGATTAATATCAGAAATGTGAACGCTTATCTCAAAAGGTGTAAATGTTATATTGTTGGATTATGAATGGTGTAAATAGATAGGAAGGATATCTAATTCGATCCAGTACGATATTTCATAAAACTGGTTTTATAGTCGAGTTTCTAAAATCCTGTAGAATTGCGTCATATATTATAACCAATTATCATCGCCGTCATTGAAAAACGGTTTGTTTCCTTCTATGATTCGGATATTAAGTGGGTTTATAACAGTATATTGTATACTTTCTTTAGTTTTAAATCATTTTCGAAACTTTAATATTTAGGGGCTAAATCGCGCTCATTTGTGTTGTGTTTTCACGTAATAGTAAGAAGTACATATTTTTCGAACTGAATAAACGTTTTAAAAGAAGCAACACCACTAAACTATTTCCAGATTAAAAGAAAAGTAAGTTATTTCGCGTTTAATAGCATTTGCTTTTATGTATTTGAATTTTTTAATAACTTTTTCGAATGTCTGCGGATTGTTAAACATTGCAATCAAGTAGACATTCGTTATCGCCTTCTAGCTACCCCCGTTTTACGTCGATACTAGCTCTAGTGACATCTCTCTCATAGCTCTAATACAATAATGTTGTTTTCCAATAAAACTACATCTCTGAATGGCCTAATAATTAACGCTTTATTTTGAGTAGTGTAAAACGAAGGGAGTATAAATGATTTTTCGTCAGTTTTTACTGACAATTTATTATTAATCAATAGTTTTTGTGTTATAGAGGTTGCATCACAACTATTACTTAAAACATTTAAAATAATCAAAAAAAAGGGGAAAAATATGAAATAAATGGGTTCTGGTGTCTATAATAAGAATGTCACACAAAACCATAATTATGTGGATTTTACCAAAGACTTTCGTCACTTATATAAACCTTTTCATGAGATTAAATTAAACAATTAGCCCATGTAAAAATAAGACGTGTGTTGCAAAATTCATAATGATCGTTCACTCATTCAAGTGTAAAATTTGTACAAACACAATTATATATTATTTTATTATTGGAATCAGTTCAGATGCGTAATTTGTATACACTGCTGATCCAAGATTTAAGACCACTTAAAAATCTTAAAAAAGAAAAAAAACTTTGTTTAAGGATAGATTTCAAACTCTTCCGAAATAAGGTTACCAATACAACAATCTAAAAGGTTATGTAAATAAAAAGCTATATTTCAAAGATCTATCTTGTAAATTTACGTTTTATTAAATCAGGCTTTTTACACATGATCAAAATTATAAAACCAGAGAAAAAAATTCTATTAAATTGTACAAAAATTGTATGAAATGTGTATGAAAACATTCAACAATCAAACCTGATAACGTTTTCCACCTCCGCTGCTTTTGAGGACATCAAATATTCTTTGGAGCATGCTAGAAATAAGGGTTTCCATTAAGGTGCTTGGGGTCCTACTCCAGTTTTTGAAGATAGCTTCACGAAGTTCATTTTTATTGAATATTGTTTGCCATTTCGATAAACCTCTCTTGTCATCTATCCCCAAACACTTTCCATTGGGTTCAAGTCCAGTGAGCTTGCAGGATGCCCCCAGAGATGGACTCCAATTTCTTGTAGAAAGCTACAGGTTTCTTCTGCAGTGTAGATTGCAGTATTATTCTGTTGGAATAACATTTCATTCCACACAAACGATGACCCTCCATCATCGAAGATGCTTTTTGTAGCATGCTAACATAACCGGATGCTGTCTGATGACCCTTCAACACCTGCGGCTCCATCGTCCTTCTGTAAGAAAAGGCACCCCATACCATTATAGACCCTCCATCACTATGACGTGTGAAAAAAATTTTCAAGAGGCATGTTTTTGTCATGCCAATATCGGGAAAGCCATCAGGATCATTTAAATTGAATTTGTTCTCATCAGAAAAGGGGACTTTGTTCCACTTCTCAACGTTCCAGGTTTGGTAATCACGACCAAATCCTAAGCTGTCCACTTTGTGACGTGGAAGCAATCGAGGAATTTGTTTATGGTTTTTATTTAGCGTGCCTTTTTGTTGTCAGTGTCGTTTGGTGGCTATTGGACTGCAATCAGCATCTGTAACCGCCTTAATTTGACTAGAAGAAAGTTATCTGGCATTCATAACAACCCGTCTGATTCTCCTACTCAATGCAGGAGAAATTATTGGGAGGGGGGGTGCTACCAAAAGATTTTGCTTTTCCATAATTTCCAGTGTTCTTTAGAAAGTTGCAAATAACAGTTTTACTGCGAGTTTCCTAAGCTGCTATCGATCGCTGTGACAAACCTTGCTTATGGTATCCTAGAATTCGAGAACGATCAACTTCGTTTAGTTTTCTTGCTTTAGGAATAGTAACACCTTTAAACAGTGACAGCTATTCTCTAACTGAACAAAAACATTAGAATTACCATAAATCTAAAAAATGTTAAATAAAATTTTTGGAATGTAACTTTTTGTTTCCATAACGTTTTAGATTGCAGTATTAGTAACATTAAAATCTATTCTTAAAAAAAGGGTTTCTTTTTTTAAATTTTGATCAGCAGTGTATATATTTATTGATTTGCGGACTGTGGTCCTCAAGACCAACAAATCCAACCTTGATCGCCCTTCGGGGCTCGTGGCCCAGAGTTTAGATGCGTTGAGTCTCTATGGTTCCTGGTGAGGATTGTCTGTAGAAAGCAGATTTAATCATACTCAAAGCAGGCCAGAGGATTATTTGACCGAGACGTGAGACAACAACAACTATGGAAAGCAGTAATTCTGAGGATATAATAAAGGGACTCCGCATTCTTTCTCCGTTGTGGCTTACAATCTGAAGAAAGCCAGAGGATTAGTTTGTTAAAACGTTCTGAGGAAACTACGATGGAAGGCAGTAATTAGCAAAAATACAGTTTTAAACAAACTCATCATTTCTATCCCATCGTCGTTAACCACCTAAAAAAGCCAGAGAAGATTGGGGAGACAACAACTATATAGAGATTTGAATGACAGTAGGCATATGAATAAATAAATAAATAAATAAATAAATAAATAATACAACAATATTTGTTCATATAAATAATTCATGCAAAATCCAATCTTAAAAACATACATTTTCTCAAAATCTATTAAGTCATTATTAAGTTTTGCTAAGGGTTGCATATCTAGCGGATGCTAGATATCCGTTTGCTATTTCAGACACCCCGAATTCCAAACCGAGAGATCTTTTCAAGATTCTAACCGTCTCTTTAAGCGGGATTATTTGTATCTTTTTTGCACTTGATTCACCAGATATATTCGATAGGTAGTTTATAAATTGTTCTTATGAGTCCAGTTGCTCCTATAATTACTGGAATAATGAAGATCCTCCTAAGATTCCAGTTTCTTTTCATGCACACTTTATGGATTACGGAGATTCTCAAAACCACCGTTTCATCTGTACTTTTGTTATACCGACCTACGATGTGTGAGATAGTGCATTGTGTTAAATTCCTCTGCGCGCAAATAGCCTTTTAGATCATATCTATAGTATTTCAAACCAGGCACGTAATTTATCCGGATAATAACCGGTCTCTACAGAAACATAAATATGTAATAAATAAGACGCAAAAAGTTTCTTCCATTCCATTGCCACTATTTGAGAGCGCAATTACCATCTTTACGCTTAAAATCGTAGCACGTACCCAATTGGCCTCGCTTAATGCAATTTCACTGCGAAAGAATGCAATAATAGCGTTGATTCTTAACCCAAGAGAACTTTTATATTGGAAGTGAAAATTCGGTACATTCGACCTTGCAAATCCGGACACAGGGCAATAGAATTCGTGCGTTTTTTTATGAATGGTTTTTCTCTCAATAAAATATTTTTTTTTTCCTTTTTTCATCGACATAGTTGCTGATGCGAAGACGTTGGAAACTGACTTGATTTCATATACTTGGAATTAATAAGTTCTTGCAGACATAATTTTACTTCTTTCTTGGTTTGTTTCACAGATATAAGAAAATAATTATAATAGAATGAAATAGATTTCGAAGTGACCTGTATAAAAGACATGTTGAAGCTGTATTCATACTAGACAGGTTAAAGAGGAAGTTTTTTAATGAAATTTTAAATTCACCAGCGGCCCCCAGTCTTCTGTATAAATCGGTACAGGCATATGACGAGGTAAATCATATCTTGCAATCATGTATTGACGTTCATATACATGCAGCGCCTAGTATTCCCAAATGGAGACTTATTTGTCTTGACTCGATTCAACATTGTCTAACTTCGAGAATCAAACAATAGCGTGTGTGTAAACGGGATAATATGATACGTAAGTAAAAAAAAAACATGGGCCGGTTTATGCAATATCAACGCTATCGAGTAATTTAGTGATGAATTTAAGGCATTTCGATTCTCAATGTCCTAAAATAAGTATAGCTTATTTACATTTAGAGCTATGACCCGTTGAGTCATAACATATTACCACTATATAATTTGCTTTGATTTATTTCGAAAATGAATCAACTGTGATTCCTTTACAATATATATATATATATATATATAAACTATATATATATATATAACTATATATATTTATAATTATTTTTTACTATAATAATTAATTAAATACCTACAGACACTAGTGTTTCATCCTTTCGGGAATCTTCAGTGCAGGGTGTCACGATTACTACAAGTCGAACGATTCGAACCCCGTATCACGAGACATCTCTGGCTCGATTAGCGGAGACCTAATCCATTCGGCTACCATTAACCGCTTGAAATAACGTTGAATTTTAAACATCTTAATTTTAAGTGTTCATTTACGCCAGACAGACAGTGATCTAATCGTTATACGATGATCTACGCATAAGAGCTAAATTGACCGACTTTTCATTCAACTGAAAGTGCTCAACGATAAGAAACGAATTTCTTAAAGGGGCTGTCATAATTATTTCTTACTATAATAATTAAATACCTAGAGACACTAGTGTTTCATCCTTTCGGGAATTAGGGATGGGACGAGTCCAATACTTTTCACGATTCCGATACAATTACCGATTCTGATTCATTATAAATATCTAAATATTTAACTATAAGCTGTTCCAAAAGAAGTTGACGGATTTAAAATTTGATTAATTTCCTCAATATTTAAGTTATTCTTACAAATTTTATTATGTAGGTAGATGAGCCTCTCCCTAATGTTTTGAGATATAATAAGATATCATAGCCTACTTATCATAATTTTATTTACACAACTTTATCTAGGATATGTTTTTCTCACGGTCAAATTTAGTTATGAAAAATAATGTTACTCAAATGTCCAAATTAACATTTTCACACTCTTGCGCTCTCTACAGGGCATTTTCCAGCAAATCACTTACTGGTTCAAGGCGTATTGCCCTAATTCCTCCCTCTATACTGTTTGTTAGGGCATTTATTGTGGCTGGTTTTATTGCATTGGGACTAAAGGACATTTCTTGTGTTGCAGTTTTGTCGAAATTCTCTTTGGGTTTCTTATATTGACTCATTCAATAGAAATTACGGCTCTACGATAAATATGTGCTCCTTGGTAATGTACCGACTCATGATCACCTCGGAAAAATTATTCTAGAGGATCTGAAAAAATAAAATAAAAAGATAAAAATTAAGTAAGTTATTCATTTTTTAACCATCAGTTTCTTTTGGGACAGACTGTATAAAAGTGTTATTTTTCTCCATTACAGTAAAAAAACCTTGTCAAATGTGCATATATTTTCTCAAACGTAAAAACACATTTTGAGGTGATGATTTAGAGATTTTAGTCTTACTGGTTTTAGTTTACATGAATATTTTTTTTATTTTATTATATCCACCACCAGTGGAATATGTTTCTTAAACCAAAATCAAATAATTTAATGAATCTATTCTGGCATCGGAAATTAGGCTCAATTTTTTCCGATTTCGGTACGGATTCCGATACTCCAAAAATTTAAAAATAAAATCAAAAGAATTCAGCATAAATTTTTAAAAAATACATGTAAAAAATGTTACTCTTAAAAATGGTAAAGTGTCTAGGGCGATGACTCATACGCCGGTCTGTATTATTGTCCGCAACGCCCAGTGCCACAGTTATTAGAGCACCTGAAAAATTTAGTTGTAAAAGAGATTTTCTTCTGAAAGTTAAACATGCGGTGCAGATTCGTGAGCACGACGAAATAGATCTGAAGAAGGTCGGAAGTTACATCAACATAAACATTGGGGCAATGATACTCAAGATGGAAACACTAATCCAAAACATCCAAGTAATGCAAGGTTTGAACTACATTGCTGTAGGCCACAATTTTTTTTAATGCGTTCGGAAATATTCCATTATAACGAGTTGCTCAATATTGAATATAAATGTAATCAATGTCGTATATAATCAATGTTGTATATAAATGTAATAAATGTTGTATATAAATTTAATAAATGTTGTATATAAATGTAATTAATGTTGTATATAAATGTAATTAATGTTGTATATAAATGTAATTAATGTTGTATATAAATGTAATCAATGTTGAATATAAATGTAATAAATATTTTACATAAATGTAATAAATGTTGTATATAAATGCAATAAATGTTGTATATAAATGTAATCAATGTGTTATATAAATGTAATAAATGTTGTATATAAATGTAATCAATGTTGTATATAAATGTAATAAATGTTGTATATAAATGTAATAAATGTTAAATATAAATGTAATAAATGTTGAATATAAATGTAATAAATGTTGTATATAAATGTAATCAATGTTGTATATAAATGTAATAAATGTTGTATATAAATGTAATCAATATTGTATATAAATGTAATAAATGTTGTATATAAATGTAATAAATGTTGTATATAAATGTAATCAATATTGTATATAAATGTAATAAATGTTGTATATAAATGTAATCAATATTGTATATAAATGTAATAAATGTTGTATATAAATGTAATAAATGTTGAATATAAATGTAATCCATGTTGTATATAAATGTAATAAATGTTGTATATAAATTTAATCAATATTGTATATAAATGTAATAAATGTTGAATATAAATGTAATAAATGTTGTATATAAATGTAATCAATGTTGTATATAAATGTAATAAATGTTGTATATAAATGTAATAAATGTTGTATATAAATGTAATACATGTTGTATATAAATGTAATAAATGTTGTATATAAATGTAATCAATGTTGAATATAAATGTAATAAATGTTGAATATAAATGTAATAAATGTTGTATATAAATGTAATCAATGTTGTATATAAATGTAATCAATATTGTATATAAATGTAATAAATGTTGTATATAAATGTAATAAATGTTGTATATAAATGTAATAAATGTTGAATATAAATGTAATAAATGTTGAATATAAATGTAATAAATGTTGTATATAAATGTAATAAATGTTGAATATAAATGTAATAAATGTTGAATATAAATGTAATCAATATTGTATATAAATGTAATCAATGTTGTATATAAATGTAATCAATATTGTATATAAATGTAATAAATGGTGTATATAAATGTAATAAATGTTTTATATAAATGTAATAAATGGTGTATATAAATGTAATAAATGTTGTATATAAATGTAATAAATGTTGTATATAAATGTAATAAATGTTGTATATAAATGTAATAAATGTTGTATATAAATGTAATAAATGTTGTATATAAATGTAATCAATATTGTATATAAATGTAATAAATGTTGTATATAAATGTAATCAATATTGTATATAAATGTAATAAATGTTGTATATAAATGTAATAAATATTGTATATAAATGTAATAAATGTTGTATATAAATGTAATAAATGTTGTATATAAATGTAATCAATATTGTATATAAATGTAATAAATGTTGTATATAAATGTAATAAATGTTGTATATAAATGTAATAAATGTTGTATATAAATGTAATAAATGTTGAATATAAATGTAATAAATGTTGTATATAAATGTAACAAATGCTGTATATAAATGTAATCAATATTGTATATAAATATAATAAATGTTGTATATAAATGTAATAAATGTTGTATATAAATGTAATCAATATTGTATATAAATGTAATAAATGTTGTATATAAATGTAATCAATGTTGTATATAAATGTAATCAATATTGTGTATAAATGTAATAAATGTTGTATATAAATGTAATAAATGCTGAATATAAATGTAATAAATGTTGAATATAAATATAATAAATGTTGTATATAAATGTAATAAATGTTGTATATAAATGTAATCAATATTGTATATAAATGTAATAAATGTTGTATATAAATGTAATAAATGTTGTATATAAATGTAATAAATGTTGTATATAAATGTAATAAATGTTGTATATAAATGTAATAAATGTTGAATATAAATGTAATCAATGTTGTATATAAATTAAATAAATGTTGTATATAAATGTAATCAATATTGTATATAAATGTGATAAATGTTGTATATAAATGTAATAAATGGTGTATATAAATGTAATAAATGTTGTATATAAATGTAATAAATGTTGAATATTAATGTAATCAATATTGTATATAAATGTAATCAATATTGTATATAAATGTAATCAATATTGTATATAAATGTAATAAATGTTGTATATAAATTTAATAAATGTTGTATATAAATGTAATCAATGTTGTATATAAATTTAATAAATGTTGTATATAAATGTAATAAATGGTGTATATAAATGTAATAAATGTTGAATATAAATGTAATAAATGTTGAATATAAATGTAATCAATATTGTATATAAATGTAATCAATATTGTATATAAATGTAATCAATATTGTATATAAATGTAATAAATGTTGTATATAAATTTAATAAATGTTGTATATAAATGTAATAAATGGTGTATATAAATGTAATCAATGTTGTATATAAATGTAATCAATATTGTATATAAATGTAATCAATATTGTATATAAATGTAATAAATGTTGTATATAAATGTAATAAATGTTGTATATAAATGTAATCAATGTTGTATATAAATTAAATAAATGTTGTATATAAATGTAATAAATGGTGTATATAAATGTAATAAATGTTGTATATAAATTTAATAAATGTTGTACATGAATGTAATAAATGTTGAATATAAATGTAATAAATGTTGTATATAAATGTAATAAATGCTGTATATAAATTTAATAAATGTTGTATATAAATGTAATAAATGGTGTATATAAATGTAATAAATGTTGAATATAAATGTAATAAATGTTGAATATAAATGTAATCAATATTGTATATAAATGTAATCAATATTGTATATAAATGTAATCAATATTGTATATAAATGTAATAAATGTTGTATATAAATTTAATAAATGTTGTATATAAATGTAATAAATGGTGTATATAAATGTAATCAATATTGTATATAAATGTAATAAATGTTGTATATAAATGTAATAAATGTTGTATATAAATTTAATAAATGTTGTATATAAATGTAATAAATGGTGTATATAAATGTAATAAATGGTGTATATAAATGTAATAAATGTTGTATATAAATGTAATAAATGGTGTATATAAATGTAACAAATGTTGAATATAAATGTAATAAATATTGAATATAAATGTAATACATGTTGTATATAAATGTAATCAATATTGTATATAAATGTAATCAATATTGTATATAAATGTAATAAATGTTGTATATAAATGTAATAAATGTTGTATATAAATGTAATAAATGTTGTATATTAATGTAATAAATGCTGTATATAAATTTAATAAATGTTGTATATGAATGTAATAAATAGTGTATATAAATGTAATAAATGTTGTATATAAATGTAATAAATGTTGTATAGAAATGTAATCAATATTGTATATAAATGTAATCAATGTTGTATATAAATGTAATAAATGTTGTATATAAATGTAATCAATAGTGTATATAAACGTAATAAATGTTGTATATAAATGTAATCAATGTTGTATATTAATGTAATAAATGTTGTATATAAATGTAATAAATGTTGTATATAAATGTAATAAATGTTGTATATAAATGTAATCAATGTTGTATATTAATGTAATAAATGTTGTATATAAATGTAATAAATGGTGTATATAAATGTAATAAATGTTGTATATAAATGTAATCAATGTTGTATATAAATGTAATAAATGTTGTATATAAATGTAATAAATATTGTATATAAATGTAGTAAATGTTGTATATTAATGTAATCAATGTTGTATATTAATGTAATAAATGTTGTATATAAATGTAATAAATGTTGTATATTAATGTAATAAATGATGTATATAAATTTAATAAATGTTGTACATGAATGTAATAAATGTTGTACATGAATGTAATAAATGTTGAATATAAATGTAATAAATGTTGTATATAAATGTAATAAATGTTGTATATTAATGTAATAAATGTTGTATATAAATTTAATAAATGTTGTACATGAATGTAATAAATGTTGTACATGAATGTAATAAATGTTGTACATGAATGTAATAAATGTTGAATATAAATGTAATAAATGTTGTTTATAAATGTAATAAATGTTGTACATGAATGTAATAAATGTTGAATATAAATGTAATAAATGTTGTATATAAATGTAATAAATGTTGTATATTAATGTAATAAATGTTGTATATAAATTTAATAAATGTTGTACATGAATGTAATAAATGTTGTACATGAATGTAATAAATGTTGAATATAAATGTAATAAATGTTGTATATAAATGTAATAAATGTTGTATATTAATGTAATAAATGTTGTATATAAATTTAATAAATGTTGTACATGAATGTAATAAATGTTGTTTATAAATGTAATAAATGTTGTTTATAAATGTAATAAATGTTGTACATGAATGTAATAAATGTTGAATATAAATGTAATAAATGTTGTATATAAATGTAATAAATGTTGTATATTAATGTAATAAATGTTGTATATAATTTTAATAAATGTTGTACATGAATGTAATAAATGTTGAATATAAATGTAATAAATGTTGTATATAAATGTAATAAATGTAGTATATAAATTTAATAAATGTTGTACATGAATGTAATAAATGTTGTACATGAATGTAATAAATGTTGAATATAAATGTAATAAATGGTGTATATAAATGTAATCAATGTTGTATATAAATGTAATCAATGTTGTATATAAATGTAATCAATGTTGTATATAAATGTAATCAATGTTGTTCAATGTTTGCGAGTTTCGGTTTACTTGATTTTCCGATAATGGTTTGGCCGATTTTACGCGTAAACTAAACAAAAAATGTTTCGCGAAGAATATTAAAGTCTCTTTTCTTCACTTTGTTACTAATTACGGGAAAGTAATTATGTCTTAATTGTTTTTTTTTAATTTTACTTAATTGATGAGATTAAACGGCCGTGTTGAAATTGTTTTGAGAATCAATTGTTTACTAATTATTATTTTAATTAGACAATTAATATTCTTTCAACTGTAAATAGATTTCATTTTCATTTTTCATTTTTTCGAAATGAAAGCAGATTTTCATTTGGCCATTTTCTAATTAATGTGCTTGTCTTTCGGTTTTCGAATATGATGTTGTTTTGAATAAAATATACGGCCGTAGGAACGTATGATTGTCATTGTTTGGATCTTCTATACCGTGAAATAATTGGGTAAACGTATCAAGTGTATCGAGGGTTCGATCCGCAATCCGGAAATCAAAGTAAAATGTTGTTTTCTGTGTTGGTAATAAACTGATATTATACGGAAACAATAACTCACAGGGATAATTACAATGGAATGGTATATTCACCCAACATCAGATACACTTTGTCAACAGCGATAAAGCCTTGTGACTACATCAACCAACACACACTCAACTCAATAACGAATAAGGCTGCTCCGTATACTTTTCGAAAAATCAATAAGGAGCAATACGCTTTCGCTATATGGGAATATTACTTTCTCCCCGGACCTATTTTCTGCCAACCTGGGTTTATAACCCCGAAGGAAATTGTACTTCTTCTGATGATGGATTGTTCAGGTTGTATAAACTTCTCTTTTCGTATAATTTTTCCCATATTATCCACAACCACCCAAAAACTATTTTCAATAATTGTGCTTAAAAGCAAAATAGCGTCCAATCGCAGCTGGACATTTTGCTAACCGCATATCATTTCCTCTGTTGATATGAGCCATTGTGGAAAATCCATGGATTAAGGAAATTAACCTAACCCCTTCTATTTATTCCTTTTGTCAAACAATAAATTCTTAATTCGAACATATGTGTCTATATGTTGTTTTTTCAGAATGTAAACTTTAACCACCAAACTTATACATTGCTCCATTCTTAAATATTGAGCTTCTCCTTTTTGGCTAGGATCACCTAGAAAGTATTACTTCAAGTAATATCTATCAGGACTTTTCATCTGAATTCTATCAGTGTCTTATCTCGCATATATATATATATATATATACTATTGAGCGTAACCAAGTTATACAGTCCTTTGGAAATTTTCATCTCTGTTTTCCCGTTATCTACTGAATATTTTAAATAAAACCTATATGAAATATGTTCCTTATTAAATTGTAAAGATTTTCTTTTCTGTAAAACGTTTTTAAAAAATTAATCTAAAAAACTTATTTTAAAGTTTTTGTTTAAAAAATTCAGATTTTCTCATTATTCAGATATGTATGACAAAGAGGGAGTTGCAAAAAAAAGTTGTGGTTTGAGGAGAAATACAAACTGAAACAGAGAGAATATTCAGACCTGTAATAATACAAAGAGGGGGTTGCAAAAATGAGTTATGATGTGAGGAGAACTACAAACTGGAATAGAGAGTAGGAGAGTTTGTATAAATACATGAAAAACGACATGCATTGTTTTTTAAATCCAAATTAATAAATTAAATAAAATATAATCTTACAAAGATACGATACAAGATAGAAATGTTTTTACTATAGGCTTTAAAAATTAAGGTACAAGATTCAGTTTGAAATGTATTTATCTTCAAAGTGCACTGTTATACACTTTACAAAGTAAGGTATTAAATTTGTATACCTTTGTGAAATTTATAAAAGTACATTTTGAAGATAAATAAATTTCAAATTGAATCTTATAACTATATTTTTAAGCCTATAGTAAAAGCATTTTTTTAACAATGTTCATAGCTTTGATGAAATGCTTTTCTTACGTGTATGTATGTATATATATATATATATATATATATATATATATATGTATATATATACACGTTAGAAAAGTTTGTATATATACAAAAAAAATCGTAATTTTATTTTTTTTTACATAGGCATCACCACATTATCAAGGCCAAGAGGCCACTCAAGGATAAGGGTTAAAGAGTGTACAGTAGAAATTGGACAATATAGTAATCATTAGTAATGAAAATTTGGTGAATTTGATAACTTATATGGAACGGCTCATCAAGAACTTATTTACGTTAGACTTGAACACAACCATATTGTAGTCAGCCGGAAAGCAGGAAAACGGAAGACAATTCCACAGGCGTGCAGTTCTAAGAAAGAAGCTTTGTTCATGGAATCTACGTTTAGGTTTAGGCACAGATAAAGAGTGGGGGGAATTATAGATAGTGTTTACAGCTAGACGAGTGTTTGTTGTTAAAGTTTGGCGATGGGGGACCATAGATTGAAGCTCAGTCGAACACTTTCCATGAAAATAACGATACATCAGAGACAAACTCGCAACATCTCTTCTGTGAGATAGAGGTTGCAAGGAGGAGAAAAGGACATCGCCTACGAGGCTACGAAGTCTATCATGAACTCTATCAAGGCAGGACAAGTCCTTTCTAGCAGCTCCTGCCCAGATGTGACAACAGTATTCCATCCTTGGACGTACCTGGCTCTTATATAGATAGAGAATAGAATCAGCAGTGAGATATTTACGTGATCGATAGAAAGATCCCACCATTTTTCCAGCGGCCTTGGCAACAGATTTGATGTACGTGTTCCATTTAAGATCAGGAGTAATGGTCAAGCCCAAAAGCTTGTCAAAACTTGAGGCCTGCTGAAGACGAGAGCCATTCATTTCAATTGATGCCAGATGGGGATTAGAATGTTGATGATGTAAAGAGAAAACTTACTTTTATTTTTATTTTACTTATTTACTATATTTTATTTTATCATTAACTATTTTTAGACTCCATTTTATCACCTCCTATTCTTATTTTAGACACCATCTTTTAAGTTACTACGCTATTTTATCCCAATTCAATTAGCTCTAATTAAAAAAAAACATTCCTTCGTAATCTCGTGTCGTTTTATTTACTTAATCTATCACCGCTATATTTCCAGACGCAATTTTTAATCTCTACGATATTTTAACTTTTAGACGTAATCCACCACACTAGTTTACTCTGATTTATTTTCTCTCATGAAATGTATATATATATATATATATATGTATATATGACATCTAATTTACATAAGGAAAACACGTTGCTCTCCCCCATCATTATATATAGCCCCAATCCTCCGACTCTCTCGTCAATGACCATCCCTCTTGAAGAAGCCCGCATAAATCGGGCGAATCGTTGAGTAATCAGGCCCTTCCACCTCCATTTTATTTCATATCGTCGGATTTTATCCAGCTCAACAATCATATATATATATATATATATATATATATATATATATATATATATATATATATATATATATATATATGTATATACAGATTAAAAAAGGAGTGTATATCTCCGAAATATCTCTCTCTCTTTAAAAATAAACATAAGTTTATTTTATAAGGTTAAAAAATACGTTGTTATTTGGCTTTAAAATGTTAAATGTAACGCGTCTCTTATTTGATTTTCAAATTTCACTCAACGCCTTTAATGGATAACCAACCCAGACTTTCAAATCACGTGTGGTTACGCTGAACGCATCTTTATACAATGAAAAACAGTATCGGAAGTCTTACAACAGGTATGTATGTTTTGTTTAACAGATGTGTTAAGACTTTCATATGCCCTCTTCTGCGATAGACAACTTTCCAACAATAAGTCCTTTAAAGTATTTAAAAAAGAATACAAACGTAGACATGAACTCGGCTATCAGTTTTCTCTTAGTTTGCCATTTTTCAATTCGCCTGCTTTGCAATCTATTGCGCTAAAAAATTAACAGAACTCCACGCATATATTCTATCTGGCGTGATAATTACTTGTTAGAAAATCAGCCACATGCGGTTCACATAAGCAAGATAAATTATGCGATATTCCGATAATCGGGTACAAAGACAGTTGATAGCTTCAAAACAGAAAATAAAACTAGTGAAATTTTCAAGATGAAAATATTAACCGCCATATTTTTTAATACAGTGTAATCCAGATATGAGATCCGAATATAAGAAAAATGAATATGAGAGAGATTTTTCCCCAAATTAGAGCCCATGTAAATGTACAGAGTAAACCGGATATAAGAACACTCGGATATAAGTATAATCCGGATATCACAGATACACAGGACCGCATAGGAAGGCTCTTATACTCGGGTTTCACTGTATTACCGTTGACTGTTTTTTAAACGCTGTTTTTATACAATCGAAACGGACTCTAATATTTTAATTAGATATTTACAGAAAAAAATGCAACATGACTTTTCAGTGTATTAGAAGAATCAATTTTGTTGCTGAAAATGTGTTGTGAATAGAAAATTGGTTTGCTTTTCAGTTTTTAGTAATTGTTTTAAGTTTGATTTCAGTTGAATAGAAGTTTAGTTTGTGCACAACTGTACATAAAACAATAAACCAAATTGGAAACGCGTATTATTTCATAAATGTCTACTCACGGTATTTTAAAGTTCAACGTACCTGAAAAGAGAAAAAAATTATTTTAAAACAAAATAATACATACGAACTTCGTCAATATTCAGAATAAATGCATTGGTATTTACAAAAAAAAAATAAAAGCTGTATATATATGTATATATATATATATATATATATATATATATATATATAAGTGAAAGTGTCTGTCTGCATGTCTGTGTGTGTACATTTCCCTACTCAATAACTCTGTCAATTTTCTGTCTACAGACTCGAAATTTGATATACAGGCTATGGAGATTTCGGGCAGAAATTTGGCTGTTAACGTATCAAAGTTCAACGATTTGACCTGTGAGAATCTACCACACTCCTAGTTTCCTTGAGCATGAATCTAACTTAGTAACTTGATTTGAGCCCAAATCAATAAATGTCCAGGGGTCATAATAGGGGTCAAAGTTTTAAAAAAATATCTCTGCGGTTTCTACCAAATTACTCAGACAATTCCTGCTCTAAACATTTGAAATGTTACATAAAGGGTAACGTGCAAGCTTTTTAATTGGCTTGGATAAAAAATTTGAGCTACAAATATATAAATGTATGTATGTATGTTTGCATGTCTGCCTAAAACTTTCGACAGAGGCGACGGATTTTCACAAGTTTAGTACTGTTCGGAAGCTCGACCCTTCGGACAACAAATACCGAAACATTGACTAAAATATTATTTTCTTCACCCTTAAATGGGCACTTTTCTACAGAGAGGGGTCGCTTTTTTCGCCGATATTTTCGAAACTCCTCCCCTCTTTTCGATTGTCTAGCCTTAATTTGAACCTACGCTACTTCCGGTTTGGCGATGGTCGTAACAGCAAAGAGGTCACTTTTTCCCGTTCTTTTCTTCCTTCGAGGTACGGGTTCGAGCCTGCCTTCCTACTCCCCTTTTTTTAATTTTTGATCAACATGCACCTCTGAACACCCGGGAAACGCCGGGCTGAAATGCTAATATATATATATATATATATATATATATATATATATATATATATATATATATATATATATATATATACTTTATACAACTGGACTTGATGATTTCAAATGATATGAAATAACCACAAGAGAGATTTGATTCCAAATATTTCATATATGTTTTATCTCCCCTCTTTGGTTTTTATACATGAAATAAATTTCACAGTGTATAAGGATTATTTAATTCTGGCGGTATTCATAAGTGTATCCTATTTCCAAAAGAGGGGAGATAAAACATATGAGAAATATTTGAAATCAGCTCTCCCCTTACTGTTATTTCAGGTCATTTAAAACAAGAGCAGCAAATTTTAGTCTCCCCTCTATCAAGGTATGTGGTCTTGGAGGAATATCAGGTATTCTGTGATTCATATACCAAACGAGGAACACAAATGACTATAATTGAAATATTAGTAAAAGTGCAGTATCTTTCCACTCACCAAAGTCCTTTAAAATTACAACTCTTACAGGTTTTTGGTGGTGCTGAAAACAAAAACAATTAAAATTCGAAAATACGAATAGTTTCCGAGATCGGAAAAATTATAGTTTTAAAAAGTGGGAGATCACTTTTAAAAATGATTTTTAACGTAAAAAGAACACCTACGTTATAGCCACCTCTTTTTTAGGGGAGAGAGATCGTCTGTGGTATTTTTTTAAGATTGGTAATTACGGCCTGGTAGACCAACACAAAACCTACCTTAAAAAACTTCTTTTCCCTATGTTTCCGGATGTGCTGAAAACGAATATCGCATATAAATGTTCCGCAAATAAGTATTTTTCCGGGTATTAAGCAAAGTAATTCTTTATGTTATAACTGTTAGCCGTTTTGCTTCATACCCGGCTAAATACTTATTTGTAGAGTAATTGCGATAATCGTTTTCAGCACATCCGAAAACCTATGGAAAACAAGTTATTAAAGTAGGTTTGGAATTGGTCTACCAGGACAAAGTAAACACGACCCCTAATAAAATCAGACCCCCTCTCCAAAAAAGTGGCTATAAAACGGATGCTATCCCCATTTTTAAAACACTACTGTGCGACATTTAGGGGAATTGTTACATAGCCCACGGCACAATTCAGCTTCATTTGTTAAATTCTGATCAATACTCGCAAAAACTTCGAAATAAAAAAATAATAAAATTGCCCAAATAGGTTGTATATATATATATATATATATATATATATATATATATATATATATGTATGTATATATATATATATGTATATGTATATATATATATATATATATATAAATTTCCCGTAATCGCGAACATTTTCGACCCCATTGGTCATCCTCAGGCGAGTAGTAAAAAATAAAAAATGAAATTAAAAAATGAAAATAGCGAGATAAAATGAAAAAACGATTAAAATAATTAAATCGCTTAAAATCGCTAAATTACTAATTATTAGTTTTGTTTTTATGAATTTTTGCATTTTTCATGATATTGTTTTAGTTTGGTTTTTATAAATTTTAATTTTTCACGGTATTCTTTTAGTTTCGTTTTTTTTTTTAATTTTCATTTTTCCCAGTATTCTTTTAGTTTCGTTTTTATGAATTTTTTTCATGATATTCTTTTAGTTTCGTTTTTATGAATTTTTTTCATGATATTCTTTTAGTTTCGTTATTATGAATTTTTGCATTGTCACGGTATTCTTAGAGTTTCGTTTTTATATATTTTTCATTTTTTACGATATTCTTTTAGTTTTGTTCTTATGAATTTTTGCATTTCTGCATGATATTGTTTTAGTTTCGTTTTTATAAAATTTCAATTTTTCACGGTATTCTTTTAGTTTCGTTTTTGTTTTTAATTTTTTTTCTGGTATTCTTTTAGTTTCGTGTTTATTATTTTTTTATTTTTTCGCTATTATTTTAGTTTTGTTTGTATGAATTTTTTCATATTTATCAATATTCTTTTATTTCGTTTTTATAAAATTTTCCATTTTCCCGACATTCTTTTAGTTTCGTGTTTATGATTTTTTTTTCATTTTTCACGATATTCTTTTAATTTCGGTTTTATTGATTTTTTTTTATTTTCCCTGTATTCTTTTAGTTTCGTGTCTATTAAATTTTTCATTTTCCCGGTATTCTTTCAGTTTCGTGTTTATGAAATTTTTAATTTTCCCGATATTCTTTTAGTTCTGTTTTTTTTATGATTTTTTTTATTTTTCACGATATTCTTTTAGTTTCGTTTTTATGATTTTTTTTATTTTCACGATATTCTTAGAGTTTAGTTTTTTTATATTTTTTACATTTTTTACGATATTCTTTTAGTTTCGTTTTTATGATTTTTTTTTCATATTTCTTGATATTGTTTTAGTTTCGTTTTTATAAAAGTTTTATTTTTCACGGTATTCTTTTAGTTTTGTTTTTATAAAATTTTCATTTTTCCCGATATTCTTTTAGTTTCGTTTTTATTATTTTGTTATTTTCCCGGTATCCTTTTAGTTTCGTTTTTATAAAATTTTAATTTTTCACAGTATTAGTTTAGTTTTGTTTTTATAAAATTTTCTTGTTTCCCGGTATTCTTTTAGTGTCGTTTTTATTACTTTTCTATTTTGACGGTATTCTTTTAATTGCGTTTTTATTATTTTTTACGGTATTCTTTTAGTTTCGTTTTTATTATTTTGTTATTTTCCCGGCATTTTTTAGTTTCGTTTTTATAAAATTTTAATTTTTCACGGTATTATTTTAATTTTGTTTTTATAAAATTTTCATTTTTCCCGGTATTCTTTTAGTTTCGTTTTTTATTATTTTTTTTATTTTCACGGTATTATTTTAGTTTCGTTTTTATGCATTTTTTTTCATTTTTCATATTCTTTAAGTTTCGTTTTCATAAAATTTTTCATTTTCCCGGTATTCTTTTAGTTTCGTTTTTATGAATTTTAAAATTTTTTCTTCATATTGTTTTAGTTTCGTTATATGAATTTTTCATTGTTCATGATATTTTTGTTTCGTTTTTATGAATTTTTCATTTTCACGATATTCTTTTAGGTTCGTGTTTATAAAATTTTTCATTTTCCCGGTATTCTTTAAGTTCGTTTTTATGAATGTTTTCATTTTTCACGATTGTGTTTTAGTTTCGCTTTTATTAATTTTTCATGATTTTTTTAGTTTCGTTTTAATGAATTTTTCATTTTCACGATATTCTTTTCGTGTTTATGAAATTTTTCATTTTCCCGGTATTCTTTTAGTTTCGTGTTTATGAAATTTTTCACTGTCACAATATTCTTTTAGTTTCGTTTTTATGATTTTTTTTCATTTTCCCCGTATTATTTTAATTTTGTTTTTATGAAATTTTTCATATTTCTGGTATTCTTTTAGTTTCGTTTTTATGATTTTTTTTCCTTTTTCACGGTATTGTTTTAGTTTCGCTTTTACGAAAGTTTTTAGTTTTCACGGTATTCTTTGAGTGTCTTTTTTTCTGAATTTTTTTCTATTATCACGGTATCTTTTAGTTTCGTGTTTATGAAATTTTTCATTTTTCACGCTATTTTTTTTTTGTTTGTTTCGTTCGTTTTAAAAAAATGTATTCTTGAAAGTTGTATTAAGATTGAAACCGCAATCTTGCCATGATGCTCACCTGGGACCATAGCGATCCATCGCTACTATGCACTGCACCACGGAACATAAAAGCAGGCCAGAGGATTAGTGATGAGGCAACAACAACAATGGAAGATAATAATGAGTAGGGTCACATTTGCAAGGTTTAGAATTAGTATATCGTTCCGGTAAACATCTTAAAGAAGCCAAAGTATTTGACAGAAGCCTGTTGAAACAACAACTATGATGAGTAAGAAAACAAGTAATGACTACACTTATTGTCTCTTTCAAGTCTTGTCGGCTAAGCGTGGTCCATCCGGAAATTATGTAGTTTACGTAATATTGACTCTGTTCACTTCTCCGCCCTTACCTCGAAATTTTCCAGTAACACGACTATTACCATGACGTAATGTAAACCATAAGGACATTGCGCCACAATGACAATGTCAACATGCGTGCACGTAGACTCAAACTTTATATTACGATGATGCTTTGTAATGTCGGCATTTGCTCTTCTTATTCATCAACGTCATCGTTTTACTCTCCTTTCTTACACTCATATAATTACGATTTCTCTTTTACGTGTTTCCGTCCCTTCCACCATTCCGCCTCATCAATTTGTCACCCAAAACATCCAACGCGCAAAAAACAGTATTATTATCAATGTGTTCATATTAGATAGAGACATTATTGTTTATTGTTCATATAAATATATTGAATTGTTGATATACGGTGTATTTTCTGAAGAAGCATTTAGTATATCTCGGCAAGAGTTAACGATCATGGCCGACGGCATTCATTTCTCATATTCACGATGGGAGTCAAAAACAATATCACTGCCTGAAGCGCAAGATAATAAGGTAAGCCAAAGGTGTTTCAGTGCATTTCTCTCGATTTCCACACTGAGGTACCCAAGGGATTCTTCATCCCTATTCAATATATATATATATATATATATATATATATATATATATATATATATATATATATATATATATATATATATATGTATATATATATGTATATATATATATATATATATATATATATTCAATATATATATATATATATATATATTCAATATATATATATAATATATATATAATTATAAAACGCAGTGGACCGTCTATATTGTCTATCTTAAGCATTGTTATCAGGGAAACCAGTATGTAGCCAATAGAATTCACACTCCTTTCTACAGTGCAGCCTTATTAGGGATAAATAAACTTCTGTGTTTGCTTAACTTGTAGACGAATATACGTCATGAAAATATGCTTTGGTGTAAAATACTTATAAATTTCAAACAACATAAGTGTCTTATAAGTGTAATAAGTTTATTTTGTAATAATGCGTTGTTTTGACTTCAAACGTATATAATACGTATTTTATTTTATTTAAATTCAACCCGCGATTCTAAGGAACAAAAAACTTAAGGTGAATTCCGCGTGACCAATGCACCGTTCCAATATTTAAAAAGACTACCGTAAAAACAACAAACGGACTTCTACTTGCTGATTCTCTGCTCCAACAACAACACAGCAAAAAAATAAACGGGAAACCATACTGATGATGAATTATATCTTCCAAATATATTTATGAATGTCAATATAAATTTCAAACAAAATAAATGTTAGTTTATTTTGTATGTAATACGTATCTTATTTTATTTAAACTCAACCAGCGCCTCAGCGGAACAAAAATCTTAATATGTTTTGTTATATTTTTGTTTTGGTTTCGACTAGTTGATGGCATTGGACTCATACATTTTATTTTAAACTTTTGAAACCTTGACTAAATATTGGTTACAATATAATATGAACCAAAGAACTTTATTATAAATAAGATATCTGTGCAAATTAACATATCATATGACGGTACAAAGATAATAGATATTTAATGGTTAAACGAATTGAAATTGTAGTACTGTAAAATCAATTTGGTATTTACTGGCATTCAATACTCAAATATGTAAATATGGATAATTCGAATAAAAGGACTAGTAGCAAGTCAAAATTTCGAGAATGGACGTTCCCCTTAGAGCATAATAGAGCAGTCTTACTTTTATAAATATGGCGTTTTTAATTGCCTTTAAATTTATTTTTTGTAGCACAAGTAGTCCTATGCTTAAGCATCAACTGCTTAATCGAATTGAGTTATATCAAACACACACACACACATACACATATACATATATGTGTGTGTGTGTGTGTGTGTGTGTGTGTGTGTGTGTGTGTGTGTGTGTGTGTGTGTGTGTGTGTGTGTGTGTGTGGAAGTATACTTTATTTCCTTATAATATATGCCAATCCTTATTTAAGAAGCTCAATAAAATTACGGAGCAATATAGTGAATGAATGACAAACATCTATATTCCAAAGTTAATGATGTTGACCATCTTACAATGTACTCCTTTGATTCATTTGACGTTTACAATTCTTTACAGATTAGTATCGTTATATACGTTGTACAAACGTTGTGGCCTCAGTCCCAAAGTGAACACAAAATAGGAAATAACTTCGACCTTCTTTCTAGTGTGTACAACGGCATTTATTTCTTCGTTGGCTACAGTTGTGACGTTAACAACATGGTGTTGAACGTTCTTATCGTCTCTCCCGAGATTTCGAACGTTACTTCGTCTCTGTCGAGATTTTTCTCTTTCTTTTATTTTCTTATAGTTTTAAACTGGGGACGTCACTCCTCATGTATTTAAATCTGCGCATGCTCGCTAAATTGCAATTTTAGCGATATCTATTTGCTCTAAAGTAAGGCTGCTTGATATTGGAATCCCGTTCTTGCTTATTTTTTTCTCACACCATAGCAACACGTATGGAATTTAAACGTAATATATTCATAGTAATAACCCGAAGCAATTAAAATCGACGTGATTTTGATTAATATATGTCTAATAGTGATACGAATCCCAACAATCGGAATAATTCGAATTTTTACGAAAATATTCCACAATATTTTTATATACTTTGCCTAAAACTAAACCCAACTTTATACCAAGCAGCTGCGTTCCAACGTTCATAATGATCAAAGTGAATGCTGTAGATACAAATATATAAACATTTAAACTTTTTTATAGAAACCTACGAAGACACGCGTGCACACACTTGTTGTAACGCGCTAACAAGAAAGAAAGGTGACCATCTCAAAGCTAGCAGCATATATCTTATCGAAAGCTTGAAAACAATGAATGGAATAGACACACTGTGATTTTTACGTTGATTGCTTCAGGCAAAGCTTGAAGCCACTTGATATAAAATACTAACAACAATTAAATATTAGAAACTTAAAGATAGCTATAGGTAGGAAGACAGTTAGTTGAAGCTTGTAGTTCTTGGAAAAAAAGCTACGATAAAAAGATGTTTTACTACAATGGAGTATATAAACATCGAATTCATAGAGATAACTGGACCAACAAGACAAACGAGTGAGAAAAAAAGCAGGATATAGACCAGTATTTGAAAAAAAGAACATGCCATAATTTATGATTATATAAAAGGACATTTATGTGTTTCCGTGCGATTTCGTTCTCTGTGGACTCGGGAAACGCTGGGCCCTTTTTTATTTCACATAATCAGTTCTGGATTGTTTTTACGAAGTTTTTGTGTCGGAGTGACTTTGATAAGTATCGAAAATCGATGATTAAAGAATAGAAGGACGTCCAGTTTTTACCAAAGTTGACACGTTTATACAACCTAACATCACATCTGCATTTAAAAAGTTGTATTACTGCAAACAACATTAGGCTCCACCTTTAATATCAACTATAGATTCTTATAAGACAGGGTGCATTTGAAATGAATGTTTTTTAGAGAAAAATTGAACCATAATACTTGACCCTTGTACGTTTAACTATCATTCCAGTAGCTATGTAAAAATAATTTCAGAAAATTAACATTTAGTTATTTCATAAGACAAGGGCACGTTTGAAATGTATGTTTCTGCTTAATGCACAATTGAACCATGATACTTGGGTTTTTGCACTTTAAGATTTAAATGAAGCAATTATTTAGTGATAATTTTATAAAATAAAAAATAGATTCTCTACAGTGTAATGCAGACAACAATGTATCATGGAATAAATCAATTCGGGAAGGCATATGAAGAGTCATTCCTATTAACTTCGCGGGATTTCCCTAACTCGAACAGGTAATCAATCGATTTAATTAAAAAATGATCCATTTCACGGACTCCGATGACAATAACAGTATTTGATAATGGAATATTTGTTGATCCTCATAAAATCCCGGACAACGTCGAGTTTACTAGTTAGTAGTATTAATAAAATAAACTTCGATTGCAATACACTTACATATGTATAAATAGAAATGCTTATCATGCAAGGCGAATATTAAAAAATAGTTACAATGATAATTACATTTTCAAATTTGAATTTCCAAAAAATGAAGATTTCAGCTTTAAATTAAATTTACTATCACGATAATCGGCTTTTAATGAAAGATTAAACATTTGAGTGGTTTTTAAAAAAAATAAGTATTTTTAAAAAATTAAGTATTTAAAAAAAAAATTACGAGAAAGACTATTAACGGTTTCTGGCTGTGAATATTGCGTTTCATTCGATCAGGTAATAATTTTTTTTTTGTTTTGTTTTTAAGTCAGTAGAAACCCTTTCCATCTAATTGGGCACGATATTATTTTTGATATTTTTTTAAAAAACGATATTTTTATTTTATAAAAAACCGTTACTTTAAGAATCGAAGAATTATAGATTAAATGGAATAATAATAACCAAAAATGTAGGATGTTTGCTTTGGCTAAATTAAAGCGTTTTTTAAACCGGTCGTGTATAGTTAATGCCTTTTCCATACAATTTTTCATAGGCATGCGGAAGAAGTCTGTTACTTGTTGTTATTCCTCTTTCCCCAATATAGATCTCGAAAAGATCGAATTGCAAGATAAACTGTTTTTTTAGTGAAAACTTCAGATAGTTTATAAATGTATGCTATGTCTGATGAAAATAAAATCTCAGTGAAATTGTAATCTGTTTTATCTTCACGTGATAGAAATAACATGGCTGCTTACAGTATAAAATATCTACTGAAGAATGCGTTATATTCGGTAGACTTTGCTCTGGTGGTTTATTTTCCAGTGAAATCGAGGTTTTCGCTACAATCATCTTATTAATGTATAGTGTCGATTGAAATTATACACTCGCAGGCTGTACAGCGTTGCCCGGTTGTAAAATACGCATAAATATTGTAATTCATACAGAAACTGAGACATGTACATGTGAGTATTATGGGTTTTTATCTAAACAGTTCACTTCTTGTTAGTAAAACAAAATACTCAAGCTTAAATGGAAAATCAAAACCTAAAGATAGTGAGTCACGGACGATAACAATTAAGCTGGAAATTGTTTAATATAAGGAATCGGTCATATAAACGAGTTACGCATGCGCATTTGTTAAACAATTAGAAAACAGATAAAAGTTCCATGACGCCCACCTACCGATTTCTTATATTTTAGACCGCTTTAGAAGCACTTTTTTCAAGGTGAAAACAGCTTTCCATGTGTATGAATTTGTAGATTAAAAGTTCGTGGAGTATATAGGTTAACAATTGTCCTCACACATATTCTCACGTATATATATATATATATATATATGGCTTCCTTTATTCAGACAGATTATGGATACTCACTGTAAGCGTGCCTGCGCGTGAACATTTTGTGGCAAGAGTTGCGCAAATCCCCAACCACACCTCTCCTGAGACGACATTGCTGAATACCAGTGGCAAGTGGAGGTTCAGGACAACTGGAAACAATATATATTATTTTACTATTACTATCTGTTATATTATAAAACTTACTTATGCGTTGAAATCGTTCATCCGCTTCCGTTTTATAACTTCCGGTTTACGACTTCCGGTTTACGACTTCCGGTTTCAAAAATTCTAAATACATTTATTTTTTCTACACTCTTACCAATATAGCATATAAATTATACCAAGAATATTTTATTAAAAATTGGTTTGTATTACAAATTGGAAACATATCGGGCGAAATTAGAGATTAAACAGTAAACTACTTTTGATCCCTATATCACATAAAAGGAATGAAATATCCCTAATAACCGTTATGTTATTATGAATAGTATATGGAATATATATATATATATATATATATATATATATATATATATATAAAACAATATTTTTGATTCTGTAAAAGGACTACAATATATAATCAACCAAAAACTATCATTTTAACATAAAATTAATCGATAGGTTTATTTTAAATTATTAATTCGTGATGTCTAAAAAGACGCGGAAAATATATTTTCATTTTGTTGAATAACTTAACCAAACCAAGCAACAACATATCTGTCAGAAGAAAATTAAGTTTGGGGATTTATCGCGACGCATATATCATGCGTTCGCATACGAACATAAATCACAATAAGAAATGTATTAGAACAACAATGCGAAATATTCTGTGAACATACGTATAGATTTGATCTCGGCTATCGACATACATTGGACGCCTAGGGAAGTAATTGTTAATAAAATATACAGCTTTGCCCGGCGAATCAGAATTTAAGAGCATCTTCTATGTTAAGCATGTGCCAACCCGCATCTCAGTCTATAGATGGCAGCACGCATCCAAAACTTTTTCAAGGAAAAAGACTGAATATTGTTTTAGGCCATTATTCTTGTTGTTCTTTTTAATACAGTTTATAGTTGTCCGACATGTTTTATACTTTTCTCCATCTTAAACAATGAGTATTGTTATTTGTAGCATGTCTATTGCGACACTTTGAAAGGAATTGAATCGCGAGGTGCTTGTTCGCATAACAATCAAATGTCTACACATCATTAAAATCACGGGAAAGGAAACAGAGAGCGAATTCTAAAGTAAAACATTAAGTGGAAATTAGCTATTATAGTAATGGGTTTACTGGATTCTAGAGACCTCCATACTGAAGCTGTGTGTGCGTCTTATTTTTGTTTGTTTTTTGTTTTGTTTCTGGTTTGTTTGTTTTTTGTTTGTTTTTACTGATCTGTATATTCGAGGTTATTTACATCAAGGGTCTATGAGTGATATGAGCCCACCAGTGTACATTCCGTTTAAGTACTAGTAAATAATTACAGGGATGCAACCTTGAGTCGATGGGACAGGGGTTAGAGCACGCTTGGCAGTGCAGGACCTATTAAAATGGAGACTCTTTTTCAAGCCCTGTTTAAAAGTGAACGACTTGTCGTAGATGCACTAACCCGGATGTGATAACAAGAATCCCTACATATGTGATTTATTGCTGTACAGAGGTATACGGCACTGTATTTTTTCTAACAAGTATTTGTTCCAAAGCGTCTATAGCGTTTTACTCTATCGAATGTTCTCCTACCGCCTCCTTTTCAATCTGTACTTATTTTTATCTGTACATTTATTTGTGAGATTGTTTATGCCAGACGTGATGATGATAAGACATGTCGGTACAACTTTATATTTCTATTTCTACATTACTCAGTTGATTCTCGTATTTTGGATTGCTTGTATGAGTCTCGACGTTGATAATTACGCAAGGATGAAGTATCTTACCATGTTGATAATCTATTATAATAAACTCGCATTTCTGTTTGCTCACAATTTCATTAATGTACACAAACGATATACAGTTACACAAATATATTTTCTTCCAAATAACAGACGCTTACACACTTTAAACTTCGCATGATTTCTACATGTACTATCTATTAACAGAAATTCTTCATTCAAGAACTAACCTCATTTGCATATTACATTTTAAAATATCTATTTCAATAATTATATCTATGTTATTATTTGTTCATTTAAATAAAAGTGTTTTAATTGTTATATCTTGAAATAGTATGCAAAGCTGATTCATTTAATATATTTTTTCATTTAAATTATATTTAATTTAATTTATATCTATTATTAACCGAGTTGTATTTTAAGCTGTAAGAGTTATTTCCTCTTTAGATTATAATAACTATTTTCCGTTTAATTTTCATAGACAAAAATGGATATGCGTTATGCTTTCATAAATCCAACATGTAGTCCACTTTCAGGTTAATCATAGGAAGTTTGGATGTTTTGTATATGTGACTAAACCGTTTGATTGTAAATATATTTTTCAACCTGGAAACGCCGGATGTATACAGTTCGTACCTAAGTAGTTATTAATAACACGTTTATGGGTAGCTTCTTATCAGCTGGACTCTCAACGGAGCAATAACAGAAGCTATCAAAAGGTGTAATGCTGGATCCTTGCTCTTGACCACGTTTCATACAGTTGCCTATGATTGTCCGCTTACTTAACTCTTAACTATATTATCTTTCTTGTCTCCTTAATACTATTCAGTGCAACTTTATAGATTAGGGCGATCAGAATTAGAGTTAAATTTGCTTCTTGTTCAGAATGTTCTGATCGATGACTAGCTTGAACTAATATCTGTGCACGCAAGTACGACACATTCATAGGTGAACAAGATTCACAATAATTATTTACGCATGTATTAGAAAAACGGAAACAGCAACGTTATCGTATATATAAATATATATTAAGCTTTTAATTTTTAATTTTCTCATTAATCGAGAATTCTGGTTGAGTTCTCTCTCTCATTAACTTTACTTTATATAAATATGTATATATATATATATACATATACATATATATATATATAGTCATCCACATATAGTAATGTTTCGCTGTTTCACAGCTCATCGGTGCGGTTAGACAGGCAACTACCTCAAGCCAGGTGTGTGTGTGTGTGTGTGTGTGTTTGGTGTATGTAGCATAAGAAAATTACAGCCAATCGGAAGATTCGAATCTAGTCATAAATCTACACTTGATTTCCAAGGCAAGCATCTAACTTCAAGGACACCGACTATCAACACAAGAATTGACTAAGATTGCGTGCTTACATATTCCGTATTGGTGCGCATACATAAAAGTAATCAGACAGTAACTACTGGAAATGGTTATGTTGCATTTGAGCTAAGATTAAGGATCCTTTTTTAATTCCCCCAAAACTTAATTGCTTAATAAGGCGTTATAGCTATAATATGTGTATGAGAAAATATTAACAATTATGACTACACATACAGACACTAATGTTTTAAGTTTATAATAATGGACTCTCATCGAGTCCGACGTATAAGGTTCCCCCACAACAACTAAGTTGGCCGAAAATCCACACTAATGAATTCTTTATAGTGGTGAAGGCGTTTTTGATATTACTGATAATCCCCGCCGGTGCAGATAACTGCCACAGGAGAGAGTACTGAGTAGACCACAGGTTTTTACCTCAGAGTTTCATACTCATAAATGCATGTCTTTACGAAACTAGGAGTGCATCTCTCCCAGAGAATTAATGTGTCTCCAGAACCAACCTGGAAATTTCTACGACTCGGCGCGGTCTATACAGCATATAAAGCTCCCCAAATACAGCATATAAGCTTCCCAAATTGTCACCCATCTGGTACAGACCAGTTTCAACGAAAATATATATATATATATATATATATGTATATATATACAAACTCACATACACACACATGCACACACGCACGCACACACACACACACACACACACACACATATATATATATATATATATATATATATATATATAATTATTACTATAATTATTTTCAGTACTAACAAACAATATAATTTCATCCTTTCGGGAATCACCAGTGTACAGAGTCACAATTACCGCCGGTCGTAAAACTGGAACTCACTCACGAAGCCATCCTTGACTTTATTAGCGAAGAAACTTACCGTTCGAGCAAATAGAACCGCAGCGATATTATAATTGAAAACAACATTCATATGAAGTGGAAATGTAATCCAAAAGGCCAAACGTAAACAAGTCATTAAGTAACCGACTTATTTCATTTTAACGTAAGCGTTTAAACGGGCCGACATAATTATTACTATAATGAATTATTTTTAATACCTACTGAAAGTAGTGTTTCAGCCTTTCAGGAATCATCAGTGCAGGAAGGCACGATTATTGTCCGTCAGCAGATTCGAACATGGCTACTAATATATATATATATATATATATATATATATATATATATATATATATATATATATATATATGCATTCTTTAACGGTGACTCAACTAACTTATATACAGTGCCACGAAAAATATAGGATGCTTTACATTTTTCTTCATAGTCTAATTGGGGTTACAGATTTTAACAAAATTCAGTCAGAATTTTCCTATTACTATTCTACCATATATTTAGGGTAGTAATTACAAAATCAAAGTTTGAAAAGTTTTATTTAAGGAAAAATATAAATTAACAAACGCTACAGTATTTAATACATTGATTTAATATTTAGTTGCTTTGTCTTTGTTGCCTTCTACATCTTCCAGTCGCTTTTCACATTTCATATTTGTTTGTTTTTTGCAAGTATTCGCAGATATTTTGCGCCATTCTTCCTTTCGGAATTCTTCTAATTGTTTAATATTTTGTGGATTCCTATTGTAAAAATTGATCTTCAATATTTTCCACAAATCATTAATTGAGTTAATGTCTGGCAACTGGGCCCCAAGAAAACGTCAATTTCGTTAGTTTTAAGCCGTTCATTTGTTGGTTTCGTAGCGTGTTTGGGATCATTGTCGTCCTTAAACACGAAACTGTTATCATGTTAAAATATATTAGATTTTCAGAGGTGTTTCTTCAGAATATCTTTGTACATACGTCCAATCATTCTACCATTGATGATTTCAAATTCACCAGTACTGTTAAATGAAAAACACCCCCATACCATAATCGAACCAACGCAAAAATTTACTGTAGGAATGGTATCTTTTTTCGTTGTAAGCAGTGCTATTTTTCCGCCATACTTGTATTGTGTTTTTTCCAAAGATTTCGATTTTCGTTTCGTCTGACCAGATTAACTTGTTCCAAAATTCTTGTGGTTTTTCCCCCCATGTTTTAGCACAATTCAAACGTGATTTGACATGTTGACGCTTCAACAATGGAACTGTCCTTCGTGATCTTGAAAGAAAACCTGTACAATTTAAAGCTCTACTGATTGAAGCGTTGCTCATATCAACCCAGCTTCTCTGAGGTCGGTTTGGATTTCACCTCGAGTAACAAAAATGTTTATTTGTACATTTCTGCTTAACCACCACGATTTTTTCTTATAATCTCCTCAGTAGACCACTTTTTAGAAGATTTACAGCAGCTTCACCAGCGTTTTTAAACTAATAAAGTCCCTAACTCTACTAAGTCGTTGATTTAGTCCACTTTTTCTTCTTTTTGTTTATCAAGGATTTTTCAAGAATATCTATGGGCACTCTTCAGGTTTAGGCATTTCTATAAATGAACTGATTTACTTTGAAGCAGGTGAACAAAAACCGGAAGAACTTAAGTAAAAGTATTTTAAAATAAAGGTCTCTGATAAGTCAGTGATAACTCACTAGCATTGTGGCAACGACCAAAGCAAAATAATTCTCAAATTATTTTACAAACGGCATTTATTAAGTGTATCCAATACCTTTGCGTTTGTTAATTCATATTTCCCCTTAAATAAAATTTTTCTAAACTTTGATTTTGTAATTACTACCCAAACATATATTAGAATAGTAATAGGAAGATTCAAACCAAATTCTAGGTAAAATCCCGAACCCTAAGAACAGTTATGAAAAAAAATGTAATGTATCCAATATTTCTGCCTGGCCCTTTATGTAGAAGTGTGTGTATATATATATATATATATATATATATATATATATATATATATATATATATATATATATATATATATATATATATATATGTGTGTGTGTATATATATATATATATATATATATATATATATATATATATATATAGTGAGAGAGAGAGACAGAGAAAGATAAAGCGAGACTTTAATAATATTCTGTTTCACTGGGAACGGACACTTATTTTATATGCATTTCAACAGCCTTTTCTCTGCTTTATAATCCCATATGGGTTAGAAGTTTTAGGTATATATAGTTCTTTTATTCCCATATCAAGATATTTAATTGAACGTTGTGTTACTTATTCTCATGTTTAGCTACAAATTGGGAAATATTATTTTAATTGTATTATCACAATAACCACTGATAACAATTGTTTTAGATGAACACATTACTGCACTTGAACAGTCTCACCGATCATTTGTGTGACTGTATTAATGGATTTATAGCAGCTGAATACATTGTTGCTGATCAGTGCATAATAAATGTTTAGTTAAATTTTAGTTATATAGATCGCAGGTTCAATTCTCAGTGCGGACGACACGTTTAATACAATTGCGAATTACTAAAACAACACTTAAGATTAAAACAAGTAATAAGCAACGTGTATCTTGTTTATCCCAAATTTGTCTTAAATCGGACAAAATGAATAATATTCTTGACAATGTTTCACAAATGAAACGAAATATCGAGTTAACAAAGCAAAATTATGTGCCCAATTATTATTGTTTTTATATAACGGTAATTGCATGCGAAGGTATTTTTATTTTTTATTTATTAATTTTTTTTGCAAAAGTCTTTCAACCATGGAATACAATACTGTGGCTTTGCGTCCACGCTGATTACAGCTTAGCTTCATATCCAATGTAAGCAAATAAAAGATTGGTGCAAAAACAGTATCGTTTATCTTATATATGTTATTTTATATATGATTTCTGAATTAATTCCTGGATATATATATATATATATATATAGCCATGTTATATACCATTTTGAAGCGCATTTTTTACTCTATCGAATCGTGTCATCGGTTACCTTTATCAATCTCTTCATTCTATTTTAGCAGCCTTTTCGATATCATAAACAAAATTCAAATCCGCACGATTTTTTTGTTCCAGTTCAAAGTAGACCGAAAATCTGCCGAAACAGTTCGTAATATTAATGATGCGTTTTGCCCAGGAACCACTGGCACAACGGTGGTTCTAGTAATTTCACAATGGCGACGAGAGCCTCGAATATGAAGACGGACGTAGTCGGCCGACTGCGGTTGATAACGAACATTTGAAAGTCTTAATTGAAGTCGATCCTCGCAAAACTGCACGTGAAGTTGCTGCTGAACTCGAAGTTGGCCATTCATCAGCCGTTTGCCATTAAAAGCAAAGAAAAAACTTTAAAAAAGTTTGGATAAATGGGCACCGCATGAACTTAACGATAATCAAAATAATCCTTGTTTTGAAATGTCTTGTATGCTCCTTCTCCGAAACAAATATGGCCCATTTCTTGAATGGATTGTGACGTGTGATTAGAAGTGGATCCTCTACGAAAACTGGCGACGTTCCACACAGTGATTGGATGCCAGAGAAGCTCCACAACTCTTCCCGAAGCCGAAATTGCACAAAAAAACGGGATATGATGACGGTTTGGTGACGTGCGACCAGTCTCACCTATCCCAGCTTCTTGAATCCGGGCGAAACGATTACAGTGGAGAAGTACTGCCGACAGATTGAGGAAATGCACAAGAAGCTCCAACGTATGTGTCCGAGATTGGTCAATATGAAGAGAGCAATTCTCCTCCATGTTGCTCAACTGACCCTGCAGAAGCTGAAATAATTGGTCTACGAAACCTTGCCTCATCTGCCATAATTATCGGATCTCTCGCCAACCGATTATCACTTTTTTAAGCATTTCGACAACGTCCTGCGCGAAAAATGCTCCAAAAGCCGAGATGATGCTGAATCGACCTTCCATGCTTCGTCGCTT
>NC_136506.1:7786666-7821666 GCF_053919585.1 Euprymna scolopes | reverse complement strand
AAATCTGTCGGCTCTCGCGTAAATTTGACAGAAACTGGAATATGACAGAGGAATCTATATATTCAAATAGTAGAGGAAAACGGACATTTCGAAATCGAATGAGAACTCATACCATCTATTAGCATATTTCTCCTTTCCAGGAGTTGAAACCTATCCCCCACCCCACTGATAATCTGTCTCTCGGGATAATGATGCGCACTGTAAAGATCATTCTTAATCAGACGTGTTGCACGGAACGGGCTTTCCTTGCGCCGTCCTTGTCTTGTCTCAAGCTTTTCACATGATGTCAAGCGACATATGCGTTCACAGGAATTCTTATGAGCTTACAACACCGATTGATTTTCTAATAAACATAATTCGCTATTGTTTCTTAGAGGCGTTCAATATATCTTCTTGCTATGTTGCATGAAACACCTTAGAAAGAACATTCTACTTATGGCGTTTGTGGTCATCATATCTTATGAATTCGAAGATCTTATTGTAGACATTGATTTCCCCGATATGTTACTAAGTAGAATTATTATTACTACTTACGAGAGGAACCGCGTGGAGGTTACAAGCAACGTAAATGATAGTAAAATTTGTGCAATAAACCGGATTCGAACCTGGGACACCTACATCCCCAGTTAAAATTGTTTACTTCATTTACCTGCTTCATTATGCCAACATTCGTCTGATTTTACTTTTACTGTTTTTTTTCTATTCTTTTTACTTTATGCTTAAGGAATGCGTAAAAACATTGTGAACGTAATACGAGGTAGAGTAAAAGCCATAATCATAATCGCATCGACATACCTAGATGATTTCATACAAGCAGTAAGAAAAGCTTATATATGTGGTCATTCACATAAAGTCTGTTTCGCTGTATCACAGATAGCCATACTAGCACAAAACCGAAACCCAAACCATTAACCATTGAGTTGATCGTTAGTAACCACACCCAACATCCCCGATTCTAAAATCAGCGGTTAAGGTATCAAACAATGTTTTATGCGAACATTAATTGCAACTCCCACAGTGCTCTATTTATTTCTTTACAACGAGATTTTCATTTACGCAGAGGTAATATCATTACGCAGAGTTCTCAATCCGACAGTGGAGGGTTTTATAGTCATTATATATATATATATATATATATATATATATATATATATATATATATATATATATATATAGGGTGACCCCCCACAAAAAACGGGCCCCAACTCTAATTAAGCCCCGTTTCTTAGTGTTTTGTCCGAATGAATTGAAACTTTGGTCATAACTAGTTGATTATAGTCAAAACATCACATCAAAACACTAGGGTCTTTGGCCTTTTTTTTCTCCGTTGACTGTAAAATGTTCAGTAAAAACAATTGAATGGCCTCTAGGTTTTTTGGGGTCACCTGTGTGTGTATATATATATATATATATATATATATATATATATATATATATATATATATATATATATTGGAGTTTTGATGTGATATATATATATAATTATTTCATATTATATACATATATATATATATATATATATATATTGGAGTTTTGATGTGATATATATATATATATATATATATATATATATATATATACATATATATAATTATTTCATATTAAGTTATTATAGTGTATCTTATGTAAGCGAAATCGATGATTTCTAGAACTGAATGTAATTCACTTGTTACCGCCTTAACCATATTTCATCCCATCTCTTATTCATTTCACTGGGATTTTTTTAGTTTATGAATAGATCATACTAAATAGCATTTTGTAACGTTACGTTAAGTGTCGTAATTCCTTGATTTAGTAATTCATAAAAACAAACCTTGAAAGAAATTATAATTTCGCGTTTTTCTCTTTAAATGCAAAAACATTTATTACCATTACCTTCCAAAAATATGTCACTTCTAACAGTTCAGTTCGTCTGTCATGAGGTTTACAAAACCCTGTCATCTCGGCAACAGCTTAAATGTTCCCGTTGTGATTTTCTTTCCGCTCCAATACATGCCGGCCGTAGCCACTACTTCTCTTCAAACTTACGCGTTCTTTTTCTATCGACGCTCACTTTCCTTTCGCTGACTATGTGGTGTTCTTTTCCTTTTATTCTTGTCGTGCAAGCAAGCGCATACTTCCTAATTTGCATAAGTGTTTTTCGGCTGCTGCTGTTAATATGTTACACTTTTCACGATATTTACTTTGATGCAAACGAATCCTGTTCAGTAAATATTTGAAATCATAACATTCCATTCTCTTTTTCTTCCACAATAATAAAAACATATGTCGTAAAAAAAAATGATATAATGTTGTTCAACAAAAATCTATGTTTAAACTATATTTAAATACGAAAAAAGTTATCTATAATTTTACACAACCCCAAAATGTATTTAACTGCAGGGGTAACATAAGCAAACGTATGACTGCATAAAATAAAGTTTACCTTCGCATGACAACACACACATATATGAAAAATAAAAAAATGACAATAACAATAGAAAAAAATTATAATTATAATATTAATTAGGAAACAAACACATTCACAAGTATTAAAAAAATGTAAGTGAGAAGAATCAAGATTAAAACTAAATCAAGTTTACAACATAAATAAAAAAGAAATCCATTATCCTGCCAAAAAGTCAAAGAAACAAGTAAATTAGAAGTTATATTTCCTTGCTTAGTAAATGTGTACTTATTCGTACGATATTTTTTGTGTAACTATCAAAAAATCTGGTTGGCTGAGTAGCAAACCCCGTACAACGGCAATCTATAAACACACGCAGCAACATCGTATCCATGAAATAGCCTGAGGAATCTTAACAATCATGAAGTGCGAAAAATTCTGTGTAACTTAATTGCCACATCTATTTTTAATATCCATGATCTAGATACACATATCACGAAAACACGTCATTCTTCTAAATAATGTGATAAGAATTATATTTTAACGTCGAGTGTGTTGTTAAGTCGATTCGTAGTATCTCTACACATAGCGTCGATTAATTAACTGATACGTATAAAATAATCGTTTCATTAACTCACATTTTTCTTTTTTGCCAAAATAATTAAATTTAGAATTGAATCGAATCTATACAAACGGGCGCACGTGCCCATACAGATGTCCCCGAACAAAACATACACTTCTACAAACGTAATGAAACGGATCTAATTCTGACGACAATAGTGTATGAAGTAGATTTTATGAGTAGATACATACGAATGTGAATAGAAAGGGGGGACACTATTCTTATCCAATAAACTAATTACAATAACAACAATGATATCAGTGTAATGTATTTATCATATCCTTCTCAATTACGTTTAGGATATCGGCAACGATAAAGAATGCTGTAAAGACTACGGGTATTTTAAAATTAAACTGGTTCGTCCAAAAGATGCTGGATTACTCCACCTTGTAAGCCAAATTCAGACCAGCATTATTGTGCCAGTATTTTGAATGGTTTCTCTATCGCCAGTTGTGTATACGGTGCTAGGCAGTTCTAGAAAATTCAGATCCTCAGGCGTTACCTCCAAGTTTAGTTTCTAGTTAATGGCCTGAGACGCCCATATCGGAAAATTCCACCTGAGCTGGCTGTTTTATTTCCTGGTATTGTGTCTAATTTACCATGAGGAGATACATAAGACCCTGTGGAACATCCTACCAGAGAAGAGGCAATACCAGCTAGCTAATCTGCGAAACACGTTACTATGTATTGCTTCGCTGTGAACTACAGCATGATTATCTTCGAATTTAATTTCAAGAAATACTTTTCAGATTAATAAAAATTGGTTTAATCAATCCGTCATTTTCAATCTTTTCATATGTTTTCAGTCAATTCACCACCAGCCGGTTACATAATTATTTTAGTTATAATTGATTGAAATTTTTCTTATTAAACTTTAATCTGTCGCAGAAATCGATTATCATCGCTCATCAGGCCTATTTGGCAGTCGGGCTGTTTTTACCAATATGTTCCTTCCCGTATAAAAGTTGTATTTACTTGCTTCAGGGACAATTGTTATACATAGCAATTGTTATACATAGCATTTGTTATACATAGCAATTGTTATACATAGCAATTGTTATACATAGCATTTGTTATACATAGCAATTGTTATACATAGCAATTGTTATACATAGCAATTGTTATGCATAGCAATTGTTATGCATAGCAGTTGTTATAAATAGCAATTGTTATACATAGCAATTGTTATACATAGCAATTGTTATACATAGCAATTGTTATACATAGCATTTTTTATACATAGCAATTGTTATACATAGCAATTGTTATACATAACAATTGTTATAGATAGCATTTGTTATACATAGCAATTGTTATACATAGCAATTGTTATACATAGCAATTGTTATACATAGCAAGTGTTATGCATAGCAATTGTTATGCATAGCAATTGTTATGCATAGCAATTGTTATGCATAGCAGTTGTTATAAATAGCAATTATTATGCATAGCAGTTGTTATACATAGCAGTTGTTATACATAGCAGTTGTTATAAATAGCAATTGTTATACATAGCAGTTGTTATACATAGCAATTGTTATACATGACAGTTGTAATGCATAAAAGTTTTTTATACATAGCAATTGTTATACATAGCAATTGTTATACATAACAATTGTTATACATAGCAATTATTATACATAGCAGTTGTTATACATAGCAGTTGTAATACATAGCAGCTGTTATACATAGCAATTGTCATACATAACAGTTGTAATACATAGCAATTGTTATACATAGCAGTTGTTATACATAGCAATTGTTATACATAGCAGTTGTTATACATAGCAATTATTATACATAACAGTTGGTATGCATAGCAGTTGTAATACATAGCAATTGTTATACATAGCAGTTGTCATAGTTAGCAGTTGTAATACATAGCAATTGTTATACAGCGCAATTGTTATACATAGCAGTTGTAATACATAGCAATTGTTATACATAGCAGTTGTTATACATAGCAGGTGTTATGCATAGCAGTCGTTATACATAGCAATTGTTATACATAGCAAGTGTTATACATAGCAGTTATTATACATAGCAGTTATTATACATAGCAATTATTATACATAGCAGTTGTTATATATAGCAATTGTTATACATAGCAATTATTATAAATAGCAATTATTATAAATAGCAGTTGTTATACATAGCAGTTTTTATATATAGCAATTGTTATACATAGCAGTTGTTATACATAGCAGATGATATACATAGCAATTGTTATACATAGCACTTGTTATACATATCGATTGTTATACATAGCAATTGTTATACATAGCAATTATTATACATAGCAGTTGTTATACATAGCAGTTCTTATACATAGCAATTGTTATACATTGCAATTGTTATACATAGCAGTTGTTATACATAGCAATTGTTATACATTGCAATTGTTATACATAGCAGTTGTTATACATAGCAATTGTTATGCATAGCAATTGTCATACATAGCAGTGGTTATACATAGCAATTGTTATACATAGCGGCCAATCTTAGCCATTATACCTCACACAGCCCCATTTGTCTAACACAACGAAGAGTTGACTAATTCTGGCAGAAACTAACACGCTTCCCAACACTTCATCCTTCACCTGACTGCCGTGATTTCATGTACCCTGATCAAAGGGGGGGTGTTAATGTGGGTACTCAAACCTTTCCAAGGGTCTCTCACTGGATAGTGGAGGGAAGTACCCGCCCTGCTGCTCGTGATGGTAGAAATTTCTTCCATTCTGTAGAGCGCCTAGTCTTCCCAGATTTTAACTCATCTGTTATTGGCCAGGCACATCTTTGCTTAAGTTTGGTGATCTGACGAGACCTGGTGTGTCACCCTGATGACGCCGTATATAATAATTAGGACTAGGACAGCAGCGTATCCTTTTCATTGTTTTTGCCCTCGAGTGTGTATCTGTTAATATCTTATATGTTTTTATATAGAGTGGTGTGGTTCTCAGTTGATTAACTGTGTCTGTGTCGGATATATACTCGAGAGTCAAAACAATGATAAGAATACTCTGTTGTCAGAGCTCTAATAATTACTATAATAAGAACCTTATACACTAATGAAGTCTAGTATGTCCCTATTCGGTCGATCTCCCTAGAGCAGTTGAAGCTACAGATGATATTGTATAAATGGCTCTTGTTAAGGGAAGACAGTGAGTTCTTTTCAAATTAAATTGATCTGACTTGGCCGAGCTTTTGCTCAAATACTAACAATAATACTGTATATGGCGCGCTTACATTGAATATTAAAAATGCTGTTCCTCGTCGGTCACTCTTGTCTATAAATGACCAGCTGGCAGCCCGGCGTTGCCCGATTATACAATACACTGAAACATGATATAATATAGCTATGCAGATTGCGTATATATTCTTATAGAATCAATCCTCTATTGATTATTATATATTAAGAGGAATAATTTGACCGATAGATCAATTCGCAAAATAATAAAAGTAAAAGAACATGATATTGTCGAAAATCAAAGTCTTTCTTTGCTAACAATATCATGTCAGCTGATATTTAGGTTTGACAATGAGCTGAACAATTCAATACTGATAAATGTTTAGTTTATAAATATGCAAACGAAGCAATGTTTTGCGGCGATTTTAAACGATATTTCTTTTTATATCCTAAATTGAACTCATTAATAAGAAAAACTTAAAATAAAATTGTGAGTTTCGCCCGGGTTTGAACAAGGGATGATTCGATGTATAGTCCAATGCTCTACCACGAAGCTATATCCCAAAATCTTTTTAAGAAGAAATAATTTGCTGTAATTGAATTATCTCCGGTGGTCGGTGTAACGTAAAATATTCCCTTGTAAAAATTATTTTTATCTATAAGAGAGAAAAGCTATTTTTAAGATAATTTATTTTCGATTTTTGGTACTTGCCGGATGAATTTCTGTAAAAACATATCTTAGAACACTGACAAACATCTATAAATCAGCATTGTGTGAAATTAGTAAGAAATAGCTTAAGCCGTTTCAGAACCTATGGGAAAGCAACTCACACACACAACGCAGCTTTTATATAATAGTAGCGATACAGATAAAGATGTATTATTTTTGCTGGATATTATGACCACTTGGCAATCCTAGGTTACCTGAGAGAGCTAGCCAGTTAATTACCCCCCAAAAAACACATTACGAATGTTGAAATTTTTTTAAAAAAATTGAAACAATAGCAGATTTTCAAGTCGCAATAAAATATTTGAAAGATAAATATTTATAACAATAATAGCTTCATCCCCGGAAAATAAACAAAGAAATGGATTTATAATATATGCACGTAAATCGCGAGAGAGTTAGTCGGTTTTATGTGTATGTATTATATCCTCGTTTCTTGCTAAGTTACTACGTAAGCCTTACAAAGGTCGCCCTTCTTATTGTTCTTAATAAATTCGTGTCTCAACTCGACTCTCAATAGCGACCAAATTGATTGAGCGAAACACAAAAAGTCAATCGATAACGAATCTGCACATGTGACTCATTCAGACTTGAAGCGTTAGTTCTTAAAAAAAATATATAGATCTTTTTTAAAGTTGACTCACTTTTATTCATCTTTAGTAAAACTGCAATGAGGAATATAGCCAATATATTATTTTTCTTTCAACTTCAAGGTTATAATCGATAAACAAAAATATGACTGTTTACGTCAAAATATTTTTTTAAAGTGTGTTGTAGAAAGGAGGATTTGTAGAATGATACAAACAATATATAATTAGGAAAACATGAATTAGATTTGTTCTTAATTGTAAAATAAATGAATTTATACTATCAGTTGTCTGTGACGACTATATTGTAAACGGTTGTTTAGAATGAGGACTATTTGTGATTACGCGCTGCTCTATCTGACTAGATGCCTAAATAATGTAAAATGTTTTTTTTGTTGTTGCTAGTTTTGAATTAAACTACATTGTATTTGTTTGATTCTGTGAACTGTGTTTTTTTACATGATAGACAGAAAATAAGATAGCGGAAATAAAAATGCAAATAGAGCACATATTATAATCAGAAAGTGCGAAAATATAATAGCAACGTCAAGAGAGAGTGAAAAGCTAGTATCAAACAAAGGAGACAGCGAAAATCTAATGGCAAAGACAGGAGAAACAAGTGAAACATGAATCGTCCTGCGTGAACGAGACATATAAAATATGACTAAGTTCAGCATTTTCCCCCCACATTTAGACTCCAATGCCCCCAGGGGACGTCAAACCTAGTGAAAATGAACAAACGGCAAAGTTGTAGGCCTTAACATATGCAAATTTTAGTTCTAAACCATGCAAAAAAAAGAAATGACTAAGTCCATCAGTTGTCCGCCTCATTTAGCTCCCAAAGTCCCCAAGGCCTTAGCATATATAAATTTAAGCTCAGCACCGTGCAAAATTGTAATTTTGGACTAATGTGGTAAAATAGTCCTAAAAATGTCCCTGAAACACACCCAAGCATTATTCCGAAGTATAGAGAAACGAAATTCTATAGAAATCAGTTAATTACAACTTTTCCAAAAATTTTATAAAACTCTAAGTCATATATATTATTTAATTGGAATTAATTACTGAGATTAGTATTATATATTAATTCATTTATTGCGGACTATTATCCTCATCTTTCTTAGTTGTTGTTTTACTGCAAAACATTTAAGCTGAATAAAAACATAGGGGCATTACATATTGGACACCCTCCATAATATATTCTGCTCTGATCGATAATATTTGCCAAATCCTGACTGTCTGGGCTATATGATAACTTGCTCTCTTTGAGCTCTACTGATGGTTCGTTCACTTGTCTGAGCTATAATGTTCTACCTCGCTCGTCCGAGCTGTGCAATTCGCCTTCTCTCTCGTCTGAGCTATTATATTCGATATTTTTATTCTTTAAGCTATAATATTTGCGATCTTTGCATGAGTCCTAATATTTGCTTTTCCGTTCTTGCTTATGTGCTATAATAGTTACACCCTCTTTTTGTATATATATTTACCTGCCTTTTTTGTCCGTGGTATAATATGTGCTCCCCCATATCTTGTAGTAGCGAAATTATTTGCGTCCTCTTTTCTGCGCTATAATATGTGAGCCTTAGTTTTGTCCAAGGCATAATATCTGATCTGCTTCTTTTGTCTTGAACATAATATTTTCACTTTTTCTCTTTTTATCTATTTTCGTCCTTTACATTGTTTGAGCTAAAGTACAATCGTTTTGTCGTAGCAATAATATTTTCCTTTTCCTCCCAAAACAAAAGTAGGATGAACATGTATATTCACCAGTTCATCTGTTCGTCTCTCCGCACTTTTCTCAATAACTACGCCTTGGAATGTTTTGAAATATTTTACAAACATTAAAAATGATTTGGGTAAAAAATTAACAGAACGGATTTTCCGGGAAAACACCAGTTGCCCTCCTATGGGTGTCTTTCGGGTTAAAATGGCTAAAATTGATTCTTTTTTGCTTATTAAAAAACTGCTGCCTTGGATTTTTATTGCGGACTATTATACTTATCTTCCTTAGATGTTGTTTCACGACGTTTCGACCAACCATTTCTCTGGCCTTCGTAAGGTGGTTACTATGACGGGATAAGAACTCCGAACCTCCTAACTGCATTCTCAGCAATTATTGCCATCCATAGTTGTTTTCGTCTCACCACGTTTTGGTCAAGTAGGCCTCTGGCCGGCTTTGGATAAGATTGAAACCGCTTTGTTCAGACAATTCTCACTTGATACCGTAGAGATCCAACGTCTGTATCATCTGTGGTAACACAATCCTCAAGTACGATGATACGAGATAGCTCAAGAATTGAAGTCTGCTTGTGGTCACTACCTGGAAGGCGGGTTGGGAACTGGACTGCCTGTGTGAGAGAGCGAGCTACAGAGAAGCTATAAGTAGAGCGTCCAGCTTCATCTGTGTAACTGGAAAAACAAGCCAATTTATATTGTGGAGATTAAAGTCACCAAACGCGTGTATTTTGGGAATTACTATCTAAGGAGAGTGTTGTATCTATACTGTCAGTGGCATGGTCGATTGGAGTACAGTTCTGACTTGAGAGGGAAGGTAGAGAAAATATAATTAACTAATGAAGTGATGAAAGGCTAATCAAAAACACATAAAGAGCTGGTCATCCGATGCTCTCTGGTTAAGGGAGGGGGGCTTCGTATATAGACTTTAAGTCCGGGCATATATCTATGCGAGTCTTTCCGGCAGAGACGGAGATATCCTGTCATGTTAAAGTAGTTGAGAAAGCGTAGTTTGTTTCACTTAATGCTAAGATATCTGAGGGGGGGATATTACTAAAATTAAGACCCTATATGATCTAAATTACTTTTAAGCTCACGGATATTTGTGAATGTGGGGGCCAAAAGAGGGGATAGTTGGTTTTGTTTGGGTAGTTGTCTGGTTTAATCGTGGAATCTCTTTGGGTTTTCATTTCTTTACGTTTTGTTTAATTTCAGATTAGGGAGAGAGAGCTGGGAAACGTGGGCCAGTTTTGACAGCAAGTATATGCACACAACAGATCTATTAAACGGACCCTGCTCTGGAAGTTGTGGCATCGTAAAAACTCACCAGAGATAGCGGTAGGGTCCCTTTCCAATGCAGCATGGCACTACAACTATCCTGATATTATACAACTGATGATAGAGCAGCGGCTCTAAGCGTTACCAAAGACGTAAGGCTCCTATACTGTCAGTTGGAAACTACGGCCAGACAAACTGTCAATCAGGTAGCCTTAACTTCCAAGACCGGCCCAGACCAGTCGAGTAAAACGACATGGCATGCACGCAAACCCAATTTGCTCAGTTTTTGAGAAACAAAGAAATTGGGGAGAGGGGAATGACGTTTTTGAGTAAGCAAACAAGGTCAAGTACACAGTGGCTCCGGTGGATCCCTGTTATTGCATCCCTGCGCCTGGGAAATATACAAAGAAGGAGTGTTAAAGTCGGCAATAGGCAAAGTGTATATACTCCTAAAGCAATTCAGGTTTGCGAAACGGAGAATTTGTTCGAGTCATCAGCTTTAGGAAAGTTATCGACCATGACTGAGGAGGCTCCCCTTCCCCGGTTTTAATATCAAAGTTTTGTTTCTTCAAGATAGATGATCCGAGAGGTTTCACTTCGAGAGGGGTAACCATGCACCTGCTTTCGACATCAGGCATTTCCACACCTCCGCATTATGTTTGATAATGAAAAGTATAATAAAGTTTTGCTCTAATCTAAAAAACTAAGCTTAAAATTAGAGAGAGATTTCCCCCTCTAACATTAAGAAACAGTGTATGTTTTAAGTATAATGAGAAAACTAATTTAATAATTATTCATTTTAATTTACTTTTTAAGTAAAATAATTATAGTAAAATTAACCTGGAATATAATATATACAAAGAAAATATTTTATTAAAAATTGGTTTAGATTTACATATGTTATATACAACACGGAATAGATAGATGTACGTAGCTAGGATTGAGTGAGACTCTAAGAAATCAATCACTGTAGTGGACATGCATTGAAATCAGAGCTGCATTATTGAATTCCAGAGAAAAATGGATAAAGAATCTTAATGACGATGTCCAAAACCATATTCGGGGACGCAGAACGGCGCTTGTTTTAATAGCTTAACGTCCGACTTCCTGTCTCTTCAACATTTTGGTACAACGCCCGACTTAATATCTTTTAAACATTTGGAGATAAAAATAGGAGACTTTACCTTTGTATCGACCCTTATATGATAAAATGCGCGTATGACATCTATCCCAGGTAATTGTTCATTACTGATAAAAGAGCATCGAGAATTGTGGGGACTATGTAGAAAAATAAACTCTAGAACACAAACATTCGTTCGCTATAATGGTATTACTCCCCCTTTTGGAGCTTTTCAATTCTTTGAGTAAAACGTATATGGAAATTCGACTTTTAAATAAACCCTAGTATTAACCAGCAGAGAGATATAATATTTTAGAAACTAGCAAAGTCATAAATCTATCTAACTATAAACTTGATTTTTTTTCGCGATTTTACATTGATAATCAAATCCTAGTTTTTCTATTCAAAATTATTAAAGCGAACTTCTTCATATACTCAGAAATAATTTGCATATTCCTTTGAAAAACAAGCGGTAATTCATAACTTGTTCATGTTTATCGTTTCTCATTACATGAATTGTTTTATTTAATTATTACGATGCATTTTATGTGTGCATACTTTCTCGCTTCGTGATAATTGCGTAGAATTACAGATAAAAATGTTCCAGCACAATATATATATATATATATATATATATATATATATATGTGTGTGTGTGTGTGTGTGTGTGTGTGTGTGTGTGTGTGTGTGTGTGTGTATAATGACACATTTTACACATTACTTTACAAGTAAATGGACGTAGGAATCAGATAAAAAAAGCCACCTGGTTAGTATTAAAAGCGCCTGCACTTTTTAAAATAAAAAAGTTTGTTTATAAGATTCACACTTCTGCTGTATATAATTATGATAATAACAAATTTCACTCATTATTTTACAAATAAATGGACATAGGAATCAGGCGAAAACAAAATTCCAACTGGTCACTATTAAAAACGCCTGCACTTTGAAATGTGTTATCATCATCATTATCTACAGCAGAGGGTTGAATCTTATAAAAAAAACTTTTTATTAAAAAAAATAGTTTAGCCGATTTAAACGCTGATCGTTTGGATTTTGTTTTTGTCTGACTCCGACGTTCATTAATTTGTAAAATTGCACAAACACTTAAACGAGTGACTGTTCCTTCTACACATTTTTTCTATTGGATTTTTTTATTCATGTCAAACTCATTTAATCGTACCCATCGCCATCATCGTCGTCCTGATCATTGAAGAGATATGATTTTTGGAACGCCCCTTCATATGTAGTTTACATTAATGTGTATGCGTACATGTGTATATGCACATGTATGTATATGCGTATATGTGTACCTCTATGTGTGTATGTTTGCATATGTGTGCACATATGTATGTTTACGTGTATCTGTGTGTATGCATGTATGTGTGCATGTATGTGTTTCTTTCACTGTGTATGTAGAAAGGAGGGGGCTCCCGTAAGGCGTGGTGAAGGCAACTTCTCTAGGAGAAGCAAATCTCTGATTTAAAAAACCATAAAACGGGAGACCAGTACCCGCATTAAGCTGGTCTGTAGTTTTACTCGTTGCTGGCTATCTTGCTCTTGCTGTTGCTAGATGTCAACATTTTTAACCGTGAGAGAGATTTAGCTGTCGTACAAAGCTAAGACATTGTACCATCATCTTTGTATTGATACTCCCTCAGACATTTGTCTATAAAAAAAAATGGCAGATGGAATTTATTTCTTCACTTTGATGTGGGTGTGAGAGCAAGGTTTATTTACTATGTATACAAATTAAAGATACTTTTCGTTTTTAGTTTCTAAGCGTATTGATGTTCCGATAAATTAACGGATTAATTTTCAAACTGGATATTTACACGGATTATAACGATTGTTCAACTAATGAACAACGATCTAATGTTTAAATTTCCAATAAATTTTAACTGGATTCGAATTGAATTGTTTTATTTCTTTTTGTTTTTTTTTATGTTTATAACTTGGCGTTCTCTCCAAGGTCGAGTCTTGTCTCAGCTTAAAGAAAAATAGGCTTCAATGCAAAAATACTTTTTGTTTTTAAATGTCTTCCTTTTTTGTAATTCATTAAATATTCAACGAGTAAAAAAAAATAAAGAATTCAAATTAAAAGAAATGACAAAACGGGAAAATGCAGAAAGAAAATGAAAATGACTTCCATTTTGTCGATTTTTTCATTCAACCGAGGATGTATAAACAAGTTGATCTGCCAGGCTTGCTTTTTGGTGTAGTCTTTTCATTACTAAGCGCAGAGATTGTAAAAGAGCGTCTACCCAAGACCAACATATTTAAACATACTCTCAGAGTAAAGTCCAACATATTTAAACACATCCACTAAGTTAAGTAAAAATATTTATCATACCCCAAATTAAGTCCAAAACATTCTTTCACACTAAAGTTAGAAATATGAATACCCTCAACGTAAAAGTTTCAAATATTTAAAAATAATCCCAAAGTAAAGTCCAAAATATTTAATATACTAACAAAGCAAAAGTTAAAAATAGTAAAAATCCCGACGTAAAAGTTCAAAATATTTAAACATACCCAAAAAGTAAAGTCCAAAATATTTAAACATACCCAAAAAGTAAAGTCCAAACTATTTAAACATACCCAAAAAGTAAAGTCCAAAATATTTAAACATACGCAAAAAGTAAAGTCCAAAATATTTAAACATACCCAAAAAGTAAAGTCTAAATATTTAATTTACTCCAAAAATAAAAGTTCAAAATATTAAACATAGCCCAAAGTGAAAGTTCTAAATATTTAAAGATACTGCCAAAAATATTTAACACACCTCTAAAGTAAAAATGTCCCAAATATTTATTCGATTATTCGTACCCCTAAAAAAGTGAAATCAAATTCATGTAAAACATATTAGAATTACATTCTTTCTGGAACACGGATAATTTTACTGAATGGAAATATTTTGTAATTACGTCTTCAGAATTCGTAAGTCCTTCCATAATAAAGGAAAAAAATTATTTTGAAGTATATATTTATTGTAAAAGCGCATCAGTAAAAGTCCATAATAGTTATTATTCGAGAACCTGTACATCTTAATGAGTTATAAGACAACAAAAAGGTTATGTATAACGCATAAGAATGAAATTATTTGATAAACACAGGTAATCTTAACGTGTGCTTCAAAGGTAAAGCTTTAATGTTTACAACTAATCGCTCTCATGAATATAGAAACAATTCAGAGTTGAAACGAATATGAAGATGTTTTAAAAATTAGAAAATGATCTTACAAATCGTTTCTACACGTAAAATCTAACTTGTTTCGATAAAGAATTAAATTATTTTGCGTTTTATATATATTATGCGTTATTAATTTTGATACTTATGCAGAATACAAAGAGTTATATTTTTAGATAGAATTTGGAAGTTAAAAATATTTTCTTTCTTAGAGTGAAAGTGCATAATGTTTACAAAACGCCCTTCTGAACACATGTTAAGAACAGATTTCTAAATACTAACTTTGAGATTCCAGCACGGTACGTATTATACACAATTACCATTTTTATATGACTGTCTCCTCGAACGTGCTTTCGAGCATCACTTACATTTTTATCGTGATCTCCCTCCTTTTTTTTAGTATTTTCTTGCAGTGATGTCTGAGCTCTGTGACACATATTCCCATCTAATGTCGAGGATGAGTTCATTCAATCATTTGATTTCTCTATGTTATCCAAATGTCACACTTACTTCTGACTGACTCATATTCGCCACATTTCTTATCTGTGTTCAAATGATAACTGTGTTCAACTGGATTGTCGTTAAAATACAAAACTGTCCACAAACCGCTTCCAACTGTCGTGAAATTTATTGCTAATCTTAAAAATGACTCCAAATATATAACAATTTTGTCCGACCTTCGTCCGCCATACCTTTGTTAACAACTTGCGCTCTAACTTTTTTGTACGACTTGGTCAGCAACTCAATATTCATTATTCTGCTGAAAAGCCCATTTCCCCATTTCATAAGTTATACGTCTTTCCCTTGGATCTTTATAAATTTTTTGATGAGGATTGGTTATTTCTATTATTTTTACTCACCGGAATACTGTTCTCATCTGGAGTTTAATTTTCACAACGCTTCGGTCGATATAACTTCTGACATTTTTACAGTGTTTTCGTCGAACCCGGGAATTTTTCTGTTAAACTCGGGAATTTCGACGAAATTCCGAACAAAACCCATTATTTACTTAACATGGGGAGCAAAAAATTGTGAATTACTTAGGGCCTTGAAAATTTTTCTGTCAATCTTGTTAATTTGCAAGGACCCATGTGCGCAGTGGTTAAAGTATTTGAAAAAATCAATTGTAAAAGTGATATTCTCCTGAAGGCTGATATATTAATTCTCAGTGTGGGCGACCGAAAAAATAAAATCCCGAATTACTTCTGACCTATCCAGTAATGGCTGACGAAACATAAAGCATGTTACCCTGTAAAGTAAATAAAGGGTGACATTCGAAAGGCGGTCTAGATCCTCGAGTTCGACAGAAGCATTGCCAAGTTCGACATGATACACCTGAATAAGCTCGGAGGATACATCGAGCGAAACGTTGTTATGATGTAAAGAGGAGTCCGATTAATCTAAATAATACGAATTATTTATCTTTCATCTCCACTTCCCAAAACATTGGGATGAACGCTGGTCGTTTCACACACCTAGCTCACATCTGCGCTATCATTCGACCCTATAGCAATAGGATGGAACGATATCATAAATTCAATGTTATTCAACCCTATAGCAATAGGGTGGAACTATAACTTTGCCGCTTTAGAAAGACAATATGATTTCATTTACGTTTGATAAAAAACGGTTTTATTTTTTTTTTATAGTTGCTTACCATCTACTAGTTGGCCAGTTGTGTGCAAAGCCCAAAGATGATAGGATCGATATCTAAGATACATGCTCTCTAGCAATCCAAGTCATGAGAACAGGGCCGTTTTCAGCACCCTCAAAATGTAAATCCGGAGTGTTCGACGCTTTAGAGCACCGCTCAACTCATCGGACGATCCGCGGTTATGATATTTGGTATGGCTTTAAGTAAGGGCCACATAATGCCACTTCAAATCTTCGCAGTCGGCTTAAAAGACACAAAAGTGTACCTGGATGTGATGAAGTGTGTGGTATCCCCTAGTTCAGTCAGGTGGTGGCTGACAGACCCTGGGCGTGACAGCAGATTCTGCGCCGAACACACATACAAAGAGACGCAGGCTTACTTTCAGAAAAAGTGCTTTGACAATATTCTTCTTTCACTGACCCCCCCTTTCATCGAGAACATCATCAAAAAGTTTGTTCCCAAAACACCAAAGCCAGCCTTATCGCCGCCATCCGACGAGAATTTGCTGAACTTCCTCCAATGCATGTGGGAAAGGCATGCTCCCAGTTCTGGACCCGTATCGAGGCGGTGATTTGGGCTGAAAGTAGCTACATTAAATAGATGTCAGCCATACTATATAATTAAGTTACTTCAATTGAGTTTTTCAGTAAAAGTTTTAAAATAAATTTGTAGTGTTGTTTTCGTTTGGGTGACAAATTTATCGTTCTACCCTGCATTTCTATAAATTTCATTATATTCAACTTGAAATGCTAAACACGTTTTAATATGAGTGAATTAATAGTACGTCAGTTCGGTTAAAAAAACGTTTCTATTGTTAAATGTGCGAATTTAATTGCTGTATATTTAGTTCTCTTTTAATTTAATGTCTATTCTCTCAACCCGCGCGTATAAAGCAAGATACTATCTAGTGAAAGTATGTTGAATCTTAGTGTCAATTTAAAACTACTCTCATGTGAAAGTGAAAGTGAAGAGCGGAGCTTCGTTTAATTTCTCCGAAATGATGACGTGTGAATTCTCTCGTACGTTTCTATCACTTTCGCGCCATTTCTCCAACGTTCAATATCCGTGTGAATTTTGTTGCGTTTGTCGTTGCCATCTTTCCCTCTCATAAAACAACAATGATCACCAATTTCCACGAGACAATGTTCTTTATTTTCACGTTTTTGTGCGGCGACCGGCCATCATGGCTAACTTTTAAGACGCAGACCGCCGGCATCTCGCCATCTTGAGAAACCCGAAGCGTTAATTCGGAGCCAGCCATATTGACGAATAGTAAAGCATTGTGTTCGAGAAATGTTCCCTGGCGAGCACTACATTCTTTCTCGGCAACAATTCCAACAGCTGTCTTCAATTGATCAATATGTCAATAACGCTTTTCAGCCATCAATCCTCACTTGTCCTGTCACCACATGCGTGTGTGCGCGCGCGTGTGTGTGTGTGTGTGTGTGTGTGTTTGTGTACTTATTTCTCTTTAAGAGTCTGCATTACTAGTCATTCAGACTCTACTTGATTGCGAGCTGAAATGTCTTGATTGAAAACGAAGGGAAATATATATAAAGTGTTAGCAGGAATTCGATAATTTTGGTAAGTCGCAGGATCTAAAGAGATACACTATGTATGCATTAAAAGAAAATGAAAAGTGAAATAAACGAATGGAGAAATATATAGCATATCGAGTGATTATTCTCAAGAAAAAGTATGTTTTAAAGATAATCATGGTGGACCAAGTAACATTGTATTCCAAACTTGAACGAAACAGATATTCGGACTAACGTATTGTCTTACAGGGATATATGGACCATTTAAAAATGATGTTTTATATGTAAGCATGAGAGATGAAAGGGACTTTTGTTTTAAACTTTAAAAGTGTGACCGACAAATATTTGGACGTATGTATTCTTTTATAGAGATCGGCGAACACCTTAAAACGATATTTCAGAGATAAAAGTTACAGAACAAGAAAGTTATATTCTAAGCTTAAACTTCATAGACATTCGATAAATTTTCTTATACGGATATTAAATATTTTCGAAGCCTGACCGCGACAGAAAGTCGGACAAACGTATTATCTTACATGGGTATATGAACCATCTAAAAATTATATTTTAAGTGTAAATATGACATATTTATTAATTTACTTGCTAGCAGTAATTTTCATTTTCATAGTTGTTGTTTTTTCACTACGTTTCGGCCAACTATTCCTGTGGGCTTCTTCATGTGGTTGTGTGCCGCGGTTAGCAACCACCTAAATGAGGCCAGATGTATAGATTGCTGAAACGTATTGACAAAACATAAATAACAATGCAGATAACGACAACAGTTAACAAATGAATAAATAAATAAATAAACAAATTCCTCATCTCCAAGGATTCCAATAACAAAATAATATATAATACCATTTTGTATGGACCCGACAATGGAAGTTTATATGAGAATAAAAACTTTGGTAGCCCTTCGGGGCCAATAAACAGAGGCCTTGAATCTCTACGGTTCTATATGAGCATTGTCTGAAGATAGCGGTTCCAATCCTATCCAAAGCAGGCAATAGAATTAGTTTTCCAAAACGAGGTGAGATAACAAAAACTATGGAGGTCAGTAATTGCTGAGGATATAGTTAAGAGACTCAGCATTCTAATCCCGTCGCGGTTATCAACAAGCTGAATAAGCTAGGGAAATATTTGGCGGAAACGTAATGAAACAACAACCCCTATGAAGACGAGGAGAAACGTTCATAAATAAATAAATATCCAAATTACTTATCTCGAAGGTTTTTAATAAATAAATATATAACATGACATGTTTTTAACTCAAGTGTGACCGACAGGCATCCGGATATATATATTCTCTTGCAGAGATATTCGAATAAAGAAAAATGAATATTTAAAAGTAAAACACATCAGAATAAAGAAACTTACATTCCTAACTTAAGCGTGGCAAACATTCGGCATATTGTCTCCTACGGATATGTGAATAATTTTAAGATTAGATCTAAATTTAAAGAAGACAACACAAAGGTACTTACCCAAGAAACATCAAATAAATAGCATCTTAATATTTGGTTGGTGCAAAAATAATGTCGTTTTGACGTGGAACTATATATATATATATATATATATATATATATATATATATATATATATATATATATATGCTCGGGTTTTTGTTATTCAAAAGTAATAAACTCATGAATTCAACGAGGTTGTTAGATAGTGCTCAATAAAAAAGAGCTAATAATACTTATTTATTGTTAAATAAACATGTTTATATCCTGTATATATATATATATATATATATATATATATATATATATATATATATATATATATATATATATATATATATATATACGATATTATTTGTTCATTAACCTAATAAAATTCACAAGTATTTGTGGAATTTAAATATGTGTCGTAAAAATTAAACATCGCCCTGTTTCAATGAAGAATAATCTTTAACTAATCACTGTGTAATTATATGGCTGCACGTTAATGCGTGTCTTCTCTCTATATATAAATAAAATGAACTCATTTTTTCCCGTCGGATTTTGACATTAATAGGATTAAAAATCAAGATATTTCATGCAAATATACTATGCACAAACGGCAGAACAATATCTGAGGTGTGTTATAGGCTTATTATTTCTAAAATTCCTCGATAATCTTAGATTTCTATACTTTTTCTGCTGAGAAGTCACGGCCAAAATCGGTTAAGATCAATGGAAGTGGTAAAATATTTTCTCTCTAATAAATTCCTTCCCCCCTGCCACCACTAAACACCGGGGATCGTTCACAATGAACAGTTGATAAGAAAACACCGGTTTGGCTTCGTAGTTCTTTCATGTGAAGTTATTTAAAATCACTAAACTAAGCTGCAGTACTCTGTGGCGTAGTGGTTAGCGTGCTGGACAATTCACATTATATTTTCACGTTCGCGCCGACCTACCGTAGTCGTTTTTTTTTTTTTCCTAAAAAACTGGAATGGACTTTTCTTGGTGGCCGAACTGTTAACGTTGCAGATGTTTTTTTTTTTTTTCACACTTTATTTTCCTACTTTTACTCATGACTCCGGGTTTGATCCTTCCTACTTACCTACCATAACATTTTTTAAAACTCTCCCCCCTTCCCGGAAACAAATACTCGGGCAACGCCGGGTACTCCCGCTAGTGTTAATATAAAGTGCGCTGCCGACCTAGGTTCGCAGTAAATAATTTTATCTCTTGTTTTTTTTTTATCTGGGGAGGTCTGTCTAAACGAAAATGCCTATCAAACAACTTATAGCCTATTCTTGAATTATAAAGGTGCATCAAGACTAAATCATTGGTATCGAAGTATAGTTAAAAGATAAATATAATTAATCAGAGCACATCATCGAATAACGATAAAAAAGACTGTTGTGTTGTGGCGGTAACTGTTGAACGATTACAATAATTGGTTTGTTAACTATTATGTAGAAAATTTGGTCATCTTCAAGTCCAACGTAAACAAGTTGTTGACGAGCTGTTTCCCTTAAGTAATCCAATTTACAAAATGTCCACTACTAACAATTACTACCACATTGTCTTATTGAACACTGTACCCTTATTTACCCTTATCCTCGATTGGCCTCTGGCCTTGATAAGTGATTACTCCTTTGTAACAAAAAAAAATGCTACGCAGAGAAATGTTCCGAAAGAAAAAATGTTTAGCTAAAACATTTGTTATAAAACGGAGGACAGTTTCCTTAGATTTCGGCATGTTTATAACAAAATATTACAAAGATATACTTTGTTTACATATGTGTAAACACAACCAACGGACATTTATCACCACTAGACGACACGAGCATCGTTTCGTACGTATATTAGACAGACCAGACGTGCATGAACGCATGTATATATATATACATATACACTCGTTTTATTACACCTCAAAATCCAACAAATTGTTGTTTTGAGGGAAGGTCACTAAGAAAAGCACATTCAGCGATATTTGTTAGAAAAGGTGAATTTTGTTGAAACAAGACAGATTATACAGAGATTAACAGTCATCGTATGTACCGCCAAGAAAGTACAAAGGCCACTGCGAGATTCGGTACCTTTCGGTCTATTCATACGGTTCAGAAAAGTTCATCTTTTTTTGTACATCCACTTCCCAAGCATTTTTGCTTCGCAGAAAGCTAGTTTTATTTTTCCCGCTTTGGGTAAATAGTCAGCAACTCGATTAATTTTATTCTTTTGCACTGGCTTCTGTAAATGTATAAAAAACACAGAGGTAGGTTGATCTGTTCATCTTTTTCTGCGTGAAAGAATCCAATTACGCATTTCTTATTTTGATGCAAATCCTTGTATGTTGTTGCTTTAGTAGAGTCCTGCAGTATCACTATATGAAACAGAGAGATTAATCTTTCATATCACAAATGCATAAATGTACGCACCATAACAATGTAATATGCAATGCCATCTGATCTATTCAGGCAGCATGAAAAATAGCGTACATTACTTTTTGAACGGCCTTCGTTTATGAATTTTATTAATGTTTAATCCTCTGATTTATACATTACTAGTGGAATTCAAATAATTTAGGAATAAATAATAAGTATGCGAAGATCCTCCCTGGGTGGAAGGACGTTTTTGTGTATAAATTAAGACAAAATAGAAAGAGTGTAAACGTCGAATCTTCAGGGATGACGAGGTAACGCATTCACAGATAAGCTTCGCGTTTGTCACGATCGCCAATTGTGAGGAAAAACATGTCGAGTTTTGTTAATGCATCGGAACACGTAAGACACGCCGGTGGTGCGATATCGCAGGAAGGTTATTTAAGCTTTCCAAGGGTTAATAGAGTGCAAGGTTACCGCATTTCAATTTCTTTTATACTTTACGCGCTTCATCAAATCTTTTACCCGTGAGGCAAATTTGCATATAATATAAACGTAAGAGCCACATGCAGTGCGAACTTTTAGAATTGTCTATTAACACAAATCTTACTCTTTAAACTTTTGTCATCCATTGAAAAATAATCGATACATATACATAATAAGGACGGTTCCTAATTTTTAGTTAGTTTTTTGAGTAAGATTAGCATTTTTATGAAACTTATTTATTGCATAGTTATGTGGAATTACAGAATAATAATAACAGCTTTCTAAATAATAATTTTATTTGTTCAGCACAATTCCTAGTCTGCACAAGTACAAAGGAATGTGTTTAATTTCAATATTTGCATTTCGGTTGTTGCCATGAAGCACTGCCAGATTTCTCCCGAGTTAATCTCAACAGACATTGGGGTTGATCTACATAAGTACCAAGAACCGTTCTTTAACAATTTACACGGCTAAAATTTTTAAACATTTGGTGCTTAAATAAATGCAAAGACATTTTTGTGTAGGCATTTAAAAATGTAGTAGACTCTTGCAAATTCAGTATATTATTGATATATATTTTATGCGATGTCTGACCAATTTTTTCTGGTTCCAGATGCAAATCAACAACTACAACAGTAACTAGAATACACCCTACATAAACTTGATTGTCGAATTTCCAAATACAATTGAAGGCGAGGATACTTATTATGAAGGATATGCAACAAAATATGGAATGTTTCAGAATGAGATATTCAAGAAAACCAGGGAGTTTATAAAGGAAGATGAGAGGTGTTGGAAAAGTAAGGAAGTCAGAGCACTATAAATGTATGCGTGTGTGAGTGTGTGTGTGTGCATGTGTTTGAGTGTGTGTACAGATTCATAGAGTAAATAATGTGGTCGCTAGAAATACTGATTATCTGATAATAATTTATTTACAAATGATAACTTCATAATACGTTTCGAAGAAAAAATAAAATAATGCAGTAAATTTAATATGTGAAAAAGAAGTTACTATATCCGACACAATACAATTCAAATAAATTTGAATGTAACATATTAAAGTTACAATCTGATATTTCATGCTCTTCTAGCGATATATATATATATATATATATATATATATATATATATTGTGTACAGAAAGTTGTTAGATGAGACAAATCATTGGTACCGTCGGTTTCAAGCCCGATAATAAGGACCGTTTAAGGTATCCTTATCAAGGTCTCTTCAGCCAATATTCGTCGGGAGAGCTTAATAAGGATATCTTAAACGGTCCTTATTATCGGGCTTGAAACCGACGGTACCAACGATTTGTCTCATCTAACAAATTAATGTACACAAAATATAAATTCGCTCTTACATTTCGGATTTTCCTTTTAATTGAGCACTTTGCTGGATTTCTTTTTCCAAAGAAACTAATCATACATATATATATATATATATATATATATATATATATATATATATATATATATATATGAGTGTGTGGGGGTGTTTGTGTGTGTGTGTGTGTGTGAGTAGATAACTGCTCTAGTAACTTGTTAAGGAAAATTTTAGAGGAAACTTTAATTTTCTGCAAAATACTAAAACAGTTTGACAGAAAAATCAAATTGATAAATATCTCCGTCAGGGTCTTATTGTGTAAACCTCTAAATGGAAACGTCAGAATTATTAACATCACAACAAAGAAATCAGATTATTTATATCCCGTAGCAATCAGTTTTTGGTAAAACCGGAGGATACATTGTACAAATTATGGAGGATTTTGATCGTTTAAGATCTCCAACTGAGATGTCAGAACGTTCTGTCAACATAAACTTGTTTTAAGCTTATCAAGCCTTAACACGGGGTTAACATTTAAACGGAGTTCATCCTAGCAAAATTCATTTAGTTTGGTTTAGTTATTTTTAAATCGCGTATCAACTGTTTCCAGGTTATTTATGCCGAATAAACTAATTCAAAGAGAAAAAATAAATTCTTGAATATATTTTTATGTTTTTTATACATTTAATGTTTCAGTATACCCTCATGTTTAATGCTTTCAATGTATCATTATATTAAATGCTTTCAATATATCATTAATTTTATTCTGTCAATATATCATTATCTTTCATGCTTTTAATATATCATTATATGTAATGCTTTAAATATATAATCATATTTAATGCTTTCAATATATATTTATATGCTTAATGCTTCAAATATATCATTATATTTAATGCTTTCAATATATCATTATTTTTAATGCTTTCAATATATTCTTATGATTAATGCTTTCAATATGTAATTATTTTAATGCTTTCAATATATCATTATATTTAATGCTTCAATGTATCATTATTTTTAATGCTTTCAATATATCATTATATTTAATGCTTTCAATGCATCATTATATTTAATGCTTTCAATATATCATTATATTTAATGCTTTCAATATATAATTCTATTTAATGCTTTCAATGTATTAGTATATTTTATGCTTTCAATATATCATTATATTTATTTATTTCAATATATCATTATATTTAATGCTTTCAGTAAATCATTATTTTTAATTTTTTCAATATATCATTACATTTAATACTTTCAATATATCATTATATTTAATACTTTCAATATATCATTATATTTAATGCTTTCATTATATCATTATATTTAATGCTTCCAATATATCATTATATTTAATGCATTCAATATATCATTATATTTAATACTTTCAATGTATCATTATATTTAATGCTTTCAATATATCATTATATTTATTTATTTCAATATATAATTATATTTAGTGCTTTCAACATATCATTATATTTAATTATTTCAATCTATCATTATATTAATGCTTTCAATATATCATTATATTTTATGCGTTCAATATATAATTATATTTAATGCTTTCAATGTATCATTATATTTAATACTTTCAATATATCATTATGTTATAGCTTTCAATATATCATTATTGTTTATGCTTTCAGTATATCATTATATTTAATGCTTTCAATATATCATTATGTTTAACACTTTCAATATATCATGTTTAATGCTGGCAATATATCATTATTTTAATGTTTTCAATATTTCATTATTTTTATGCTTTCAATATATAATTATGTTTAATGCTTTCAATATATTATTATAGGTAATGCATTCAATATATCATTATATTCAATGCTTCCAATATATACTTATTTTTAATGCTTTCAATATATCATTATGTTTAATGCTTTCAATATATCATTATTTTAATGCTTTCAATATATCATTATATTTGATGCTGTCAATATATCCTTATATGTTTAATATTTTCAATATATCAATATGTTTAATGCTTTCAATATATCATTATGTTCAATGCTTCAATATATCATTATTTATAATGCTTTCAATATATCCTTATATGTTTAATGTTTTCAATATATCCTTATATGTTTAATGTTTTCAATATATCAATATGTTTAATGTTTCAATATGTCATTATGTTTAATGCTTTAAATATATCTTTATAGATTATGCATCTAATATAGCATTATATTTAATGCTTTCAATATATCATTATATGTTTAATGCTTTAATATATCATTATATTTAAGGATTTCAATATATAATTATCTTTAATGCTTTCAATATATAATTATTTTTATGCTTTCAATATATCATTATGTTTAATGCTTCAATATATCATTATGTTTAATGCTTCAATATGTCATTATATTTAATGCTTTCAATATATCATTATATTTAATGCTTTCAATATATAATTATGCTTCTATCTTTCAATATATCATTATGTTTAATGTTTTCAATATATCATTATTTTTAATGCTTTCAATATATCATTATATCTGTAATGCTTTCAAGATATCATTATGTTTAATGCTTTCAATATATTCTTATATGTTTAAGTCTTACATATATCATTATATGCTTAATGCTTCAATATATAATTATTTTTAAAGCTTTCAATATATCATTATGTTCAATGCTTCCAATATATCCTTATATGTTTATTGTTTTAATATATACTTATATGTTAAATTCTGTCAATATATCATTATGTTTAATGCTTCAATATATTATTTTGTTTCATGGTTAAAATATATCATTATATTTAATTCTTCAATATACCCTTTTATGTTTAATATATCCTTATATGTTTAATGTTTTAATATATCCTTATATATTTAATGATTTCAATATATCTTTATATGTTTAATGCTTTCAAGATATCATTATTTGTAATGTTTCAATACATAATTATGTTTTATGCTTTCAATATACACTCATATGTTTAATTGTTTCAATATACACTTATATGTTTAATGCTTTCTTTATATGTTTAATGTTTCAATATATCATTATGTGTAATTTGTCAATATATCATTATGTTCAATGCTTTCAATATATCATGATGTTTAATTTCTCAATATATCCTTATATGTTTAATGCTTTCAATATATCTATTTATCTTTACGCGCTTTATACTGTCTATGCGTCAATATTTCACTATATCTTTATTCTTGCAATATATCATTATTTGTTATACTTTTAATATATCATTATGTGTCATGTTTTCGATATGCCTTTATATCGTTGAACTAGCATTTCAGCCCGGAGTTTCCCGGGTGTTTAGAGGTGTATATTTAGCAAAAAAAAAGCGGTATTTTTTTTTAACTTTGACCCTACTATAAAACCCTGAAAAATTTTATTTTGGGGCTACATTTAGATACATACCCAAGAAACATATATCTACATTTTCCAGTTTTTAGACCTAAAATGGCGGAGGAGGTTGGTAGAGTTCTCAAAGTTAAAATCGTCGACCTTTGACCTCTTAATAGCGAAATATCTGGCCGAAAACCGATTAAAAAGATTTTCCCAAATCTCTGTAATTTTATATCTAATTTCGAGTCTGTAGACTGAAAATTGACAGAGTTATTGCGTTGGGAAATGTACACAAACGCACAGACACACACACAGACACCTTCACTTTTATAGATATATAGATAATAATTCATAGTGTTTGGTTTTTTATGGTCACCCCTACCTTTGAATGTAAGTGGCTATTATCTCTTATCTTGCCTAGGAAAAATTAACAAGATTTTGCATTACATTTAATCTTCTGTAGAGCAGTACAGTCAGCGATGCATGTAGCATATAGGGAATTCCAAGGTCTAGTTGTTCGATGGAAGAAACTATTAGCGTAGAATGCTTTCCGGCATGTACTCGTTTTGTAGAGCTTTCTGTCATTTTGCTCTTGGCTTTGCAGAAAATGGTTGCTCTTTTGCAAGAGGAAAAAAAACACAATAACATTTTAAGTCACGAAGCCAATATCTTCAGAGAGAGAAAATGGGAAAACGAAAAAAAAGCACCTGGCAGGGTTGTTGTTTTTGATTATATCTTTTCTGGACACGATTAAGTTTTGCAAACAAACAAAAAATAAACATAAATAAATTTTAACTTACAGTACATTTGAGCCAGCAAGCCTATGTCTCTAAACAGCTTGATCTGGTAGCACCAGACCTATGACTATTTGAACTCATTCATAAGAAAATTGATTTGAACAAATCTTTGTACTGGCCAGGTGATTACAAATGTCAGATTTTTTATCGAAACCTTTTGAAAACGTCTATCAGGGGGGGACGTGTTGAACTACACAACAACACGCTCACACGAGCCATGAACGCAAAACACACCGAAAGTCAAAGAATTATGAAAATAATTAAATCATCTCTCACATTCTGAAAATTATAATAATTTGCTCGTTTGATTAACTTGTTGGATTGCATCGTCATATGATTCGCGGTGATTAAAAGACTACACCATTTGGTTGAGACGAATTAGTTACATTCCAGAGTCAGATTTTGTCGCGGTGTTACCGAAAACTGATTGCTACGGAATATAATTAATCTGATTTTTTTTGTTTTGATGTTAATAATTCTGACGTTTCCATTTAGAGAACAATAAAACCCTGACGGAGAAGATTAACAATTTTATTTTTCCGTTTGCAGAAAATTAATGTTTCCTCTAAAATATATCTTAACAATTTATTATAGTAGTAATCTGCTTACACACACACATACACACATACACACACAGATATATATATATATAAATAGATATATATATATATATATATATATCGCTAGAAAGGCATGAAATATCAGATTGTAAATTTAATTTTTTACATTCAATTTTATTTGAATTGTATTGTGTTGGATTTATTAACTTTTTTCAACGGATAAAATTTGGTGTATTATTACTTTGCTAATAGATTTTATTGTGTGTGGCGTATTGGCGTAAGTCGCTTTGCATGCAAAAGATTCGGGTTTCGAATTCTTAGAAAAGGTGAGAGCGAAACTCGAGTCTTACACTTCCAGTTTGTTGACTTCATGGCTTGTGTGAGCTGCGTCGTTGTGTGACTGTCGAAATACATAAATAAATGAATATATATATATATATATATACATATATACAGAGAGAGAGAAAGAGAGAGAGAGAGAGAGAGACCTTGTCTATCTGGGTAGGGAACTGTCTAACGCTAACCCACCTGTCACTTTCTGCTCTTCAGACTTGAAATTCAATATAAATGGAATTCGACCTGCAATACAGATTCGGTTTGGTTTATTGCTAGTAAATATATGTACTAAGGAGACAAAATGAAAAAAAGTACGAAATTTGGCAGGTGTAAGTGCTATTCTACGCATGCACCACTTCACATACGAGGGGCGTGCAATAAGTAATGCCCCTGACCCACTTCCCATAGTAGACCAGCGAAACTTGGCACAGTTATTAGTCTTTCTCTACATAGAAACCAACCAAGTTATGCATTTCTCCCATCGTTTGATGCAGTTCTGGAGACCGTTTTTTTTTAGAACAACCCAGGTTGGTCCTCCAACCACGACGTGACTTTAGAAATCAAGGCTGCATAATCTGGAATACGCTTTCCTTTCAAAAACAAGTTCATGGCTGAGAAAAGGTGAAAATCAGAGGCTGCAAGGTCAGGAGAGAAGGGAGAATGGGGGGGGGGGATTTCATAACTACCCGCCCGTGCTTCTGATCTGGCGAGTTGTGGACCGGAGCGTTGTCCTGCAGGAGGAGGGTACCTTTGCTGATCTTGCCCCGCCTCTTGATTTTGATAGTTTCTCTTAATTCCCTCAAAAGTGAAGCATAATAAGCTCCTGTAATTGTGGTACCCATTGTCAGGAAATCTGTCATCACTACTCCGTACTGGTCCAAGAAGACAGTGAGCATGACCGTGGCAGCGGAGGGCTGCACTCTTGCCTTCTTTGGAGGTAGTGAGTCCAAGTGCTCCCACTGCATTGACGGAGCTTTGGTCTCTGGATCATAGTGGTGGACCTAAGTTTCAAACTGACTCATCTTCTTGGCACATCTCCAAATTCATCCTCGAGCACTCGACGAGTTCTCGCTTCTGGAATGGTGTGAGCAACCTGGGAATCCATCTGGCAGGCACCTTATGCATATACAAATGGTCATGAATGATAGTTTCCACAGACCCTGTACTAATTTTGACATCTTGGGCTATTTGGCGAATAGTAATGCACCAATCTTCAAAAATGGCAGCCTCAACTTGACGGGCAGATGCCTCATCAATGGCAGAAAGGGGGCCGACCAAGTCTGTGAAATGTTTCCACAGACTTCCGGCCATGTTTGAATTCACGATGCCAGCGTTTTACAAAGTCATATGATGAAGTATTATCACAATAAGGTTCTTTCATTTCATCAAAAGTCTGCTGTGGTGTGCGTCCTTTCAAATACAAAAACCGGATCATTGCTCGACATTCAACAGGCTCCATTCCACACCTGACTCAGTTCAAACATCTGTAAAACAGATACCACAAATAGTTCAGAGTGTTAATTTGCCACATAACCCGTAGAGATATAAATCATTGCACATGCAAAATTTCAGCTAGATCAGATAACTGGAAGTCGGTCAAAGGCATTACTTATTGGACTCCCCTCGTATATATATTAAACAACATTATTTTCAAACAGCGGATGTGTATACACGTGGGTGACAGTAAAGAAATAAGGCTGGAAAACAGTATGTTTTGCTTTTGATTTTAGTTCATGCCACTTCATCATAAAATGCCATAAATATATTCTCTGCTTTTGAAATTACTAATATATAATGGTTACAATTTAATATCAGTATGGAAGTGACTTTACAAATACGAAATCTGCATAAATTTGTATACCATATTTCAGCATATTTCACGAGCTAGTATTCCGGACAGTCTGGTAGAATTATATATATATATATATATATATATATATATATATATATATATATATATATATATATATATGGGTGTGTGTGTGGAGGTGTATATACATATGTATCTATATGTGTCAGGTCATGTCATGTGCTACTGGTACCATGTAACCCAGTACTACCTGCCTCATGGTCGGGTCACCGGCGACTAAACTGGTTCCCCCACCAGACTTGTTTGGTGAGGAGGGCGGCTAGTCTCCCTGAAGGATAAAAAACAAGACCTTCCAAAGGGCGAATGAACTCTTTTTCTGGGTCAACGGCCAACTAGCACCGTGTATATTTGTGTGTGTGTGTGTATATGTGTATTGGGGTGGAGAGGGCTCCCGTAAGCCGTGGTGAAGGCAACCTTTCTAGGAGAAGCAAATCTCTGATTTAAAAAACCATAAAGCGGGAGACCAGTACCCGCATTAAGCTGGTCTGCAGTTTAATTTGTTGCTGGCTATCTTGCTCTTGCTCTTGCTTGTTGCTGGATCTCAACATTTTGAACCGAGAGAGAGACTTAGCGGTCGTACAAAGCTATGCCTCTGTAACATCATAGTTGTATAGATACTCCTTCAGGCATTTGGGCTCATGGATTTTAAATGTCTGAGGGAGTGGCACTCGTCTGACAAGACGTTGCAATCATCATATGTGTGTGTATATATATATATATATATATACACACATATATATATATATATATATATATATATATATATATATATATATATATATATTGCCTCTACCTGGCTTCCTCTTTTATTTTTCCTTCTTGTGTTTTTATATTGATTCCCCGGTTTATTTCTTTTCTTCCAATACTGAAATTTTTCTTTATTTACATTTTATTGTTTTTTATTTTTCAATTATTTTCTAACAATCTTTTCTCATTCGAGTGCTTTTTCATTCCTCTTTCCATGTCTACTCACACTTCTTCACCGTCATTTCCTACTATTCTTTGCCTCCGACTTATTTTCATGGTCTCCTATTACCTACCATATATACCGATTCTACATCCGTGTTACATCCTCCGTTTACCGTTTCGTATTTATTTTCTTCCTTTTCTTTTTATCGTTTTTTCCTCAGTAGCTTCTCACGATTTCTTTTATACTAACGCAAAGCGAATAATAAATAATAAAGATAGACATAAATAAATAAAAATGTCCTCCATTTTGATTCCTGAGATTTAATTCTATTACAGATAGGCATATCACATTTTGCATTTATAGGAATCTTTGTAAGAAATAAACACATACACTAGTTTTGTTGTCGTTGTTGTTATTCTGTTTTGTAGTTGTTGTCGTTGATCAATGTCGAATGACGTTGTTAATAATTTCAAACAACCACTCAGGATTTTATGGCGGGAATGCATCAAATATGGAATCATAAAAGTTCCAGTGACATGCGCAGTGAAACAGAACTGCGACATAGAAAAAAGATCCGATTCGAACGACGTGGTTTCATGGTAATAAGATATACGCATTCAGCCATTCATAAAAAAGAGAGAGCGAGAGAGGAGGAGAATACGGAAAAAGTGTTCGACTTAACATCATTCGATGCTTAGAAAAAGCAGGGGGAAAAATTACAGCTTTTATCCATATTGTAGGTATTTGCTATTTTTATTCTGTCATTTGTATTTTACTATTTGATAGTCACCAATAACGGAATATTCAGTTTAGTCGATATAGGTGGGTGAATCGGAGCGTTCTTATCCGGTTCTTATGACTGCACCGAAAGTAGAATCCAAAAGTAAAACATGGTACATTTATGTAAAATAAAAATAAAATACGCAACCAGAGAGACAAGGTGTTGCCTAAAATTGAATGGATCGAACAAATATTACACACTGTCAATAAATCCATCGACAATATTTCAATCAAGTCGATTGATTACCTGCTAGATTTGAGGGTCCACCACGATGAATCCGGTAGAAGGAACCTCCACCCAACGACGTAGTTGACAATACATTATTGTCTACATTTTACTGTAGAAAACATACAGTTGATTTTATGTAATTATTTATAATATAAGGTTTGAATCAAAGCTTAAAATTCAAAAGTCAAGTATCATGGATTAATTGTGCTCCAAACTAAAACATTCACATCATGCGGCCCCACGTTTTACTAATGATTTATACACTGAGTCCTTGTTGTGCGGTTATACAATTTCTTAAGTGCACTTCTGATGTTAATTGCTATAAGTGTGTAAACTTTGGTAAAAATCTCGATCGGTTATTCTTGTTTTCGATTATGAGTTTTCCATTGTTTTCTTAGGCATTTTGGTACAAAACCTATGCAAGAACACGCCCAGACACATAATGTATATTTGTGTAAAATAATTTTTTTAAAATAGGTTTAGCCATTTCGGAGTTTATAGAAAAACACTCTAACACAGAGACACAAAGTGCGTTTATATACAAAAATAGATAACGATGTAGCCAATATTAGGTTCTCTTACACCAAGTACCTGCTTTAAAATGCATTAATACATTATGAGCAGTTTAATAGTTCAGGAGTAAAAATAAATTTTTGGAAGTATGAGAATCAAACAGGCAAAAAGAAGCAATGTCTAAAATAGATATATTTAAATTGTGGCTATGAACCAACTCCTAAGCTTTTAAATAGTAGTTTATATTTGAACGAGTGTTCACTGTTATTTTTGTATTGTATATTCCTTTTCAAAAGGTAAAATCCAATATATAAAAACTATATGTCTGTCTGTCTGTCAACATATTTTCAAACATTATCTCCTGCGAAATTAACAATTGCAGAGCGGCGCTAGCGGCCTCAAATTATTGAATTATTTACGAACCGTTCTTTTTTTGGTCTTTAGCCGAATAAAATCGTTTTTAAGCCGTCAAAATAGCAAAAAAAAATCTTTAAACATTTTGTACATTCATCTGAAGTTCTTTTTATATTTAAGTTTTAATCAGTTCATATACGTGTCAGGTTGGTGCAGTGGAAACGTCACTAGCTTTGAACGCTACAGTTTTGCTTTCAGTTTCGAGTCTAGCTGATGGATCCCAAATACTTTCTTTTTACTTTGAAAATGACGAATTGTAATTGTAGGTCAATTTTCTTTTTGTAGTGTATATTCTTATTCAACATTTGTAATAGTTGAATATTTCTCAAATATATATATATAAGAGGCAATATCGATAAAAGTTTTATTTCGCTTTTGGTTACGAAATTAACTCTTTCATATGTTCAAGGGCAATCAATTTTTTCTCGCATTATACGTTCCTTATTCTAATTTTTTAATTGTTGAGCATGATTTTATTATTAATAAGGTGTATATATATATATATATATATATATATATATATATAAGTATGTATATGTATGATTATAAACTAAATAAATAAATATTGTTTAAATATTAGCTTATCGGAATTTATTCGTATACTAGGTGATAAAAATTTAATCAAATATAATCTATTATACTGCAGTCTAGGGTCTATATTGCAACTATATGTTCACTGGATGATTGTCATTATACTTGATAAATAATTAGTTATAGTAATTCAAAAATCATTTTATATAGGTTTACTAAATAACGCGGACAGATACAATTATATGAAGCATTAAACTGCTTTACTTTATTAAAGTTCAGTCGTTTTTTTTTCTTACTAATTGATGACACATTATTTAGAAAATCGCATAATAATAGCAAGTCTATATGATGATTGCGACGTCTTTGCAGATGAGTACCACTCCGTCGGTCACTGAACGTCTATGTGCCCGGAGATGAGTTTTGTCCTACCAGCGACTTGCACACCCTCAAGCAGGCATGACACTTAAAACGGGCATTGATTTTTATGAAAATAACAGCAACTGAACCCGTATAATCGTGCAATTTCATGTGATTAACAAGACCTGCCTTGGATAACAGAGCCAGGTCACACACCTCACGGATCCAAAGATCTCCATGATCGGGCGGCAAGGTATAGCGTTATTACATGCTCCCTTCAGTTTCGCTTGGTCAAAGTGTTCTGCATCTCTGTATTTAAATGACATCCACTACTTGCGCTCATACGCTAGGGACTCCCAATGTAAACACGAACATTAAAGCTCACCAGACTTCTTGATGCTATCACGAAAAAGTTCGTTTTTTTTGTGTGTCTTTTACCAAGAAGATCACCATAAAACAATGACTTTGTTAGTCGATAGTCATCAAGCTGGACAAGAAGACCCGCCCAATGCATCTGATTCTTGATAACAATGGTAGCAATACTGGCTGTTTACGCCCTACTTAAGACATATGCATCCGGGACAAAACTATCCCACTTTAAGCCTGTACTGACTACAAAAAATTAAATATCGAACTTGTTCATTGATTGAGATTGTCGGACTGACTTCCTCATCTTGTTTGTTAACGTCACAACGTTTCGGCCGTTTTGCCCTCCGGTC
>NC_136506.1:7704166-7781666 GCF_053919585.1 Euprymna scolopes | reverse complement strand
AAGATAATTTTCGCGAAAATATATTTTTTATATCAACTTTGTTTCCATTCGTAACCAAGAGTGACAAACAAACTCATGTTTCCTTACAAAGAGAAAAGGTTATATATATAATAATATAAATATACAAGAAATAAATGTTACCATAGTCAATACAAGTAATTTTTATGGTAGAAAAGTTCATTGGTTTGCATTTTTAAGTAGTTTGTAAAAAAAAAAAATTAATTCACGAAGCGGTTTACAAAAATCAAAATAGGAGCAACTTTTAAATAGAGAGCCACGTTTTCAATTCGAAGGAGGGGCACTTGAGCATTCTGTGTTAACAACTTAAGAGAGTTCTATCAACGTAAGGACTATTTATAAGCATATTTTAATGTTTTCCGTTATTTTATGCCTGAGGAATATTCGATTATGAAATATGTAGTTTATATAAAAATTCATTTAAGTAGTTATCGCCTCAAATTTCGCTTTAATTTCGGTTCGCTGAAATTATTTCAAGTAAAGAGCATTAAAAACTATTTCAAAACAAAAAAAAAAACATGAACTGAACTTTTGACTATGTTAACATTTATTTATTGTATATTTATTTTTCGGGTAGTCGTTTGTTGGCGTTTCTGCTAAACACTCTTACTAAATAATATCGACGAAATATCGAAAAACAAAGAAACAAAAACAGTTTTGAAAAATAATGAAGTTTTACTTATTTAGTAACATAATCCGAAACAGCAGAATGGGATATTTAAAAAAGTAAACACGTAATCACCCTCTTTTGGATTATTTGGATCCAAAATACACCTACGGTATTCAATTCAGAACATACAATTATTTAAACGCCACTTTCTATCGGAACAGCTCCAACCTTTGCTAACACTATCCTTGTAGTAATTATCAAACCGGAGTTGTTTATACTTGACCGTGTTTAGCAGGCGACGAGGATATCTGCTGGGCAAATCAAGCAGTTCTGTAATAATATAAAGGACATATGCAACGGTTTAGCCAATGTCTTCGAGCATACTTTGAACGTAATGGACACGGAAATTCTAGACGAAATTTCTCGTCAGATGACAATCGCCAAGTGAAGTTTTGAAAACCCACTTTGTCATTCGACCTCATTTTAGTTGGGTTAGCTCAAGTTACCGAAAAGAAGGAAAGAAAAGAAGAAACAATACTAAAACAGAATCATCAGTTGCAATGTCCACTACTCAATGGGAAATCTAACACAGAAGAACTAAAGTTGACTGTCGTCGAAAATTGACAGTCAGTTCCTGCGGGTGCGGTTGGGGGGGGGGGTAGTAGTGAAAAACAAGAGTTTAATGGATTGCTGCAAGAAAGAGTTATCAATAAGGAAACAATACAAAACATAAAATCCAGAAAAAAAGGAAATAAATGGAAACGAAAACAAAAATAAAATAATAAAAAAAATAAGATTTTAAGAAAAGACAAATATGTAAAAATATAGCTATAAGATTGAAGAGAAAGAAAAAAAAGCATTTTTGAGTAAATATTTTTATTGTGTTTTTATTTTTACTTTTTTTTCCTAGACGTGCGCCCGCCATTTTCTGTTGGAACCACTTATTTGACAGCTTCTAGTCAAATTGAGAATGTCGGTTTTTGAGCAAAACGGAAAGTAACCAGTCTCTACGCAACGCTACGAAAATTGCGAATAGCGGACCCACCTCTCAATTTCTTTGCTTTATTATTATTTATCAATATATGTAAAATATTCGTTATTTAGAAATCATATGAGCAAATTTATGTGCTAAAAAAATATAAATGGGGCTGATCTTTGTACGTTCGTAGGTAAAACTCTTTCAGTAGTCGTTCATGTGCACAAATATAAAATAATATTTTCCTTTACTTTTGTAGCGAAACTGATATTGTATGAATAGTAATAGAAAATATTTACATAAATTTATGTAGATACAAAAAGTTATATATATATATATATATATATATATATATATATATATATATATATATATATATATATATATATATATGTATATAGTCATCTACATAGAGTACTCTTTCGCTTTTTTACAGCTCATCAGTGCGGCTAGACAGGCAACTACCTGTATATAACAACAAATATATATATATATGATGATTGCAACGTCTTGTCAGACGAGTTCCACTCCCTCAGACACTTATAGTCCATGAACCCAAAAATGACGTCCATCGCAACAGGACCATTTTTATAGACAAATGCCTGAGGGAGTATCTATACATAGATGATGTTACAGAACCTTAGCTTTGTACGACAGCTAAGTCTGTCTCTCGGTTCCAAATGTTGAGATCCAGCAACAAGAAAGAGCAAGATAGCCAGCTCAAGTTAAATTGCAGACCAGCTTAATGCGGGTACTGGTATCCCGCTTTATGTTTTTTTTTTAATCAGGGATTTGCTTCTCTTAGAAAAGTTGCTTACGGGAGCACTCATCACACCAGCACACACATAAATACACTTTACTTTTGCTTAGAACTGTTTATATAGGGCGTGGATAATAATATCTAGGATTTGAGAACGCGTGTGGCATATAGATTTATTTACGTCGATTTTTACAAAATTATTGCTATTTTGGATTCTCGCGTGTTGATTCGGCTTTTTCGTATAAAAAGCGAAACAAATTCAAACGTATGTGTACTCGGCATCACGCCGGAAAACGTCCGGAAGCAATCAGCTTTGATCAATCTTGTATATCAGACAACTGCTATTCAATCTGGACAATTGGGAGCTGGTTTCCTCCTCCCCAACATCTGCTGGGGAAAAAACAGTCAAATTTTGGTAAACAAAGCCAAACGCTGCCTCCCAGCAAAAGTTAACTGCGTGATTCTATTTGACCTTCTTAATTGGGTCAAATCTAAACAGCAGAGTTAAATCTTATTGCGGACACCTGTTTTTTAGAGTTAAATAAATAAATTCAAACGTGTATCCTTTGTATGTCGCGGTGACCCAATGGTTAACGTCTTATGTTTTTGCTTTTTTTCACACTTTAATTTCCAACTTTGCCTCAAGGGGTCGGGTTCGATCCTCATACTCACCTACCAAAACTTTTTTTATTATTTTAACCCCTCCCGGAGTTTTGATTTACCCAAAACCACACACACCTCCAAACACCCGGACAACGCCCCCCCCGCTAGTTGGTTTATAAAATACGTTACGTTATTCTTGTCACTTTAGATGCACTTCAGGATGTTATTGTTATTTGTAAATATTTTTTATTAATTTTTGTTTTGTTTTTAGTTTTCATTAACTCTGCTTCAAATATTTCAAGTTTGGGATTATAACTAGTGTCTTCGTGAATATATGCATTGTCTATCAAAGTGCTTATAAAATTGAATCAGAGATGGGAATGTTGAATAATCAGGTGTTTAGCAATCGCACCTTCCCTATATTTTTATGTAAATATCATACATATTATTTTGCTGTAAAATTTATTGTATATTTTGCAAACAGCTTCCCACTGTTGTGAAGTATTTCCTCCTTTGAAACGCCTTGGAATAAGGTTTTTCTCATTTTATTTGTACTCCTTTTCGAATGATTTAAAATTTGTATTCGTTTATTATAGATTTATAGTTTTTATTTATTTATAGATTTTTATTATATATATATATATAATATATATATATATATATATATATATATATATATATATATAATGTAAACAGTGTATATTCCAAATTAGGTGATGTTGACCATCTTACAATGTATTCATTTGTCCGTTGACATTCACAATTCCTGACAGCACTTGTCTCGTAGCGCAGAATCATTTATTTAATTATTATATCAATCAATGAATCCATTCTTTCCTTAAATCCCTAAAACAATGAATTACTCATGGGGATTTCTCATCAAGAAATATTTCACGTTGGATGTGAAGATAACCATGTTGTAGTCAATTGGAAAGTAGATAAATCGAACAGAGTTCTATAGGCATGCAGTTCTAAGAAGATGCTTTGTTATTAGAATCTACGTTTGGGTTTAGGCAAAGGTGAGGATTAGGGAAAATTATTTATATTTGTTTCAGCCAGACGAGTGTTTTTCGTGAATGTCAGGACAGGGTGGACCATAGATTGGATATCAGACGAATACTTACCTGACAATAATGATAAAGCTGAGAGAGAGAGAGAGAGAGAGAGAGAGAGAGTCGCAACGTCCTTCATATAAAAACAAGTTGCAGGGAAGAAGAAATGAAGTCCCCATTAGTTAAATGCACATGGGCGTGCATACAAAATCAGAAAGAGAAGTTGCAATAAAAGAGAAATAGAAGATAATTTCCATTCTCTACCAATTGTCTTCTTGAAATTTGGAATATAGACTTTTATCATTAATTTGTTATATGCTCTTTAAATACATTGGGCTTCATAGATTGATGATTGGTATAAATAAAAGGCGAAATATAATTGAAAAAAAAAACATATTTCTACATACACACACACTAACACACACAATCACACAAATACACACACACACACTAACACACACACACACGTATATATATATATATATATATATATATATATATATATATATATATAAAGTTAGGGTAAATATATTCACAACTAAGAACTAACGAACGTTTTTAGTGTATATTGTAGGTTGAGGTAAATTTATTATTGGTCAAATGCTGCGAGTTAATCGTGGTAAACCCATTATAGTAACTACTGTTGGGGTTGTTGTTATTAAAATAGTCGTAAGGTTTTGGAGTGTTCTGATCGGTCATTGGTTATTGTGTTATTTGGGATCATGTCTCGGCAATAATGTCAGCGTGCAAGAATATACAGTGTCCTTATGTATGCCGTCATTATTTTGAGGACAGGCTTATAATGTTGGTAGTTACATTTATTTATACTGGTCATATTTGGGGGAGAGGCCAAAGCTTTTGTTTATTTTCATGTTATTGGGTGAAATGATTGTTTGCGCTAAATTAGGCATGTTTATGCTATAATTATAGAGTTATCTTTTAATATTGTACGGTATGTTTCTTTTTTATTTTCGAGCTTAAATGTGGATTGAAGTGGAGTTCATTCTTCTTAGTTTTCTATTTTTCTTATTTTGCTTGTGATTAGACTTTCTATTGGTATTAGCATTTTGAGGATTGGCTTATGGTTAATTAATTATTTTAATTATTTATTCGTAGGGTTTTTGTTGTATTTCTCGAATTTCCTCCAGCATTAAACGTTAAAAATTGCTCAAAGGTGTTTTTGGTCAGCTGATAGATTCGAAGTGCATTGGAAGATAGTATTTGTTAGAGATTTTGGATGATTTGATTGCTTAATCACATAAAATAGATTCAAATTAAGTTTATGGTGCGGGGGATTAAGATTCAGAAATTTAATGGAGTAGAACATTCCGTGAAATAAATAAAATTTTGTTTGGGAAAATTTTATTTTTTCTGAATCAAAATTTAAATATAAAAAACTTTAAATTGTAAAATTGTTGACTGTAAAACTGTGAATAATTAAGTTTTGTTTAGCAAAATTATTTTTTCCCAGTGGAATTTAAATATATATATATATATATATATATATATATATATATATATATATATATATATATATAACCTCTAAAATTAAACGACGGATTACATATATATATATATATATATATATATATATATATATATATATATATATATTTTTTTTTTTTTTTGGAGTTTTGTATATTTAGGCAGAATTTCATTATTCGCGCATATTTTATTGAAGAGGATCTTCGTTCTTCTTTTTATGATCTTTCTTTCGAATTTTTCTTGTTTTCGTACACGTATTTTTGTTGTGGGATCCAAAGTTCTTATAAAGTCCCCTAGTTTACCGAACGTTTTCGGTCTCGATTTACCATCGTCAGGGTTGTTCTTCCTGTGCATACTACTTATTGATTGATTTGTTCTCGGTCGTTTTACTGTTTTTATTACTAATTTACTATGTGTAGTTTCGCCTAATTTGATTTTTTTTTAGATCATAAAAAGAAGAACGAAGATTCTCTTCAATAAAATATGCGCGAATATATATATATATATATATAGAGAGAGAGAGAGAAAGAGAGAGAGAGTGAGAGGGTGTGTGTGTGTGTGTGTGTGCGTGTGTGTAAAATTTAGAGCCAGTTAAAAACATAGGGTAATAATAGTAGCACCTGAGCCCCGGCATTTCCTAAGAAAATTGATCAACACCAAAGAACTTGCTCCTACACTCGTTGAACCTCATATTATACATTTTCATCAATAGTAAAGACCAGTGTATAAAATGCAAGCGTTTATGTAATGCTAGCTTCAATTTTCAATTAACAGCGAAAGCAAATCGATGGATTCATAAGAAATCGAACCTGACACGCCCAGTTCGTCAGTCCACACTGATATGCTCAACACATTAGAACGTTGAATGCGCAGATTAAATAAACGTACTTTATCAGATATATTTGTTCTCTTTATATGGATTGTCGATAATTCCAGAAAGCTCATTTTTAACAGAAAAAAACAAAAAAGAATTTTGCCTTCAGTCTATCAAATCTCATTACTAATTTAAAAATATTTTGTTTTACGAACATTTGTTCTACTTTTTAGAATACTTCCGGTTTAATCATTTGCATCAGTATAAAACGCGCCTCGCGTTTGCCTTAGGGAGATTTGTAAACCTTTAATTTACGTCGTGTGTTTATTGCGATCTCATTTTACTGTTCCTTTCCGTTCAGTAATATTTTTTATATTAAATCAAAAGTGTTTTGCCTTTAGGTTCATGCATCTCTAGATAGAAATAGTCTTCATGTTTAGTGCAGGGTTTTAAATGTGGTTTATTCTGCTTTATCAGTTTGTATGCATGTATTCCTTATGTTGAAATCAGCAGTATTGTTCGTATGTATTGCTTACGTTTGAATGAGATTTTTCTTTGGTTTGGTAGCAGTTTCATTATCTGTACCTTTCTACGATCTTGCTTCCTCTGCAGAATTGCCGTCTCACAGAAATTATCTGAGGCTTTTCAATTAAATCATAATATTAACTGGCTAGAATTTTATAGGACAACTAAAATTAACCTAAAAAGGATAAATATTCCTCTAAAATACTTCTGTCTACAATTATCTAAAGACTTTTATTTATATTACTAATCTTACTAATCTTCTAAAATCGCATAATCTTTTTTTTTTGTTTCAGCCCTTATCTTATTGCTCTAACCTACTTAAAAATTCAATATTAAATATATTTTTTATGAATGTGCTGAATAGCAAAATTATATCGAACCTGATGTAATATTTTGATAATGACATTTTCTATTTGGATATTAAAATCTCAAATCCGTTTGTTGTTTCAACCCGTATTTTCTTTCTTTATGTCCCTTAAAAAGATTTCTATCTTCATGATATTTTCTATATATGCGTTGAATAGCAACATTATATTTACTATTCTGCTAATGATTTTCCTCTGAGGAGATGAGTCTACTTCGAAAATCTATGTATTAAATACATTATTTTCAATATTGTATTATTTGTTCAAAGAATATTTTGGAGGAAAATTATATTTATCTGGATGATATTTAAATATACAACAAAATGTAAATTTTTAATTTGCTCTATATAGTATACTGAGTACTGTTATTTGACTGGAATTGTCTTATACAAAAATATTATCTCCCAAAAATATTTTGTAAGATGTGATGCACGATTCTTTAATCTGTGATCGAATTCATTTAATTATTCTAATAAATAATATATATACGTGCGTATGTTCTTTTCTGTTTTCTACTTAATTCTTGTGCCCCATGAAATGTTGTTTTTTTGTGTGTTTGTGTGTGTGTATTTAATGGCTATGTATGATATATGTATTTATCTATGTGTATGCGTATGCACATTCTACTTCTATGTGTGCATGCGTGTATGTATTGTTGAAGATATATTTCTCATACATACACTTGCCTTGACATGTTTATACACTTTAACAACTTGTTGAGCTTTATATTGTCCCGCTAAGTCTCCTCTTATATATATATATATATATTCTGTATGTATATATATATTCTGTATATATATATATATATATATATATATATATATATATATATATATATATATATATATATACAGAATATAAATATACATACAGAATATATATATATATATAAGTGACCTTGTCAGTGTGTCCAAAAAATCTCTACCAAACTACTTTCTGAATATTTTGTATAGAGAGTTAAAATTTTATGCATATATAGGAAATTTGGACCTACAGCACACTTTTGGTTTTGTTTTTAGTCAATAAAATAACTGCTATCGGTCAAAATTGAAAAAAACAATCATTGACCTTAACTTGGTGTAAGTAGACTATACCATATTTTTTTCTGCGCATGCGTTAATTAAAAGTTATTTAGGTTAAACAACGTTTTTTTTTCAGTTTTTGATAGGTATGGATTTAGGTCATACGCTAAACGTATAAAGCTGAAGACCTATGTGTTTTGGTTTCGATTCTAGCTGATAGCACACAAGTCATTTTTTTCACTTTTGAAATCACTTAAGTACAGTATAATAATCGATAGAGAATTGGCTCTTGAATAATAAATACGAAATCTGCATTGAACGTATTTTACAACCGGGCAACGCCGGGCGGCCTGCTAGTATCCCATTCCCTTGACTGTTTTGCCCCTGTGTTTTATTTTGCCGGATTTCTCTTGTTTCTTACCCCTCAATTTAAAACTTTAAATTTAATTTCAATTGCACTAATATTGATATTCGAAAATGTGTGACTATATTAATACTCGGCTTTTTAAAGATTCTAATGATCGTAGATGACGTACAAAAGAGCTACTATCTATGCCTTGTATCTCTCTTTATCGTATCCCTGCAACTTACGTCTCCAGTTGATGCCCCCTACTTCAAAGTGGCACTGTGCATTGTTTGAAGTTGTAATTGAATTTTAAAAAATATACGAATAATCTTTTTTTATTATTTTATTCTATTTTACTCTTTTCGGTTTTCCGGGGGACTTACAATAAAACATCAAGTTAGGATTATATTTTCGTGTACATATTTGCTTTTATCAGGGAACCAAAAATCGTCTTAAGGTTTACTTTTAAAAACTTTTATAATTATGACGTTGTAAAATTTAAAAGAATATATGTGAGACCGTCACAGTCGACAATGACGTGCTTTACAGTAAAAGGTTCTTGGCATGTCAAGCATTTTTAAGTGTTTTCGTGTTTCGTCCTTCAATTTAAAATTAACCAAAAATTTGGATATCAGCAATATACTCCATTCAAGATTATTTGCTCAAATATTGGACTGTTTAGAGAATAGAATCGAATTGATCGTGCTAATGTGATTCAAATTATTATTTTATGATTCACAACGCATGAGCGAAGGCGTTATATTGTAAAAAAGTCATATTCAGCAATTCACAGATTCTATATATTGGCTTGCAGAAAATGTGTTTTAGACTATTTTTTCTGGGAAAGATGATTTAATCAATTAGGACTGCTTTCAGGGCATAAAACATCGCTTTATGGGAGAGTGAAGCCGTTATGGCGCTATGACGTTTCAAAGCAAGAGGTGTAAATTGATAAAGCCGGACTCGTTTATACATTCGTAAGTTGTTTTTCCCTCTTTCTATATTTTAGCGAGATTAGTTTAGGCCTTTTTTATGGCATAAGCTAAAATAATCGTCGCAAATCGGATGGAGAACAGACGTTTTGCGCATCTCTCTTTTTTATTGCTTATCGCATTTTGTTTGTTTTTTCTGCAGAAAAACATCGTTTGGCCATATCTTTACCAACATCACGCCATGCTTCAGTGAGAAAACGAGGTATGAGGGAAATTAAAGGGAGACAATTATGTTATTTTCTCGTTTTATTCCCATCTCAAATTCGGTTTATTTATAGGTGTGTTCTGTGTGAACAATATTTTTGTAGCATACAAAAATACGAGAATATGCGCATTTTTCAATCTCGAGATGATAGTCTTGAACATATTGACGCATGACTGTTGGTGTCGTTATTTCCTCAAATGTTCCACGGCAAACAGTACTCCTGGCTTTTTTTCACGAGTATTCTCAACCAGAGAAGATGTGACTTAAATATATTCTACGGATGTTTGGTTATCTGATTCATGTCCGATAAATTTCTCGTACTCATTCTCTAAGGCAAAAATTCCTAACAAAGGGTAAATGTACTCTAAAGGGATAAAAATGAAATACTCTGGCGTAAATAATTTGGTTACCTCTAATTAAAATGCTTATGTGAATCAGGATTCTCAAGCTTAGTACTAATAAAGAAACCGTCTAGAAACCTACGACGAGAAAAACCTTGTCAGAAACATGGATCTTCATTAACAAACTAAATGACTCAATGAATCACGGTCTTCACCCTGATAATAATTTTGGTTTTTCTGTTCATTACTTTTTGTAATACAAATTAGCTTCATAATTTTCTAATTAGAAAATGTTAGTTTTTTTTATGAGATATGAATGTTTCATACTAGTTTTTAGAATGAAAATGTTATTTTTAACCTTGATTTTCTGTCACTTTATATTGGCTAGGAAGTTTTTGTATTGAAGTATGAAGGCAAATGGAGAAATACTTCAGTCATAAACTCAACAAGACATAAGCAAAGTCACAAGAGACTCCCATATTCCATTCTCTTTGATAAACTTGTATATCTTCCATTTTCGCACTTCACTATACAATATTATTTAATTACGGCTAAACATGATTTATCTTTTTATTCAATCGTTCATTTTATTTAGTTTATTTCTATGACTGTTTGCATGTCTGTATATGCTATATGAATGTATAATTAATTCTTGATTTTTGCAAAAAGCAATGTTTGTACTGTCGGGACACCACAAAGTAGAAGTAGAATAATCGGGGGACCTCTAGAGTTTTATTAAATTTTAACGGACGATGGACGTTCCGATACGGATGTCCTCTATTTTTATTCCGCCTGAATGGATCAGAATTGCTTGTAATTTGCATTGTTATAATTGTCGAACATATGCATTTATGATCTGAAAGTTTCATTTCTCCATTGCAGATATTTGCGGTGTGAGACTCCAACAAAGCAACTTCTGTCGTGGACATGCGTAGAAAGCAGAGATTCGTCATCGAATTCCCTGAAAAAGCGCATAAATAATGGCGATGATTATGTGGAAAATATATTCCAATGCAGAGAACGTTGTTCTTTTTAATGTTACTACTCCTGCCGTCGTATCTCTAATACTTTTTCAGATTTAAATAGGAGGTTTTACTTTTGGGGCGGCCACTGTAGTTTATATTTTTGTTTTTATTAACTTAGCAAATTACTATTACTATTCGTAATTCTCACTGCAATGTGAAAGGATAAATTACACTTTTGTGGCACAAAGCAATAACGGGCGCTTTTTTACGCGGGCTTAACCAATTTTCGGGCCAAGAGAGATAACACGATTTACTCGATGTTCATAAAAACTACCTTATAACCAACTGATAGAAAAAACAGCAAAGGATTGTGCTTTTTCTGTTAGTTTGGTTGGTTTCAGTATTTCCGGTGAGGATGTATTAGTGCAGCAATATTATCCCTATATATTTCGTGAAAGTAATTATAATGAATGCGACGCGATGTGGCGATGCTATAGTCCCTGAAACTTGACAGACCGTGTAAGTAATATCAGATCTGACATTCTGTGGTGTACTTTGTAACAAACCCAGGTGTGGAAACTCAATATGTAGGAAAATGAAAATACTAGAGCTATTGTAGAAAGTAGTTAAATGTTAGTTTACGCCTATTGCCTTGGTAGTCCTGATACTCTGGAAAGATACATGGATTAACTTAGTAGACCTAAACGATAAATAGTACGGTGAACAGCACTCCAATTTGTTGTAAGTCCAATTAATCAATATTACTTACTTCACACGAGGGTAATATTAGATAGAATGTGAGCCTTATCATCTCTCAAAAATTTCTGACATACATTTAGTTGGCTCAGATAGTATGAAATATGATACTGTTATTCAAGGCTGTAAATGATCTGATGCCCGGGTTTCAAAATCTAGTGTTTGTAGACTTTTATACTAATGGGTCACTTGTTATGAAGGCCAAGAGGTCATTCGAGGATAAAGACTAGAGATTTTCGATCAATAATCCGGAAACAATAGTTGGTTGGAAAATTAAGAAAAATTGATTATTTAAAAGGACGGCTCAACAAGTATCTGCAAATCAGCAAACTCGTGGTCTACTTTTGTGATGTCATGTCACACTGATATTTTTCCTGGGGGATAAATTGCTTATCAAATTATAAAAGCCATGACAGGACTTTTAAAATTCCGTAAAGATTTCCGATTCCCATAAAAAGAATTCCGATTCTCATAGAAAGATTCCCGAGTTTTACAGAAATATTATTGAGTTCAGTAAAATAGGCCTGTAGACAGCCAGTGGTCACCTCATCCGAAATGTTATGAAAATAACACGCATTCCAAGTAAGAACTGTAGACAAAGAATCCAAATATAATGTTTTTTAAACAGTGTGAATGATAATTGCTTACATTTATAATACACAAAAAAATTAACATGTAAACGCGGGGGCCGCATATAACGACAGGTTACTATGGCTAAAATTTGCATGTTAATCCTGCGAATATAAAGTGCGGGCATACGTGCAAATTGCAATTACAAACGTTTAATTATTTGGGCAAATAGCAATTTCAATCACGTTCGTGTATTTAAATATAGTCATTTAACACCGTATGTAATTACATGTGGAATTATTCTGACAAGAAACCTAATGCACACAGATATACCGATGTATACGCTTCGTTCACACACACACACACACACACACTAACACTCTCACAAACACATTCATATATATATATATATATATATATATATATATATATAATCTTTGAAGTTTTTAACCTTTAAAACTATACAAAAAATATGATTTAATCATTCGTTAGAAAACCATCTAGTCAGTAAGTTATTTAATCACCTGCAATCACTGGATCAACTCGCTCTCGAATTTACTATATTACCAATAATTTATTTTTCAAGGGATCATCAGTTGTTTACCATGAAACACTGTTTCGGGGCTTTAAAAACAAAACAGTATATTACATCATGGCTCTCCAGCAGTCTTGATCAAACACCACCACCCTTAATCTTAGGAAGAAGACATGTTACAAACATTTGATCCAATTTCCTATTCTTAATTGCAGTTACTAAACTTTCCATACTATAAAAATGAATTTCTTATCTGTGTGATTCATCAATTTCCACATTTAAAATGGATATATTTTTTAATTTATCAGTCTTGTATTTAAAAGATTACGGATTAATCCATATAACTACTTATCACCCCCATTATGATTAGTATTTAGTATATTTACATTCTTATTTAAAATTATATATATAAAGGTTAAAAATATTTGTACATATATACACTTTTTTTATCACTTTATTATATGTAATTATAAATAAATTTTATACATTGCTAATATAGTTTGGGATTTCCTTTATTAATATAGTCTGGTTTATCTTAAACGATTCAAAAGCATCAGGATAACGAACAAATGCTTTATTTAACTGTTTAAATATTTTATTTTTATCCCCATTTTGTTTTATCATCCTTATATATATATATATATATATATATATATATATATATATATATATATATATATACACCATAAGTGATTAAAGACACTTGAAAAATCCTTTAAATAGACACTTATCATGACATGAGAAACTCTGCAGGTGGTACGAAGTATAAACATATGAAAAAAGCTATAGAAAACATAGATAAAATATGGATAGGAATTCATTTGTCTGTTCAATAAGGAAAAAAACGTCATTGGTTGAAGGGACTAGAAATGCTCGTTACACCTAGGCATTTGGAAGCCTAACGCTTTTTTTCTTTTCTGATAAAAAGCATTATGCTTCGAAACGCCTAGGTATAATGAACATTTATAGCCCATACTTCAAATATGTGTTTTTCTTTATTGAAGTCAAATACATCCATATATGCCTCTCTTTCTCTCTCTCTTCCTCTCTCCCTCATATATATATATATATGTGTGTGTGTGTGTGTGTGTGTTTGTGTGTGTTTTTGTGTGTATGTATATTATTTCTATTATTATTTCTATTATTATTATTATTATTATTATTATTATTATTATTATTACATTCATCTTCAAAAACAGTTATGCAAATATTTTCTGTATTTACTTCGAAAGTGGTCTAAAACTAAGTAGGGCTATGTTGTAACTTTAGAATATATATATATATATATATATACATATATATATATATATATATATATATATATATATATATATATATATATATATATGTATATATATATACTTGTACTTTTTGTAGAAAAAGAAATCCCATACAGTGCTCTATTATTAGGGAAAAACCTTTCTCGAAATAAGAGCAATATATTTTTTTGTATAATATATACAGGAATTTACATCGGTAGTCGGTACCGACGGTTTCAAGCCCGGTAGTTGAGGACTGCTCTTAATGTCCGCCTCAGGCTCTCTTCAGCCGACTCTCATCGATGAGAGTCGGCTGAAGAGAGCCTGAGGCGGACATTAAGAGCAGTCCTCAACTACCGGGTTTGAAACCGTCGGTACCGACTACCGATGTAAATTCCTGTATATATTATACAAATATATATATATATATATATATATATATATATATATATATATATATATATATATCGAAACCTGAAATCTGTATCATTGGCACAACATAATCTAGAACAATGTTTTTATAGATCTGCGCGTTTACTCGAGTTTGTAACCGGACAAGAGGTGTTGTACCTTCGCTTGAAAACATTCGTAATACCATGACAGTTGAGGCCCCAAACTTGACACTTTTCTTAGTACACTTTGTACTTAATCTTTCACTAACACGTCTCTTAGATTGTTTTTCCTATCATTTTCAAATAAATTAAACTTGCTTTCATCCCTGAAAAATATTTTGCCCAATTTTCATATGTCCAAATTACATACCTGTTTGCAGACTCTAATGTATTTGTCTTATTCTTCGAAGTAACAAGTGTTTTCTTTTCGGGGGTTTGATTTGAGGGCTCTTTTTTTTTTGCAGTCGTCTAGAAACAGTCTATCCTGATACATTACCCCTTTTTATTTTTGTGCAAGACTAAAAACGGTCCTTTAATGACATACGTTGCATTATTCGATCTTCTCTTGCCGAAGTTTACTAGGGTTTGCCGGTTTTAAAAGCACTACTATTTTGCCAGTATCATTGTAGGATTTAACAACCCTGCATACAGCACACTTGGAACGTTTCGCTTTTTCTGAAATCTATCTAATGGTGCGCTTTTCCTTGTGTAGCTTCATAATAGTTGTCTCACAGAGTAATCGAGTTTTTGGAGTTTCGCCATGGTGCCGGCTGATGCAAGGTTTAAAATGACTAAGTAATACTTATTCTTTGGAGGATATCAAAAAGTTTGAATATAGCATACTGTTTACAGTGTTTTTCTCAATTTACTCTCTTACTTTTGGACGTTCCTATTTTGCAAATAAATACATAATTGTTCTAATTCTTTTTCTATCCTTTGCAAATGATTTAAATTTTAGCATAGTGTTATGGATGATAAGTCTACCTGTTGTGAAAATTTCAGTTTTTCACAGTTGGTATTTCTAACAAATATTAGTTTTTAAATTTTGTTCATTAGTTTTGGGCGCAATTAGGGTGAAGTTTCGATGACACTGCGGGCCTTATTTGATTGGGGATTCGTAACAGAGCAAGAGGTATGAGGGTAGTCGAAATTACGCAATATATTATCTGCTATAAGAGTTGTTAACAAAGAGAATAGCGTCAGGCGCTAAAAAGTATTAAGACCGATAAGGAGAACCGAGTTTACGTGAAGAATAAAAAGGAATGGATCTAATATATGGAAAAAGAAAGATTACATGAGAAACGCAAGAAGTTTTAGAGTCGATTTCTCATCGAAAACTTAGCTTTCCATGAGAATCCTAAGAAGAAAAGGTGCTCGCCTATGATTGAAAAACATGGGCTTAAAATATATTAATTTATTATGATTTTTTAAAATTTTATTTCGGACTATTATTCATATCTTTATTAGTTGTTGTTTTCATCTTACTTGGTTGTTGTTGTTTCACGACGTTTCGGCCAACTATTCCCCTGGCCTTCGTCAGGAGGTAACCGCGACGGATAGGAACTTCGAATCTCCTAACTGCATTCTCAGCAATCACTGCCATCCGTAGTTGTTGTCGTCTCACCACGTTTTGGCCAAGTAAACCTCTGGATTGAAACCGCTATCTTCAGAAATTGTGCATCTGGAACCGTAGAGATCCAACGTCTGTATCACCTGCGCTACGGGCCCCGAAGGGCGATCAAGGTTGGATTCTTTGATCTTATAAATCTACGTTTATTTATTATCTGATCTTCCATATTCGGGCCCGTACCGATTGGTATATATATATATATATATATATATATATATATATATATATTATTCCTTAATTGGAATTCATTTTTGAGATAAGCATTATATATATTAATTTATTATTATATATTTTTTAATTTCGGACTATTATTCTCATCTTTATTAGTTGTTGCTTTCATCTTTATTGTTTATTGTTTTTTTTTCACGACGTTTAAACAACAACCAATAAAGATGAAAACAACAACTATTAAAGATGAGAATAACTGTCCGAAATAAAAGAAAAAATAATAAATTAATATATATAATGCTCATCTCAAAAATGAATTCCAGTTAAGGAATAATATATACGAGCTTAAAAGTTTCGTTGAATCTTAATAAGAGATCAGTGAAACTATTAAATGCTGAGAGATTAAACTTAAACAAGTCCGACGCTCTTGTCGATATGCAGGTATTCGAGGACGCTTCGAAAAATTTAACAAGAATAAGGGATGAAAAATACGATAAATTCTTATGAGAAACTCATAGAAAAAATGGAGGTTGAGAAATGGAGGCTATCGCCAGAACAGGCGGTAATGTATTATTAAGTAAACGAGAGAAAGAAAGGAACCGTGTACATTGCAGACATCGACCAACAAATAATGATACAATTTATTTAGGTAATGCGCATGCGCATTGGTGGATTTTTTTATATGAGGAAATAACGAGCTTGAATTATACATTGGAATGGATCGGCCTGTTTCTTTTCAACTTACTATTCGCTCTTTTTGCATGGGTTCTTTTTTTCTATTTTCTCTTGGATTCTTCTTCCTTCCTCAATTAACTTTACTTATTTTCTCCGGTTTCTATTCAATCTCTCCTTCGATAGTATTATCGATCACTTTCCAATCATCTTCCCTTCTCTAAATCTCACCTCATACACACAACGCTCTTCTCGTTTTCTATTCTTGACTTCTCTCTCCAACTTCTCTAAGATTATTCATATTTTTTTAAATTTTACTCTTTTTCAACTCAAGCAAGATATTGCCACTTGGACTTAGGCTATGTTTGCAGGAGCCAATTGTGACTCGTGTCTAAAAGGGAACACTGGGAAGTTGAGAAGCGAGATTCTGTTAATATGACATTTAAATTCATTCGGCTTAGTACAATTTGCGAAAAGCTAAACATGAGGGAAATTGCAAACTGCAGCAACCCGGGGTAAGAAATTATTAAAGTAGAAAACTTTCAGACATCTAGGCAACGCTTGTCAGATTAGTCGGGAGTGTTTACACCGAAAGGCACAAACATATAAGTTTAACGACGCATATTATATTGCAGTGTAAAACAGGCACATGGATGCAACATTATGGCGATGGGACAGTGGTCGGAGCTTGGTTAATAGTAGGGACCTCTTTAAACTGAGACTACTTCTTTTTTGTTAAACCATGAGAGACGAGCGGTAAATGCACTAACACAGATATGGCAAAATACTCCATACATAAGCAAATTATGGCCTTATAAATATATCGGCTACTCCCTTTATCGTTTTACTCCACCCCTTTATTTTATGCCTTTCTGTAGATCACAAAATTCATTGTTAAGATTCAAAAATAACAATTCGAAAGTGATGCAATATATAGACAGCATTGCGGATTTTCAAATTCACGCCTTTTCGTCCATGCTACACATCTGTTATTTAACATGCCTTTGTAATTTAGTTAGATAGCTAAACATAAAACGTATTGACTTACACTTGAAATTTTAACATCTAATAAAGATTTCCTTAGACATAACTCTTACTTAGCGGTTGTCTGTTGTGCTACTGGTCTATGGTTGAGTGAATGAGGCCAATCTATCCACGTGGATTAAGTAAAGAGTTTAGTAAAGAATGCCTTACAAGCTCCGAAGTTCAGCACAAGAATTCCAGAGTAAGATGAGATGCATTTTAAAAAAGTCGAAGGTTACATCGGCCAACATCCTCTTAGGATGACATATAAAATGAAACCAGTAGTCCGAATTGTTCAAATGATATCGAATATAAATCATCATCTAAAAAACACGGAACAGAAAATGTAATGTTAGTACTTCTAAAGAGATAATCATTAACATACTGATCATGACCTCTTTCAGAAGGTACAGACAATAGATACTGCTAGTTTAACTGTAAATCAAGGGTTGAGCATCGTTTGACCACATCTCTCCAGAAATGGTACTTTAAATTCTATTGACAGTGAGACGTCCAGGGCAATTGGAAACGATGCGGAGATAAACAGAGAGCACAGACACGCCTGGTATTCGAAAATGGTCACCCATTTAGTGATGATTAGGTTCAACTTTGCTTAACTTCACTGATCAAACTGGCAACGGATTATACGTGATATAATAATATATATTCAGATATAATATATTATATATATATATTTGATGGATCAGATATAATATATATGAAATATAATATATAATTTATATATATATATATATATATAGAGAGAGAGAGAGAGAAAGAGAGAGAGAGAAGGGGACAGATAAAAGCGTAGACGCAGAGAGAAAAAGAAAAACTTACTAAATTTTAAAGTTATACCAGACTATAATGAACAATAAAACGCTTATATGGTTGACCTCTATAGAATTATCGAAATAGTATGAGCCTTCTGGTGAGATTTAACAATAAGATTATATGAGACAGATCCGTTGCGACCGGATACAGTGTCAGGCTCAATCTTTCCAAACTATATTTATCCGTAGATTGAACGTTTAATATTTTGAATGGATGATATTAAAAATAACATAAATATTAGTTACTTAACATGCATGCCTGGACACGAGTGATAGAAAGAACACAATTTCGAGTCTAATAAAATAGGTAAATGTCAAATTCAGTAAAGATTCAGCGTGGTTACAATAACACTATAAGTGAGAATAGTAATCTTACTAATTCAATGTAGTTCACTTGTAAAGCACTCATGAATAAATTACACAGGAAAAGCATTCAACCAAGCACCGAAACAAATCAATCACACTGAGAATCTCTAATCTATATGCTCTATTATTTATCTCTATATATCCACAGAAAATGTTATATGGAGATATATAGAATACTAGCTGGAGGTCCCTCGTTACTCGGTAGTACAATGCGCTTAAACATTATGTTTTACTTAATGCAGATTGCGTATGGTTATAGAATCAATCCTCTATTGATTATTATATATAACGATAAATAATTTAACTGATGAACTAATTCGGAAAGAAAAATAATAATGATAATGTCGTTCATCAAATTCTGTTGGTGTTTTTGTTGAGTTACAATATCACGTCAGCTGATATTAAGACTTAATTATAGATGCCATGGCAAAGATACTTCTAATTAATGTTTAGTTTAAAAATGTGCGAACGAAGAAATGATTTTCGGCGATTGTGAACGGTACATATTATTTTATGTTAAATTAAACTCATTAACAAGAAAAATTAAAATTAAATTTTGAGGTTTACCCGGGCTTGATCAGGGAATCATTCGGCTTGCATTCTAATGTTCTACAACTAAGCTATATCCCCAGATGACAATATATTTATTGCTTAGTAAAAAATGATTTGCAAATATTTTATTATTTCCTTTGGCCGGTGTAACGTAAACTATTTCCCTGTAAAAATTGTGCTTTTTATCTATAAGAGAGGAAAACTATATTTGTACAATTTTCTAAAATGAATTGCCGAGATTTTATTACTTTTATCGACCGGTGTAACGTAAAATATTCTCTTCTGTTGTTTTTTTTTTTTATCTACAAGAGAGAAAAGACTGTCTTTATGGTCGGATTTTTGCAATTTTTTAAATACTTATCTAGTGAATTTCTGTATAAAATATATCTAGGAATACGAATCGGGCGAATTTGTGTGAAAGTTGCAAAAGATAGGCTGAGCCGTTTTGGAACCTATGAGGAAAAAAATCACACACAAGAAGTGTGTTTATATAAAATTGTAGATATAGATATTCAGTATTTACTTCAACAATGCTTTCTACATGATTAGAGCAAGGTATTCATGACGATTAATCTACACAGAGGCTAAGATAAGGCCTCGATGTAGCTTACTTGATGTAACTATATTTTAGTAACATAATGATTTCCGTTGTGGTAATATCACGATTTCTTGATGTATATTTTATATATTGAGCAATAAAAGCGTGTCGCTCAGTTCAGGACTTGTAAAAGAAATAACTGCAGCGTAGAAAGAGCCTAGCGGGAAAACCGAACAGGACTGCTCAAACATTTTTGATAGGCCAGCGTGCACTTTACTTTAGTGCGCTTGTTTTTCAAAACCTCACCTGATCATATGTGTAAGCGCTTGAAATAAAGCCAAATAAACTCAGTCTCCTTTCGATGCATTTTGCGATAATATTTCCCCGTAATCATTACCCGCTTCGTCCGGTTCCACTATCTTTATGCTTTTTATATTTCCACCATTTGATTTGGGTCCCATTTTTTAGAAGTGATTTGAGTGAGGCTTTTCAAACATTTTTTCTACTCAGTTTCTCTAATTCATTTCTTAATATCTACTAGTTTAAATTATGTGTTATGTTTATTTTTCAGTCATGCCTTGTAGACGATATTAAACTATCTCAAGTATATTTTGCTATCTCTTCGTTTAACCGCGAAATTTGTCCTAAAATGTATCAGTCTGATCGTCTATCGATGTAATCGTTTTCATCAATATACTTATCCCAATTACGTGAATTGTCTGTGACAATGTTTGTTGTTGTTTTTTGTGTTCTTTAAGTGTGATGAAGCTTTCTAACTTAGGTGGTTGCTTTTATAAATATTATTCCCTCAGTTATACTTCATTATGTGCTATTGCCTGGTCTTTGATATTTTTATCATCTTATCTAGTATCACAAGTGTAGTTATTTTAATGTCCTTATCCTCGAGAATTACGTTGCTTAATTTCCAATGTTTCAGTGATCAAACTAATGTAGAGTGTATCTGTTCAATAAATCAATACATAAGCAGCTTGTTTGGTATATTTTTAAGATCTCTGCAGCTCAGCCGGGATTCGCTCCTAAGTCGTGCCATACCAATAAAATTTTACTTAATGTCTTTTTACATTATAAAATGAAGATTAAATTAGAGTTTAAATGAAAAAAAATTGCGAAAGGAATGACACCCTCCCCTACATCTCGCTGTAGTAGCGAAGGAAAATATTAGTCATCGGTTGATCGTCGACCATTGCCGTTCTGATTATATATGTATATAGAGAAACAAAATAGGAATGAAGAAAAACGGTTAACAATATCGCAAACGAATGAATAATTGATCATAAGCGTGCATTTGTCTCTGTTCATAAAAGCAGGTTTGGTGATTCATAAGTAAATGTAGGCAGGATAAGTAATAACTGATGTTTGCATTTCGAATCTCAATGTAGAAGCGATGTCTTTTATATTCCACACTGATGAATCATAAAAAGGATGAAACATGTTTGCGGATGACAATATTATATTCATGTGTATGTGTCTGATTATTAGTTATTTGCGTCGCCATCGTTATCTTGATATTCTCTCTATTCATATTTATCCTCGTTGAACTCCTTTCTTTTTTTTTTTCATTCTACCATTTTAACGTGTTTCTCTATCTCTATACAGATCGTCTTTCTGGGGAAACTATACTTTCCTCTTCGTTGTTTTAGTTATGTTTTTCTCTTCTTTTCTCTTAAATTATTGCTCAGCTGATTACCTTGTAGTTCGGCGTGTCTACCATATTTAGTCATTATCCTTATCCGATATGCATAGTTTATTTCCTCGGCATTTTTTACCCTCGTTCTCATCGTATTCTTCCAGCTGGGACAAATCCATTACTCATAGAAACGTATGCGATTAACTGCTTTTCCCAAAGAGAGAATATCGACATTCCGACTATTTTAGTTGATTGTAAGTTACTATTAAGCATTGCGAAATATATAAACGAAAAACAGTATTCTCTCTTCAGTCTATATCTTTCTCTTACTTCTTCTCTCTCTCTCTCTCTCTCTCTCTCTCTCTATATATATATATATATATATAGAGAGAGAGAGAGAAAGAGGGAGAGAAAGAGAAAGAGAGAGACTGTGTGAGAGAAGGCAAGAAAGAAAGAGAAGAGTCTTTAGCGTTTTTCGGTTATATATTTTGCAGTGCATAAAAGTAAACTGCACTCAACTAAAATCGTTGAAATGTCGATATTCTCTCTTTGAAAAAGCAATTAACCCCATGCAATATATATATATATATATGTGTGTGTGTGTGTGTGTGTGTGTGTGTGTGTATATATATATACCTAGTTGCCTCTGTATATATATATATACATATATATATATATATATATATATATATATATATATATATATATATATATATATATATATATATATACCAGAGGAAACTAGGTGTACATATATATACAAGAGGCAACTAGGTGTATATATATATATATTCTCTTATATATATATATATATATACACCTAGTTGTCTCTTGTATATATATATATATATATACACACACACGTATATACGTGTGTGTATATATATACATGTATATATATATATATGCAAGATGCAACTAGGTGTACATGTATATACAAGAGGCAAATAGGTATATATATATATATATATATATATATATATATATATATATATATATATATATATATATATGGTGTTATAATGGAATAATTCCAGGAGGAAATCCGGGTATGAGAGCTCAATGTAGTAAACAGAGCAATAACATAAAAATATAACACGGAAATTACATAATTGTCGATGCAATAATTTATTTCAACCTTATGGTATTTTCAAGCATCTAAACTAGGCAATTACATTTTTGAGACTGAAATAAATAAAGAAAAAGAATCGGGCCTCGACCGTCAAAAAAACCAGAGGGGGTGGTATTAGCAATCCACTTAATACATTTTATAGAGAGGGTGGGAGAGATTTAAAAAAAAAATTTTTTCTAACAAAGAAATTTTTGAAGCAAACAAAAAATTATACAATAAAGCACTAGAGATAAACGGATACAGTGAAAAACTCACATATATTAAGAAGGAAAATAAAAATAAAAATGAATCTAAGAACAGAGGCCTGAAAATAATATGGTTTAATCCCCCTTATAACCAACTATCCAACATAAACATAGGGAAAGTATTTTTGAACCTAATAGATAAGCATTTTACCATAAATAATCCACTTAGGAAGATCTTTAATAGAAAAACCATTAAAATAAGTTACTCGTGCACTAAAAACATGGATAGAATAATGAGCACTCATAATAATAAAATATTAAACAACTCTAATAAAAATAAGCTTACAGTAGACAAATGTAACTGCCAAGTGAAAAATAACTGCCCACTGGACGGTAATTGTAAAGTTGAGTGCGTAGTTTATAAGGCCACGATCCACCCAGAAGATAATAATAGGGACAAAAAAGTTTACTTCGGTATCTCCGCCGGAAACTGGAAACAGCATTTTTATGACCATAATCATTCTTTCAATAACCCAGAACTTAAGAACAAAACCGAGTTAGCAAAACAATGGTGGTTATTAAAACATGAGAACCGATCCCCAGTGGTTTCATAGTCAATCCTATGTTATTCGGTTGTTCCTAACGGCTTTAGGCAGAGATGCAGTTTATGTCTCGAGGAAAAAATAAGAATCCTGAAGTACGAACACAATACTCTCTTAAATAAACGAGATGAACTGATGGCCAGATGTAGGCATAAATGTAAATTTAAAATAACCAATAACTCCAGATCCGACGAACAAATAATTCTATAACAGTAAAGAGACCGAATTTAATACCACTAGATTATTTACGACAAACCCTCCCACCCCAACCCACTGGCAACTATAGTGCTGTCCGGTATATACTTGATGATATTTGTTGTCCGAAATCTTAGTTGGGTGTACTTATTCTGAAGTACCTGTTTATCCAAATAACTTATAAATAAATGAGATAGCTTTAAGATAATAATTATCTGCAGAGGAAGATAATACATTAGTTAATAAACTGATTTAAGTCAAAAAGATCAAATACTACCACTAGACATTATTAGATTTAATATAAACTAACACAAAACTTTAAAATAATAACTATTTTATTTATTTATTTATTTATGCGTGCATGAAAGTACTTGTGTGTACGGTATGAATAAAAGTAGTATATTAACCAAAACTATATACGTCCTATGGAATTGGGGGCGACTAATAAGGCAATTTTCTGCATCTTAATCAATTAGGAAGTGAAATATTAGTGAGCAAAATTACAACGACCGCTATAATCACCAATAAAATTAATTACATAAAAATATCTAAAATATTAACTACATAAGACTCAATTTTTTTGAATTCATAGTAATATATTACAAATACAATATTTAAATGCATTATAAGATAATATTTATTTCTAACTAATTTTAACATGATAACATACAGATAGTTTTAAAACTTTGTATATAAACTTTTTATTTATTTATCTTTTAATAAACTTACTTTCCACGACTAAATTAACTATATGAGGCGCGTTTAATCTCCATTTTCTTTCCCTTCTCTTTCTCAGAGATTCTAGCCTAATAAAACCATATGGCAGGCAGCGGATGGTCACTCTCTTCTTTTTTTTCTTCTTCTCTTTCCCTTACGCGCTGTTTATTTTATTTCCTTATCTCTATATCCGTATATTTCTCCCTCTTCTTCCTAGGTTAGTAAACGCGTGTCAAGGTATTTACGTGTAAGAACGTGCATGTTTAGGGGCGTGTGTGTGTATGTGCGTGTGTGTGTGTGTTGCGTGTGTGTTTGTGTGTGTCTGTTGTTACGTTGAGCTACCAGACACCCGTTATAAGTATAATAATGTTCTTGTTGTTTTTTTCAAAAAAATCCCTCCCACCCTCTCTATAAAATGTATTAAGTGGATTGCTACTACCACCCCCTCTGGTTTTGTGACGGTCGAGGCCCGATTATTTTTCTTTCTTTATTTCAGTATCAAAAATGTAATTGTCTAGTTTAGATGCTTGAAAATACCATAAGGTTGAAATAAATTACTGCATCGACAATTATGTAATTTCCGTGATATATATATATATATATATATATATATATATATATATATATATATATATATATATATATATATATATATATATATATATAAGAGGCAACTAGGTGTTGCCGGATCGTAAAATACACTTATATATGATATTTTAATAAATGCAGACTTCATATTTAATACAACAGAAATAATTCTCTGTAATCAAGTGACTTCAAACATTATAAAACATCAGCTGAAATTGAAACAAAAATACTTCAGCCATAGTTGTTATTTAGAGATTCACTATTCGTCATAAATATCTGATCTATCGCCGCATACTACAAACTGATTTAATTTTGCATATAATTTATAACGATCATCATTTTCTACCAATCTGTGTCAAAGAAAAATCGGTTTCGTCATATTACTTTAGATTTTCAGATTATTTTTATGAAAAATGGTCAATTCACGTTATAGTGAAGTTTATTCTGTGCCATTTTCTAAAATTCAGAATGTGTCTACAATTTAGCAATATTCGGCAAATAGTGCACTGTCTATTTTTATTTTATTTAATTTTTTTTTACCTTCCTTGCTTTCAACTACATTACCAAATCAAGTTTTATACCGCAAGCCCGTCACTGCAGGTGTATCTATGTTGGCACGCAGCACGCATAAATCAAATAAAACATATCAAAACACTAACGCACACGTATCACATCCACATGCGGATGCGTGCACACACGTACACATACACACAATCCCTACCTTTTTCGCTCTATCTCTCTCTTTCAGTCTTACACACACGGAGGCATACACACAGACACTAATGTACGCGCGCATACACACACACAAGTGAAAAGAAAAAATCACGAATTTAAACCCATGCACACCCATACACACACACAGCAAACATTAAAAAAAGAAAGTCAAAAACAGAAATGAACATAAACATCTCCTCCCACCCTAACACTGACCTTGCCAAATGGAGCGACCAGTGACCTCATGACATGAACCTTAAGCCAAGTCCATTGCAGGCATCTAATAAACGATGCTAAATAATGTTGATCGATATATTTCAGCGAAGGAACTTGCCCTCTTCAGATAGTTTTTCTCTTTTAGGGCTGTTTGTTTTTTTACATGGCAGACACCACTTATCTAGGCCCGGGGGCCAGTCGATGATAAGGGATATTGTGTGGACAGTAATCAAGTGGATGCTATCGTAGTAATCGTTAGTAATGGAGATTTGATAAATTGGATTAGTTAAGGGTGTGGGTTATTAGGAATTTGTTTATGTTGGACTTGAAGACAACCAAGTTGTAGTCAGGTGGGAAACAGGCAAACGGAAAGAGTTCTACAGGCGTGCAATTCTAAGAAAGAAGCTTTGTTCATGTACTATTAGGCGGGACAAGTTCGTTTAGTTGTTATTCACCGTTGTTTATTTTTTAATCCAGGATGCACTTGGCGTGTGCTAATGAACAACTAAACGGGCTTTTACTGTCTAGTAATACAACCATGAGGGGTAAGAGAAAAAAAATATTGATAAAGATGAGTTCCCACGCCGAAATATATCGGTAAACATTATTTGGAATTGTTTATTCTTTATGTTGGAGATATTCGAAACGTATTTTTTTACATACGTGTTCTATTTTGATTTCATATAATCATTTACGAATATCTAAGTTTAGTATTTATAGTCATTTTATAATTAGAGGTTATTTCAGGGAAATTCCAGTTTTTCTTGGAAAAAATTACATATTAATTAGTAAAAAATTACATATTAATTAGTAAAAAATCAACTTTTATTAAGTATCTGACGGTAGTCTTATTTTATTGTTTTTTCCCCATCGTAATTTAATAAAAGTTATTAATGGTTGTGTATATTATTCAAGTAGAAATGATAGCAAAAGGGAGATAAATCGTGATTTTTAATAGAAACATTTTTTTTATTAAAATTATGTCAAAATGTTTTAACAAAAGAAATTAAGTAATTATAATTAATCCAAACTACACATGTGAATATATAGATTAAAAAAATCTTTTGTAGTATATGTTATTTTGTTGTTATTTCTATATAGATAGATTTTACTGGCATTTCTGATGTCAGGTGATATTGAATAGAGACAGTCTTCGTCTTTGTATCAATGTCCTTAGAGTGTTGCAGCGGTTATGATTGGATGGACGGAAATGGTATAAACAGAATGAGAGATGTTAATCTTGATTGAAAGACTGCTTGTTAAGAACCCAGCAATAAAACGAGAAGAAAAACAAGAGAGTTAATGTCGGCCGTTTTTTGTTGTTGGCTGGCATCGCCATTATCAATATGCTTACAGCTGATTTCCCCGTAGCTTTGCCTTTTTTTTTTTTTTTTTTTTTTTGCCGTGCGACGGACATTGCTTATGGCGGCTAAAGACGCGGGAATACTTCCATTCGCTTATTCGCTGTCAAGCCATTTTTGTCACATGCTTTGCCCTTTATTATATAACAACTTGAAGTGAATTAGAAACCAAAAAAAAGGATAAACAGAACTGAACTTAACTAATTGAAAACTATATATATAAAAGAGACATAATTTAAAGACAAATACAAAGACCATAATGAGATTTTTTTGTTATACGGTCTAGACTGAGCCGGGAAACGACATAATGAAGTTAATTGAGCTCGTATATGTATACGTTGTTTCCTGTGCTCATTCGTGCGAGGGCATAATCACAAAATTACAATATTAGAGTATTGTTACTAAAAGGGAATATTCTTATCTATCGTAGATATACATACAAATACATGTTACTTTGCAACCTATTGCAGCATTTGCTAGTGATTTAAAGTTGATTTAAACGCTATCCATCAACGTAGGTTAAGCGTTACAAACTTTACATTAAACTTCTAAGGTGACGTAACATAAAGAAAAAAAAACAGTTGGAATTTCATTTTGAAGTTTCTGATTTGATAATCATGCCCGTATTCCTTTATTTTCTTTCAAAATTGATGAGCTTCTTTTGTTCTGATGAGTAAAGGGCGGAATAAATAAAACGAATTGGCATGAAAATGACTTAAATAATTCTGCTCTACGAAACAGGTGCTGCCGAAAATTGAACATTTTAACATGATTAAAAAATAACCGGTAATATGGATAACATCTTTAAATTTTTAATATAGACTGATCATTTATTTGTACATGCTATAGTTTAATAAAGTTTCATAGATTAATGGATTGCTATAAATAAAAAGTGAAATATTATTGAATAAACATATTTTCTCACAATCATTTATATATATACATATATATATATATATATATATATACGTATATTAGTTACGAGGTGGACGTATGACGATATATATATATATATATATATATATATATATAAATCGTCGTACATCGTCCTCGTTTATATACATAAATTATCATCAATTGTCCTCGTAACTAATCAACTCTCTTCAATCATAATACACTTCATTGTTAAACTGAAAATATTTCTATTACATTAACCCTTATTCCTTAGTAGCTTGTGGGCCTCATAAATAGTGACTCAACGTTAGGATCGTCGTTTCGGTTCAGTTGAACTGAATGGTTTCTCCATGGAATAAAGTAGGTGCTCTTATAAGCATGTGGAACTGACTATCACTCCAGAAATTAAATAGAAATTTACATGAAATATATTGGTACTCTTCCAGAAAGAGATAATATATATTCAATATTTGTATAAGTAAGATACCTTTTAAGATAGAGTAATTCCTCCACAAATGATAGAGAACGAATCACGGAGCAAGTATTCGCAGATTATACCGCCCTGGTGGTAGAGAATCGTAAACTGCTTCTTATGTAGTGCACAGAAGATCGACGTTAACATTTTCATAGGAAAATTGAAAAAAAAATCCCTGTCTTTTTCTCTCTTACTTTCCCTCTATGTCCTGCTCCAAATAAGTCTATCTACATGTTCCACAAATCCCAAAGCGCAACATGACAAATCTCCAGGAAAAAAAAACAAGAATAAACATAGAACCCCATCCTCTAATGTGGACCTATACTAGCATGTCTCTTTCTCCAACATCACGGGTCTACGTTCCAAGCTTCCAGAAGTTGAAAAACAATTACAAAGCCGGACATATTCTTTATAAGTGAAACTGGCATAGGGCCGACAACTTCCCTAGATGAGTTCATAATAAAAAGACCCTCTAACTTAACATCTAAATCTAAATCTGATGACCAAGATCGCCATTGGCATGGACGGTGTGCCTATATTAAAGATGGTTTTCCATGTGGTAGGGATATCTCCAGAGAAGACCCTAATTTACCATATATGTGTTTCCGGGTTGCACTAGCTTACACCACTGCATTTATATTTGCCCTCTATCGCCCCCAGAACAGGGGGTTACTATCTTTAAGAATATATCTGAGAAAATTGACCACATACTATCTTCTCATTCGCATGTGCGGTGACTTCAATGTCGATAATGTGGAATGGCTGACGCACTCAAATAAGACCGATGACGAGGGAAGATTCTGTCATGATTTTGCCATTGCCTATGACCTCACTCAGATTGTTCACGAACCCACTCGCGTGTCCGATACTACCGGTCAGTATGCAAGCCTTCTATACATTTTTCTCACAACTTCCCCTGAGCTATGTTCATGTTCCGTTCTATCTCCTCTGGGATCCTCCGACCAGGTCGTTGTATTAGTTAAGATAAAAATTAAATGTAAAAAGTCTTCAGAGTACCTCTCCACCGTACTGTATATCGATACTCTATGGCTGACTGTAATAGCTTCCGTACATTCATATCTGATCTGAAACCTAAAAGCCAGCTATGGTTCTCCCCAGAATGTGTTGCTGCCATCGCGCACAGAAATCACTCCCTCTCAGTACAGACCAATGAGTCTCCTGTGTATCATGAGTAAGTTGTTGGAATCCATATAAAATAAAGAAGTAGTCAACCACCTCACCAGGAACAACCTTGTTAGTGACATGCAATATGGTTTCCTCTCCGCAAGACCTACAGCATATGTGCTAACATTTATATCGCATATGATTAATGAATCTCTTGACAAAGGCTTCCTTTCCAGGGCAATTGCTCTTGACATATCGAAGACTTTCGATAAGCTATGGTATAAGGCCCTACTTCACAAGATTTCCAACTACGGTATCACTGAAAATGTTTTCTAAATTATCATGAATCATTTCTCTCCGAAAGGTTCATAAGAGTATTTGTAGATGGGCAGAAATCAGAGGCCTACAGTATTAATGCTGGAGTCCCCCAAAGGTCCATCCTGTGTCCTCCCAATCTACATCAATGATCTCCCAAAACATATACTTAAATCATCCGTTGACATCTATGCTGATGACACGGCCATCTATAGCAACACATCAAAAGCCGTAAATGACAAAGTTCTCTGATTCTCTCTCTTCTTATCTTGAGCGCGTGGTACAATGGGAGGAGAGGTGGCTGGTTACTTTTAATGCATCTAAAACCAAGCTTCTATCTTTACATCATCAACGCTCTGCTCCCCATCTGGCATCAATTGAAATGGATGACTCTCATCTTGGGGACGCTCCATGTTTTGACAAGCTTCTGGGTTTGACCTTTACTCCTGATCTTAAATGGAACACGTTCACCAGGTATGTTGCCCAGGGACGCTGGGAAAATAGTGGGATCCTTCTACCGCTCCTGAAGATATCTCACTTCTGATGCAATTCTCTATCTGAATAACAGCAAAGTACGTCCAAGAATGGAGTACTGCTGCCACATCTGGACAGGAGCTGCTAAAAGCAGTTTATCCTGCCCTGACAGAGTACAAAATAGACTTCGTGGCTTAGTGGGGGATTCCCTTTTCTCTTCCCTGAATCCTCTCTCCCGCAGAAGAGACGTTCCGAGCCTGTCTTTGTTTTATCGTTATTTTCATGGCAAGTGCCCGTCTGAGCTCCAATCTCTGACCCCCCTCGCCAATTTTCACGAGAAACACCCGTCTAGCTGAAACTACTGTCATTAATTTTCCCCACTCTTTATCTGTGCCTAAATCAAACGTAGATTCCATGAGCAGAGCTTTTTTCTTAGAAGTGTACGACTGTGGAACTCTCTTCTGTTTAACTCTTTCCCACCTGACTACAACTTAGATGTCTTCAAGTCCAACATAAACAAGTTGCTGACAAACCGCTCTCTTAAGTAAGACACCCAATCAAATATTCAATACTAATGATTACTACGATACTATCCTATTGATTACTGTACACGCAATAACCCTTATCCCCGAGTGGCATCCGGGCATTGATAAGTGGTGACTTCCAGGTAAAAAAAAAAAATTAAGTGATGTACTTGCTAGCATCTGACATACGGCAATAAGCCATCCATTAAAATAAATGGCGAATATCTAAAAGTAGTTTCAACATTTAAAAACCTTGAAAAGATGAGCATGGACAAAAATCTCATTGGCAACTTATGCCTCACTCTCAATTCTGAAATAATATTTTTTTATTGTCGTTTATTGTCTATTTTCATCACGTTTTTGAATAATTTTTTCACACGTTATCAACTAAAAAAAATGTCATTGGTGAGGGGGATTTAGCGAAGGGTATTATTTTACACATTTACCAAGAGAGCATATTTTCTAAAGCTGCACCACTTATAAAGGTCAATAGACACTCGAGGAAAATGATATTAAATTATTTTCAGCGGATACATTACAAAAGCAATTGAATGTTTACGATTTTTACAAGATTTATTATTTTTTTACTTTAGATTTAAAGACGAACAAGAGGAAGTCAAATGAGAAGCCGTCCCGCAGTAAATCTTCTACAGACGGGAATTCTTTGAAAAGTAGATCTATCCATGAATATCCCGTTTTACTCTGGAAGGATAAAACTATTAGAATGTAAAACGAGTTCTTGGTGTGAATGCCTTACCAGAAGTAACCAAGAATTGCAGCTCACTCAATGGTAATATCGATAGAATAAGGAGAAATATTAATAACGAATCTTATGTGAAACAGGACTTATATGAATAATAGGAGACTCTTCCCTAGATTTCGAAGTCGATTATGTAATTTTCCGCAATACAAATGTGATATTATGTGGAGTTCTAACCCAGATATAACAGCAGAATTATATTTGTAAACATACCTGGCTCTTAAGTACTATTACTAAGTACAAAAGTTAAAGTAAGCTAAGTGAACTGTCCGAAGGCGAACTGAAGATTCCCTTTCAATTAAAGTGTATGGAAGCGCACTATTCCATGTGCAGGATTTCTCACCTTGTCATTGAACCTTTCTTTATAATGCTGATGTGCATCATGTACCATTTTGAGTTCTTGATATGCCTCCACCGAGAATCGAACCATTGTCTTCCGACTCTTTTACACATGTCGATTATTAGGTTGGTGCAAAAATAATACCGTATATTGGACGTATCATTCAAACACGTTAGTGTTTGTTGAATATATGGTTAAGTGGTAGATTTAGTCATTTTTTACACAGTGATCACCACTTATTAAGGCCCGGAAGCCACTCAGGGATAAGGGGTATTGCAAGTACATTACGTTAGTGTGGAGATTTGATGAATTGTTTACTTAAGGGGGCGGTTCATTAGGAATTTGTTAACGTTGGACTTGAAGACATCCAAGTTGTAGTCCGGTGGGAAGAAGGCAGACGGAATCATTTAGAACTGATTTAAAGCTTCACCTCTCATTTATTTTTTGACCAAATTGCAAACAATTATTAGTTTATAGACCACCTGCGCAGCCATACTAAGAATTCTTTTCCCCAATTTTTGTCCTGTAAAAAAAAAGTAATCATGAATTTAGTGGTGTTCAAAATCGTAAAAAAAACGTATGGAGGTGAGCGACGATTTGTATGACTGGTTTCCATAGCAACCACGTCGATTAAGTGACTGGTGTAGCTACTAATTCACTGCTGTCGCGAAAAGAAAAGTAAGAGGTGATACATACAGAATGAGAGAATAAAAGCAAGATAATTGGGCAAATTTTATTGAAGCAGACGAGTGTCGTACATTATTATTACATATGAGTATGTTATGTTTATGGGGGCAAAAAAGAAGACCGAAATTAAACAGAGAACAAGTGAATTTATTGGAAGCGTGGAAAAATCATGGATTACAATAGAAAAATGCGAGCATGTAAAGAAATATGTTTTAGCTTAAACATGTAAAATTCAAGGACTAGTTGTAAAACCTGGAAAAGAAAAACAAGATGTTATTGTAAAATATATGATAAATTTATAACTTAAAATATTGCAGCATTATTTTTTTAATTCGATTTACCATTATATAATCAATGCTTAATGATGCAATATTTTAAGTTATAAATCTATAATACTTTTACTAGAATATCTTGTGTTTTTTCTTTTCCAGTTTTAACGACTAGTTCTTTACGTTTCCATGTTTAAACTGAACCATATTACTTTGCATGCTCGCATTTTTCTATTGTAAGATATATATATATGTGTATGTGTGTGTGTGTCCATACGTGTGTGTGTGTGTGTGATACAAAACGACATTGTTTTTGCGCCCACCTATTAATATATAGATTTTCTTTATTTCCTTATACTTCTAAAACATATTCGACTTTCGAACTGGACGCATTTTTCTTAGTTTATGTACTCGTTTTATGCGAGATACCATTCTCATAAATACGACGGATTGTCTAGTTATAAACTCTAAGAAAAGACAAATCCAAGTAATCAATACATACGACGTAATGCACTATTCAAGAATTGGTCGAACTTGAGTAAAAACGTGATTCCAAAACTACATCCGTCGTCCTCTTAAAGAGGTTGGCCTCTAAGGCTTCACACTAAAATTATTATAGTTTTTCTTTCAACAGAAAAAAGACCCTGGAATACTGATGATCGATCTTCATCCGTTTCCGAATGTCAGTCAGCAGGTGTGGAGCGGAAATGCAATGCACCTGCCATGGCTTTCGGAGGAAAAGGCGATTCAAAATCTACTAGAGACAGTTATTTCTGTCGGCAGAAATCTCGGAAGAAAGGCCTTTGTCCAGTTTAAGGTTATGGATTAGAAATTGGATGAATCCAAATTTGCAAAGACCCAAGAAAAAAACTGTAACTTTTGCCTCACGTCTAAACACATAATTGAATTTAGTTTTATACTTTAAGCATATGGAAAGATGGGGCGTCCTCAAATAGATTGTGGTTTGTGTGTTTCCCAAAAGTTTTAAAAAGTCGAGATTCTCTGTCTATATCTCCCTTTATATATATATATATATATATATATATATATATATATATATATATATATATATATATATATATTTTTATATATATATATATATATACAAGTGTGTGGATGATTAATCGGAATCACAAACAGGGAATTGGGGAAATCAGAACTTATGTGGGTATCGGAATTGGAAAAAAGTATGTCTTTTCCAATGACAAAAACGATTCTTTTAATTGTCTTTAATATTTGATTTTGCGTAAAGCAGAATCTTTCACTGCTGTTATTTATAAGAAAACATAAATATTTATTGATTTTTATTACCACTATGATTAAAATCAAGAGATCATCTTCCACAACAGTATTTTTACGCCGAAGAAAATAACTGCGCATTTAACATGTGTTTTGCCGTAATCGAGAATAACTAAGTCTATTGTTTAATATTTAGCCATTTATCAAGAATCGGAATCGGTAATTGTATCGACAACGGGAATTTTATACAAAAATCGGTATTTGTATAGGAATCATAACTATTAGAATCGTCACTTCACTAGTTTATATATATATATATATATATATATATATATATATATATACGTGTGTGTGTTTTAATGGACACATAAGTCGGCATATTGTATAAGAAACAAAAGTTTCTAGATGTAATGATGATAATGTGGACTACATTTTATTTAGTTTCGTGCAATGAGGTTGGAAGTATTTGCTGTAAATGTAAATACTCCAGATATTTTACGGAATATTATGAGGTATTTCAATTTCTTTTAAGGATTTTAAAGGTTTTCATCGAGTTCAAAATCGGCATAGTTTCATATTTGAAAATTCAAATATTTCAGATTTACATTCAAATTTTACCTATAGTCAATAAAGTCAAATAAAGCAAGACTCATTGAATTTCCATTTTATTCTTTGGAGATTAATCTTTTATTTTAGCCATTTATTTGAATAAAAACAATGTAGTTGATGATAATAAAAATTTGTGTACGTAATCAAGACATTCGATTTGGTATTATCATATGTAGATTCTTTCATTTCTGTGGCGAAATATGGTGTATATCTATTTTGTAAAGAAAACTAACTTTTACCGTCCTAAAACAAGTACTCCTCTAGTTCATTGTATAGTCGAATAAAATATGTATTTTTAACGAAGCTTGATTTTTTATTCAAACCTAATTAATAGAACCTCCCATCTGTTTAGATTTCATGCTTTAATAATTCAATGTCATCCCAACAAATTGTAATCAACGGCCGCCCAATAAACAACGCAACGCAGTCCATAACATTGATCGATATAAGTACTCACATAGTGTTCCTAATCTTTCATCGATAACGATTTCTATTTCATTAAGCCTTATCCTTTATAAGCGGGGTCTCTAATTATAAATCTCTAGTGTCATAAAGTAGTTGTAGTTGTAGTAGTTTTTTTTTTTTTTACTTAGGAGCAACCACTTATCAAGACCCGCAGCCACCCGGGGATAAAGCTTATGAATATAAAGTGGTATTGTAGCAATCACTAATCGTGTAAATTGCATATAATTAAATATTTATAAGGGCTACTCAACGAGAACTTGTTTATATTGGATTTGAAGGCAACCATATTCTAGGCAACCGGGAGGCAGTTCAGCGGAACAGTGCTCAAAACGCGGTCAGTTCTGAGACAGTTCTTGTTTATGGAATCTGTGTTTAGACTAAGGCACAAATAGAAAGTGCGAGAAATCATATATAGTGGGTGTAGCTTATCGGTTGTTTTTGTGAATGTTTGGCATGGAGAAACCATAGTTTGGAGCTCAGTTGTCAGGAAAATAGCGATAAAGCTGAGGCCGGTGCGTGGCATCTCTTCTGTGGGAAAGAGGCCGCAGGGAAGAGAAAGGGGCATTGCGTAATATGGTGTCCAATTATGTTAACAATTTCTCGAGAAACTGAGATTTGATAATCTCTATGAGTTATTCGGAAGTTTCCAACACATGAAACATTTTTCAAGATGGTCTCTGTTTCATTGCATTCTTCTATGAATAAAGATTGCATACATAAGGACAAATAAAAAATTACAGTAAATGCTTTACGTAAATGAATTACTATTTAATTTTGATCATAATTCGTACGGCTACCGTGAATCTCATATCTTTAAAGGTGTCTTAGTGTCGGACATTTTTTTTAGATAACGAGAGTGTATATTGTCATGATTACTAGGACTACAATTCCCATCTTGGATGTTTTTGTCACAAAATCCTAGTTGATCTGTAGAGAATAAGGACGATCGCTGAGATGGGTTTGAAAATAGTGGAACACTGGTCTTCATGCGGTGTTATTAAATTGAGCGCAAGTCTGAGACTCGTTAGATTTTTTATATCAACTTTACACGGCGCGTCGAACAGGATTTATTTCTAAAGATGTGTTTCTTGTTGAAATTTGAATAGTAATAGCGTCAGGAAAACGCGATGGCGACCATTGCTTGCAACCAGTTTATCAATTGATAAATTTACAAAATGAAAACAACGAGCTTCGCCTTGGCAGGGAAAATGTGTCGAACTGCCCACACTAACAAACAAACAAACCGGTGATCGCGGACAGTTACACTGACATAAACTGAGCATTATTCATCGACACATGGACTGGGTACAAATAAATATGCGGTTTAACCGATACTTGTGAAATGAGCAACGAGTTACTTGCTCCGACAAGGTAAACAGACGTTTGTTAGAACTACTAGAGCCTAATTCTCTTAATATAAACACGGAAGAATAGATCCTTCGACATATACGACTATTTAAGGAAAAGGTCTACATCAAGAGGTGCATGAGCATAGATGACACCATACGAATGAGAAGGTTTTGAGTCTTTAGCAAGGCTTAAGTCTCACACAAGCTTTTGCAATTTTACTGTTCACTGTTCAAGAGCTTCCGACAGGGGAGAACCTATTTTAACGACATGATGCATATGTCTTATGTCAGATTAGGGGTAAGTGTCAGTCCCAGAGGCTTTTCAAGACAGGGAATCTCCCCTAGACGAGAGGCATTCATTTTAATTTGGGCGTAATGGAGGTCAGAGCGATTATGATGTTTTAAATTCATTTTTGTGGAAATAAATTTTAGAAAATTTATAGATACATTTGAAGCAGGTGATCGCCATATTTGTTAGCAACTATATAAAATCGAAATCATGGTCAATCTATGTATATATGTATGGGTGTGTGTATTCTTCTTATGTTATTAACTAAAATGCATCGTTAATCATAAGAGGCAGTTGTTTTGTACATATTTTTGAATTGAATTAAAGTTAGTAACATGCATGGTGAACAAGTGTGATATAGTAGTAGTTGTAATAGCAAAAATATTCCGATATCGATTTAAGTAAAAATCTAAACACCCGAAACCATATTTATTAAAATTGATAAACCTACAATTAATAACTTTACGAATGAAAACTGTAATAATATTTTAAAATGGTCAACATAACGCAATTTCATCCTGTGATGCTAATTCTAGCGTCGGGCGATAACATTTTCAGGAACAATGCCAGACTCTTCTGTAGATATGCGTTCGGTTTTTGACATTTTCTATTTTCATTGTGTCTTCATTTGGTCTTGTCAAGTGAAGATAATTTTACATAGAAGTGAAAAAGCACACAAGCGTACGAAACCACAGGGACACATACACATATATAATTCTTGAAGAAAACATTAAGACACAGTGCAAAGAAATAATAAAACAGTTCTGTTATTTTTAAGAATGTTTGCTTAAATTAAAAATATTCTGCCCAAATGCACACACCCACCCACATACACACACACACACACACACACACATATATATATATATATATATATATATATATGTATATTTATATATATATATATGTGTGTGTGTATGTGTCTGTGTGTCTGTGTGTGTACGTATGTATGTGTTATTATTTCAGCGATAGATGGAAAGCAAGAGTTCTGGCGTCTTTTTCCAAACTTTATTAATGTGCAACTAAATTAAATGGATAAAATTACATTTTCATTAGTCATCTCCGATTCAATAATCGGTGACTGTGTATCAAGCAGCTCATTGATGATTAAAACATTAATGAAAACGATATACCAATTTAACTATGATAAATGAACGCTTAATGCTTCTCTGATATCGAACTTATACCGACCTCAAGTCACGCCTTATGTGCACGGAACCCATTATGACTGATGACTTGTGTCGTCATATATATATATATTTATATATATATATATATATATATATATATATATATATATAAATTTATGTATACATATATATTCATATATACGTACTATTAAGTATGTATTTATTTATATATATACATATATATATATATGTAATTATGTATAGTTATATGCAGGTATATATATATATATATATATATATATATATTATACATATATATGTAAATATATATATGTATATATATATATATATATATATATATATATATATATATATAAATTTATGAATACATATATACAGGGTGTCCACTTTAAAAAAATTATAACTTTATTTGTATTTGCAATAGAAATAATCTGTAAAATGGATTTGAAAGAAGTAAATCAATATTTTCTTAGCTGTTATTGAACTTTTATTTAACTTTCCACATCATTAGCAATACAAAGAGTAATACGATTTTGCAGTTCACGAAAAACATTTGCCAAATGATTTATAGTAATGCCTGAAATCACATTAGTTATTCTAGCTTTCAAATCTTCCAATGAACTAGGTTTGGTTGCATACACAATTGCTTTCACATGTCCCCATACAAAAATCTAATGGAGTCAAATCTGGCGAACGTGGAGGCCAATGAAATGGTCCACCCCTTCCGATCCATCTGTTAGGAAATGCCTGATTTAGAAACTGTCTAACACTCCGAGAAAAGTGACAAGGACCTCCATCTTGTTGAAACACTGTATCATCTTTCAAGTTTAATTGTTCAAGTTGCGGAATAAAGTAATTCTGCAACATATCTAAGTAGCTGTCACCGTAAATAACACGATCTTTAAAAAAATATGGCCCTATGATTCGAGTTTTTTTTCCCAAAGCACACCACACATTAATTTTAAGAGAGTTCCTTTCATGTTCAACAGTTTTATTTGGGTTTTTAATTCCCAAAATTCGGCAATTATGCCTGCTGACCTTGCCACTAATGTGAAATGTTGCTTCATCAGAAAACAGTAAATTACTCAAAAATGCATCATCATTGCAAAGTTTTTCATTGAACTGTTGACAGAAAGTTAGCCGTGCATAATAATCCTCTTCTAACAACTGTTGATGTAATTGAATTATTTAAGCTTTCATATATAGTTTTGCCCGCAGAATATTATGCAGAGTAGACTTTGGCAGCCCGAGCTCCGATGATGCCCGTCTTACAGACTTTCTTGGACGTGCAGTAAAAGATTCTTCAATGGAAGCAACACTTTAGTCACTGACACATGGCCTTCAAGACCGTGGTTTATCATGGACGGAGCCTGTCTCTTTAATTTTTTCATCCATTTAACAATGGTGTTCCTATAAGGAGCTTTTTTATTGCATTCAATTCTAAACTTTTTTGTACAGCAATAGTAGATTTCAATTCAGCCAACCAAAGGACACAGTTTATTTTCCTGAATTGAATCCATGAAATCAAATTGATCCTTAAAAATAAAAGAAAATATTTTTTACTTATTTTTTACTCCTCTAAAAATTTTTACGAATTTTGTGGCGAAAAAGTATTCAATAACTATACTTCCCACTAGATACATAAAACTTTATAACATTTTTTACAGAGTATTTCTATCGCAAATATAAATAAAGTTATAAATATTTTTAAGGGCACACGAACTTTATGGACACCCTGGTCGAAAATTTCAAGCATTATATCGTTTTAAAATTAATTTATTATTTCGATATGTATTTAAATTTATAATTTTATGCACGGAGTAAATATTAAAATGAATATTTAAATAATAAATGTATTATATATATAGTTATCTATACATATATATTATGCATACATATATATTATAGGCTTCCTTCAGTCTTGACAGTCATGGATACCCACTGTAAGGGTGCAAGAGTTGCGCATTCTCCAACCACACCTCTCCTGAATTGACATTGTTGAATACCAGTGGCTAGTGGAGGTTCAGGACGACTGGAAACAATGCTGAGATAAGCGGAAAGCACATACAGCGCCTAGAATTCCTAAATGGGCACCCATCAAGTACTAGGTTCAACGTTGCTTACCTTCGGTGATCTGTCGAGAACCGGTGTGTCAACGTGATTATGCCATATATATATATATATATATATATATATATATATATATATATATATATATACATATATATATATATATATATATATATAGAGAGAGAGAGAGAGAGAGAGAGAGAGAGAGAGAGAGAAATAAACGATTCATATATAGAGATTTACATAAATATATATTAATTCGTGAATATAAACTGTGTCCATCGCTTTATTGCAGATTACAAAATAATCAATATTTCAGTAAATATGAGTTATAAAAAGCTAAAAATTACACCATCTAAGGACTGTATTAAGGTGAGATAAATCCTAAAATTTCATCAAAATTCATTTAATATTTAAAAAGTTATGTTATTTTTTAATATTCAATGAATTTTCACCGTCCATCGCTTTATTGCAGGTCTCATAAAATGCCAAAAAAAGGACGTGTAACAGCTACCGAAAAGCAGAGGATTATTGCAGGACTAGCAGAAGGACTCTCGATCATAAATTTAGCCACAGAACTAAAAAGGGATCCCCGAACTTTAGCTACATTCGTCAAGAACCCCAACATCAAGTCCAGGAAAGATAAGGGCACAAGGAGGAACCTTTCTGATCGGGATCTTCGAAAAATTTGTAGAGAGATTGTGCGCAACCCAAACAGCACCAGTGCAACGATTTTTGCGAGGGCTGGAGTCATACCAAGGTCCAGACAAGCCCGATGCAATGTACTGAATGAAATGGCAAGGAACATCAATCCTATTCCAAGGCCTCCATTGAGCCAAACCCACAAAGAAAAACGATTGGCTTAGGCACAAAAATATATGAAAATGGATTGCCAAAATGTTCTGTTTACAGAGGAGGCTCGCGCTACCCTTGACGGACCGGACGGATGGGCCAAAGTTTGGAATCCAAATGGAACTCCAACGCATTATAGATTTCGTCGCCAACAGGGAGGTGGAGGCATAATGTTTTGGGCGGGAATTATTGGGGATAAGCTATGTGGACCATTCCGAGTGCCAGAAGGTGTCAAGCTCACCAGCAATGCCTACACTGCCTTTCTAAATGAGAATTTGTTACCATGGCTAGATGATCTTCCCTTGTCACGTCGTTTTAAGATTATTTTTATGCATGACAATGCCCCATCTCATGCTGCTAGGGCAACTACATCCTTCCTTGGATCTCAGGGCTTTGTTGGAGAAACACTCATGTACTGGCCACCGTGTTCTCCGGACCTTAACCCCCATCGAACACCTATGGTCAATATTGAAACGAGGAGTTTATGAGGGAGGAGAGCAGTTTTCTTCGAAGGATGCCCTTTGGAACAAAATAGTCGACGTTGTCAGAACCATTACTCCATCTCAGATCAAAGAATTGACCTCCTCGGTGGACAAAAGGTTGTTTAATGTAATTTCAAAACATGGGGGATATATGGACAAATAATTCGTTTGTTTGACACTTAGCCCTCGGGATGTGCTTTTGTTTTTGTTAATTTTCCCCAGAAAATGTGTTCAATATAAATTAATGATGCTTTGGTATTGTTTTATTGAGCTAAAACATTATCTTAGAAGACTTGCAATAAAGCGATGGACGGTGAAAATTCCTTGAATATTAAAAAAATAACATAAATTTTTTAATATTCAATGAATTTTGATGAAATTTTAGGATTTATCTCACCTTAATACAGTCCTTGGATGGTGTAATTTTCAGCTTTTTATAACTTATATTTACTGAAATATTGATTATTTTGTAATCTGCAATAAAGCGATGGACACAGTTTATATGTATGTATATATATATATATATATATATATATATATATATATATATTTACGTCTACTTCATGTTAGATACCTTAACGGTTGTCTAGATGTAATCAGACAGACGATATAGAGTTTCGCGCGTTTTAACTGATTGGGGAATATTTTTTTTTACTTGTTAAATAAGCGGAATTTAATCTAGTAAAAATAAATGCAACTATGCACTTGGATTAAAAACGGATAATGAATATCCGTTCCAACAATTTGGTCTGAGCCTTTAGAAGGAAAGTTAACCATCTTGTCTGTAACAAGTTTAAATATGCAATGGCCTTGTACCACACAGATGCTCCGATTTTCGGTTGCCTGTAAGTTAATACTAAAAAGGTTCAAACAGCAGTATTAAACATATTTAATCATTTCTGGAATTGATATCATATAAGGAGACAAGACGCCAAACGATGCTAAACTCACTCTTGAAGTAAATAGTACAGACGTAGCAAATGTTGCCTCAGATATCCAGACAGAACTGCTTTGGTTGTTTTCTGGACTTTTCTGGACACTATAACAAGAACTAATATATCGCTACAGTGATTGAATTGAAAGGAAAAGAGAAGGAGTTTAGTTTACAGCAAAATTCCGCACTTTTAGTTTAGTGGTCTTTAGATGACGGAATTGTTTTTTACTCGAACAATTGCTTCCGTTAGACTTTGGAATTTCTTCTTGGCCTCCTGCTTCTCTGTCTGTACGTTAATGTAATGTGAACAAATATATCGCTGCCAAACTCCTTACATGCTATCCCAGTAGATATGCTTCCATATTATATCCCCTTTTATGTTCAAGTAACGGCGTGTCTTATTTGGTGTCAATTAGAGTGAAAGAAGTGTCAGATCAAAAATACACACACAGAAATGTGTTTGTTTATGAAAAAGAAGAAAGCACGTTTTAATTGCGGTAAATCATAAGTAAGCGTGTTCTTCAGAATTATCTATTTTATTCCCTGTATCTTTTGTTCCAATTCGTCTGACTTGGAAGTCTAGTAGTCTTCAGCAATTCGATATTTTGATGCCTTGTTATAATACAGTTTTCTTTTGGGCTATCTTTTTCCAGTAGCCACGGGCTTACAGAACTCTTTTCATGCTAACTGCTTCAATATTATCTATTGCGTTGCTATTTTCATGACAGAGCAATAGACATTTTCCGTCTCTAGAATAACCATCTCCATTTATTTTACCTACTTATATCAAGTGGTTTCCTGCTTTGTCTGGAACGGCACTATACAAAAGAACACATCAGCAAAGATATGGCTTTTAAATTATGTTTATTGCTATTAACCGATTGATGAGTTTACAAAATACGACTGCAAATTAGGCACGATCAATGTACGACTAATTGCTTCTACTGCTGATTAAAGCAACTTGGTCGCAGACGATAAGCTGAGTCCGTCAGCGTAAAATATTGTAAAACAATTTGGGAATAAACAGCAAAACGAATTTATTCAGAAGTTTCGAGAGGTTATTATTGGCAAATATCGTTTTAATTAAATACCTAAAAATATTTACTAAAGAAAACTCCTGATTTTTTTTAAATATTCCTTTTTACGCGAGAGATATACTACGTTCGTCAGCGCAAAAAAAAACTTTGAAAAGATAAACAATAACACTTTATTTAATTGTCAAATTCTTAAAGACTGAGACTTTTCTTTTAACCCAGTCTGACACTTTCTCTTTTTTAATCATTGTTAAAAAAATAAATACACGATTTTATTTCTTTATTATTGAACTAAAAACAAAACGAATTTAATCACAGTCACAACTTTCAGCTGAGAGATTTTTTGGCTTTTTTTTTTTTTTTTTTTTTTTTTTTAATTAAATTTTACAAGTGACCTTTTTCAAATTTGAATTTTGTAACGCAATAACAACATAACACAAGAAAATCAGGGTAAAAAGTAAAACTCGTTAAAAGTATTTGTGCAAAATAAACAAGTTATTTTTATTTTTATTTTTTATTCGGGGAGTTTTTTTTTTTATATACGATTCATAAGAAAAGTTCCTTAAGTTAATAAAATATATGTTTGATTACATTTTTTTAAAAATAAATGTTATTTGTTATGAAAAGTGGTTTTTCCTATGTGTGTTTTTCTTTCAAGATCATAAAATTCGGGAGTTTATTTTTGACAAATATCTTTTTGAAGTTTTGCTAAAATGAAACGCAATTTTCTATCATCTTAATAGTTAAATATTGCCAAACAACATCAACAACAACAATTTTAGTAAACCCTCCTATGTACAATCAAAATCCCGCACGACTAAATGTTCGATTCGGCTTCTGCTGCTGTTGATTCAAGCAACTTTACCGGTTGTTCCTATATGACAAACAGCAATTAGTCGTACATTGATCGGGAATAATTCTGGTCGTACATTAGTATAGACGCCGATTTATTATCTGCATTATATGCCGAGGTGTGTTGGGTAGCTTTTACGAATGGATTTAAAAACTAAACCATCTTTCCCTTTCAAATCCATTCTTACCACATCATATGATGCATACCACGTAAGATGTGTCAGAAAGTTTTCCAATTTGCTGCCTAAGTTAATTATCAAGCGACAGAGTTTACATTCATAGCCGTCATAAACACAATTCATTGTATTGCGTATTCTCTTTTGAATGACTATTTATGGCATTGTTGAATATAACAACTAGACTGTTTTCGACCACCAAAATATCTTACTGCACTAAGGAGGAAACACGAATGGTTCGACTAACAGCATTGGCTATTGTTAATACATCAATTTGGTGTAAATCAATATAATTAAAGCGTATCGAAAATGTTTTCGTGATTGGTTTTCGTGAACTTGGAACAACGAGTACATTTTGAGACAAAGTTGAAAAGCCCTGTTCAAAAATCACCGTTTAGATTTTATTACACATGAAACGCAGATTGATTTGTATAATGTTTTCCCTGGAAGAAACGAACGACGCCGACTATTTAGCTTAGAAAACAATTTTACAATTATATTAAGTACGTAAACATTCAGTTTTATTCTTCGTCGCCCTTGAATTAGTTTTAATAGAATTGTTATCATGAAGGTCCGATAAATATAGTACATTTGCGAGCGCGTATTTTCTGAAGTACAGAAATACTGTACTACAGTAAATCTGCCTCAGATACTGTGGCTATAACTACGGCTTCGACTCTATTTATACTCTATTATATGACAGTAGAAAGTCGACCTTGAGTTTGCTCTCAGAAATCTCGTAACTTACGGGTATCCTCTTTTGTCTTTTCTCTCTTGACTTTCAATGATAGATGTCTCTGACGAATGGGTGAAAATTACTGGTTTGGGGAGTCCATCTCATTCCGAAATGGGTAGAGTAACATCATTTCAGAACAAATAGATTTACTAAATATTACAAGCCAGATGGTTTTAACCGATAGACTATTACTACGTCGGCGAGAAAAAGCGGTCGACTCGACTAATCAAGTCAGTTTTGTACGAGGAAAACCCAACCTGGGAAAGATCAACTTCGTTCAAACGTATTTTCTTTACCGTGCGTTAACGAGTATCGATCGATTACTGTGCTTATTTCGGTGCGCATAGAAATAATGATCACATTCGAGGTGGATAAATCTACGTCGCTGATTCGCTGCAAACCGCGATTGTCTAAACAGACTAACTCCTCATCTGATATGAAAGCCATGATTAGAACACAAAATGTATAAATAAAACGAAAAGCAATCTTAAATGAAAATAAAGCATTTCAAATTATTTCTTAAATGCTCAGTTTGGTCGACGTGACGAGGAATACCAAAACATTTTTTGACTGGTAAGAAAAAAAAGAAAAGAGTGAAAAGTATTATTTATCAACTTGTTTTTTAGTGAACTTTTCAACGAGCCGAATCAAATTCGCACAATCAAAATATTCCATTTAATCATTTCCCGCGAACAGATATATGCGATCGTTTTTCAGTGTATTATATATTATTTATGAGGGATAGTTTCTTTTATTTCCTGATTTTTATTGGTTTATTTAGAGCCTGTAATTTCTTAATTCGTTTAACTTGAAATAGTTCAACCATGATTATTCGCATTAGAATGGCCTTGAAATATTAAGTCGAACAAAATTCGAAACGTTTTCATCGCAGGAATACACGAATTGCCCCGAATACTCAATCCTATAATTTTAGATGGTTCAGCGATATGAGTTAAGTAGAATAGCATTATGGTTAGCTACTTGTGCGGGTGCGTGGAATAAGAGATTCGATTAACTGACAATTGTGAATATTAAGGCCATTTTATTCAAAGTTTGTATTATTATAATAAACATACAGACTTAAAACATTTATTTATAGTATACCGAGAGGGTAAGGGAATAGTTGTCATAACAAGTAAAGTACATTTAAAAACCAATGTTTTAAAAATTACAAAACAGTCGAGGTTATATTTATTTAAACATAGCAACTTAGAATTAATAACACACACACACATACATACATACATACGTATATATGTATGCATGTATGTATGTGTGTATGTATGTATGTATGTATGTATGTATGTATGTATGTATGCATATTAATAAAGTAGCCGCAGGAATTCTTCACTGGATTAGAGTATCATACGTGTGCAACAAGAGATGCTACATACAAATTCAATGCAGCCAAGCTAATGGCCGCTATCTTAGTTCGCTTTCCAACACCATTCAGGCACATTTAGTCGTGATAATGAAATACTACATTTTTACATCATCAATGCTCTGATCCCCATCTGGCATCAATTGAAATGGATGGCTCTCGTCTAGGGGAAGCTCCATGTTTTTATAAGCTTCTGAGTTTGACCTTTACGCCTGCCCTGTAATGGAACACGTTCGTCAAGTCAGTTGCAAAGGTCGCTGGAAAAAATGGTAGGATCATTCTACCGCTCCAGAAGATATCTCACTGCTGATGCAATTCTCTATCTATATAAAAGCCAAGTGCGTCCAAGGATTGAGTACTGCTGTCATATCTGGACAGGAGCTGCTGAAAACAGCCTATCCTGCCTTGACAGAGTACAAAATAGGCTTCGTGGTTTAGTGGGTGATGCCCTTTTCTCTTCCCTGCAACCTCTCTCCCACAGAAGGACGTTTCGAGCATGTATTTGTTTTATCGTTACTTCCATAGAATGTGCTTGTCTGAGCTCCAATCTCTGGTCCTCCTTCGCCAATCTTTCACGATAAACACCCGTCTAGCTGAAACCACTGTCAAAAATTTTCCCCACTCTTTATCTGTGCCAAAACGAAAACGTAGATTCCATGAACAAAGTTTCTTTCTTATAAGTGCACGCCTGTCGAACTCTCTTTCGTTTGCCTTTTTCCCACCTTATTACAACCTGCATGTCTTAAAGTCCAACATAAACAAATTACTGATGAACCGCCCCGTTAAGTAAGATATTTTATCAAATCTCCAATACTAACGATTACTACGAGACTATCCAATACACACACACACAAGAGAGAGAGAGAGAGAGAGAGAGAGAGGCGGGGAGAGAGATTTGTGATACTATTGTACATAATTACATTTGGATGGCATGTATTGTTTAATTTATTTGATAAGCATGGACATTGTCAATATCCTCTGCAGACTTTCCGCATTTGAATAGCACTACAATGGCAACCATTTCGTTAAATCATATGACATCTTGTGAAAAGTAATCTTGAAGTTACACTTCATATACACCTAAGTAGAACTTCATGAGAATTCACTAAATATAGATAATCATTTAAAGTTGTAACGAAAAATACTGAACACCCTGTAGTTGTGTGTTTTAAATATATTTGCGAAATTTGCTTCATTTATTCTCTAGATAGTTGCTGCGCAATTAAATAACATGAATGAATGAGGATTTTGACTCTGCATTTCTACTTACATAATCTGCGACTCGATGTATCATGCAACCCAGCTTGTCGAAGTGCGTTAAATAACATCTTAGATAAACTTACGATACCGAATGTGAAAATCGTTCCATGGAGCAGTATTTTAAGAAAGAGGAAACAGTCTAAAAGCATTTCTTCATAAACAAATAAGTTTCTTATAAATATTTAGTAAATCGTGAATCTGGTGAATTGAGGATGCGTGTGGGATGCGATTCTGCCATAACATATTTTAACCCGAATTTAAATATACTTTACGATTAGTTTTTCATCCCAGCACTAAGACGTTGAATCTACGAGATCCAACACCTTGCATATTTCTTATAACGACACTAGTGAAGATGTCTATTAAACCTTACTTTATTTTAGTATGCACATCTCCTATGCTTTTTAATGGTTTGATGCAATTTGCTATTGAATTTTTTTTTAGTTCTGCTGTATTTTCACCCCAAACAATGCTCAACCCCATTTGCATGTAAGAAGGTACTATTTGGGATAAAATTTGCAGCTGGACTGTGTAGGAAGTTGAGACGCAAGATTTTAGTCTGGTCACATCATACTTTAATTTTTGTATGTCAGAAGCAGCGATCCGGGAGGTAATTCCAAACTCTAGCAATCCGAGGCAGGAAACTGTTTTAGTAGTAGGCTTTACGACATTTAGGTATCTCTACGGTGTAGGATGGAATTTTCCTGTTTGTCTTGTTTGTCAGGATATTTACGTCGAAGGGGTACAAGTGTTTTCCGTTTTGTTTTTTTCGAGCACTTACATTAAAATACTTGTACTGGGATGCCACATTTTGGCGGTGAGACTGATGTTTGAGTTTTATCGGCAGTGCAGAACCTATGATGTTGGCGACTCTTTGTTGAACCCTGTTTAGGAGCGAGAAACAAGAGGTATGTGCAGCATCCCAGACTGCATGGCTGAAGAGTTGCTTTGTAGAGATACAGGACTTTCTCAGTTATGGGAAACCTTCTAGCACGGTAAAAAAGCCCGCTTGTCTCGCAACAGCCTTGGCAATTACCTCAAGGTATTCGTTCCGATCTGTATTGTTTTGAACGTTAAGTTTAGGAGCTTAAGAAAAGTACTTTAGGTAATGTATGATTAGCATTGACAATCAGTGATTCAGAAGTTTTCTTGTTATTATTATACCTATTTAGGTTAGTCCTTGCGGCATTGAACGATACCCTCGAGTTTCAACCTCATTTTATTACAGACTAGATTTCTTCATCTATAGGTCTAACCATTTCTTTAGATATTTATTCATTGGTTTTCCTCTCAAGTCTGTTATAAAGCGTAGTTTTATCAGCAAATATCCCCATCTCATAGACACTTTTATCAGGAAGGTGATTTTTGAATATCAGCAATAATAATGGTCCGAGGAATGACCCACATAGCAGAACCGCATTTATTTGATGTTCTTCAGATATACGATTATCAAGGACAACCTGACTTTTCTATTATATAAAAAGGATTTGATCATGTTAATTAAGCGTCCAGGAATAGCATACGATTTAAGTTCAATGAGAAGACCATAATGCCAAACCTTGTCAATCGTCTGATATATCTGGGGCTACCGACCTTGCTCCCTGCTTTATCCAGTGTGTGTTATATATATTCAGAGATTACAGTTAGGATCTCTGCAGTAGACTGGTCTACCTAAATCCATATTTTCCGTCAGAAAGACGTGTATAATCTATATGATGGCGACTAGTGCTTGATTAAGAACTCAATATTTTGACTAAGACGGGAAGGAGGCAAATAAGTTGATAATTGAGTGGGTCAGTTCTCTCGCCAGAATTTTTGAAAACTTATACAACAGACCCAATTTTCCAGCATTCGAAAAAGCAAGTGGTGGTGTTTTGATGCCTCATGTGAAAAGGAGAGAATAAAATTTTATAATTGCTTTAAATAAGATAGCAATGTTTTATTGCACTTACATTGAATCGTTAGCCAGTATGCATGTATGTTAGTGTAAACATTATGCATAAAAAAGTTGCGATAATCTGAATAATTAGCATCATCAGATGTTCTGAGCCGTTGTTGCCTGTGAGATAAGGCTTTTATTTATGTCCTAATCAATAGCATTTTTATTAATCTAGAAATTAGAGACATGTACGTTTATGGCAGTACAGTATCTTATGTAAATCAGGGATTTTAATTTTAGTAAGAATAAAGACAAAGGCTGGAGACCGTCTGAAATCCGATGATAATATAAGAGTAGTATTGCCAGAAACTGTTTCTTTGCATAAATAAAATGATTGTCACAATGAATTAGCAGTATTCCCACATATAATTTTTCTCGTGTTTCTGTACATTGTGTGTTTGTTTGTTTGCTTGTAATAAAAAGTAACTTTATAATTGCACATGCCATTGCATTTTTAAATTAACAAGAATCACAAAAAAGGACACGACAGTGAGCAGAACTCCATATCAGGCAGTTTGTCCAAACAGTGGGACATAAAAACAGGGGTTTGGATGGTGTCATTCGGATGCATTCCTGTACCTACGAACTTAGTGGTGACGAGAGTTCGCAGACACATTGGTACGCATTCGTTTTTCCTGTATATGACACCTTGTACTGTATGATTCTCCGGTCTTCAAATCATGATATAGAGAAAATCTACAAAACAATGCTCCAAAGTATAATATCCCATCGAATGAGTAAAAAAGAAAATGATCCTTATTTGTCTGTCAGTCACAGAAATCATCGAATGATATAATAAAGATATAATGAAAAAGAGTAGCTCATCGTACATCAATTTCTAATTTTCCACGCGTAGACTTTCCCAAACGTCCAGCTTAGACCATCTTAAGGAGTAAACATTTTAACATTTAAGTATGATTGATAAAACAAAACATTAAATATTTTTTCTGCAAAGTATAAAAGTAAAAACAACTTTTTGTCATCCAATCAATGAACAAAATGGATTCCTATTTGTATGTCAATCATATGAACCAACGGATACAGTAGAGAAACTATTCTGATTATTGCTGAGAATAATGTCCAATTTAAAGACAAAATAATGTAAAAAAATATTTCAATAAAGAAATAACGGATATCGATCTTTGAAGACGTCCATATTTAAACAATATAGAAATAAAATAAAAATGATAAATAATCATTTCGATTTCGTTGAATAGATCAAATTAAAGGAAGGTTTTTGATTTTTAAAGAAACGCCAAGACAGAATCTTAGAAAATGGTATAAATGCACAACAACCAAGCTATTAGATAATTATTAATGAGCTCATTTCTCTGTGCGTCAATTTTATTTAAAATATGTTAAATAACACGTTGAATATTTACAGTTTGTGGAGTTTTTTTTTTTCATTTAGATATTAATTAACTACATCTATTAATTAACTACATAACTATTAATTAAGTACATCTTGTGTCTCAAACACCATCAATATCCCAAAAAAAGAAATATTGAGAAACGAATTACATCCATTTATAGTCGCTCTTTATCAGTTAAAAATCACTTTTAAAAATTAAAAAAAAAGCATGGCTGTCTACTTAAAGCTTCAAATCTGCTATTTCTTATTATTAAAATAGTCTTGTTGAGAGGAGACGTAAAGAATCTTACAAATAATCTTAATGCACGATTCTTTACAAATTCTACCCAATACATAATATGACTTCATTGCCGAATCGATCTTCTTTTGAAACCAACTGTGTCTATTGCCCCTTTAAAACCCATCGTTTGTTTCGATTGTGTTGGACCAGATAGACACATTTCTCGTCCGATGTCACAATCTATTTAAAAAACGCTCGTCCAATTGATTGCTGAACAATTAGCGTAAATTTTCAATCCGTCTGTTGAATTTGTTCGTATATTGTAGTGTATTTTTTGTGAACAAAATCAAGTTACTTAAACTGTTCATGAATTGTCGATTTGCCAACTCCAAATTCACCAGCCAATTTCCAAGTGCTCGATGAAGACTCAATGCCCAACCCAGTTTGCAAGTCTCCATCATCCAACCTAAACAGTTTCTCAGAACAAATCTAATCTTCAGACTCATGTTTCCATAATCGAAACACGTGTGCCTCTTTAAGATCCCCGTAATTGTTCCTACACTTTTGGCAGCACAAATTTATTCTGCGGATTTCCTGGTTGAAAGACCTTGCTTCCAGCAGTAACGAATCAAAACTCACGTCTCAATTTTATCAAAAGCTATTTGGAATAAAAAGATAAGAACCACAAAAACAATATAAACGCAGTTAAGATTTGCATAAAAATTACATTTTTCGCAAGTGTTTACAAACGTTTAATATTATATTTCGATAAAACCATGTTGTAGTCGGTTGGGAAGCAAAGCCCTCGGGTTTTGTTCTAACGATAGAATTCTCTAGGACAATATGTATATGGGGAAGGTTAATAGGTATAGCCTGTTATATATTTAAAAATACTTATATATTGTGATTAATTTATTTAATAACGTATATTAGTAAATATGACAGAAATATTTAATATCAAGAATTATGAGAAAAATGCTCAATTATTATTCGAACACTTCGTACTCCAATCCACACAGGAAATTTTTTAAAAAGTAATGATTGTAAGTTTTAAGTTACATACGGAAAAGAGTTCCTTTGGCTAAATGTTATGAATCTCTTAAATAGTTAACGCGCCACAGTCAAAAAATATTAACAGGTACAAAATTTTCTGGAGGCGACTTCCTCTGAAGAATCGTCTTAAATTTATCAATATTCACTAGAGGGTAGGAGGATATTATTCTTTTATATTAACAATAGCTCCAGGTAGGGTGAGAAGCCACTCATTTTAAGAGCTAGAATAATTAAAAAACAAGCGAATAATAAGTATTACGTAGTATAAGTATTACATAGATTGATCTCGATCCAGAAATCAGCAATTTTCTCCCTTTATCTGAAATATCGTTTATTGAATGTGAGGTATAAAAGACAAAATTAGGGAATTGCAAGTAATGAGGTTTTATCTGTGTTTTTATTTTTTGTACTTTGGAGTCATCCCTTATCGAAGCTTCAAAGCCACTCAATGGTTATTGAATGGTAAATGGTAGTTTACTAGGCGGTAGTGGTGTACGTTGGGTAGAATTAGATTATGTGTGAAGATAGCTCAACAAGAAGTTGTTTTTTTACATTGGATTTGAAGACTACCATGTTGTATTCAACCGGTAAGCAGGGCGGCGGAACATTGTGTCTATAGGCGGAAAGAAACTTTGTTCATGGAATCTGCGTTTAGATTTAGGCACAGGTAGCAATCGTTTATTTTGGTTGTAACTAGTCAAGTATTTTTTGTGAAGAATTGGCAAGAGGGTATCATAGACTGGAGTTTTGTCGAGCACTTGCCATTAAAATAACTATAGAGCAGAAACAGGCACGCAACGTCTCGTTTATTTGAAAGAGGGTGAAAGGAAGAGAAAAAATGCCAGACCTACTATGTTTCGAGCCCTATCAAGGCTGGATAGAGTAGGTTGAGCAGCTCCCACCCAGATGTTACAACTTAACCCTATTTTAGGGTATCTGGCTCATATGCAGATAGACAATGGCATCGGCATTAAGATACCTGCTGGAGTAGTAGAGCAATCCAACCATTTTTCGAGCAATCTTGGCAACAGATTTGATGTATGTGCTTCATTTCAGATCAGGAGTGAAAGTCAATCCCAGAAGCTTGTCAAGACATTGATCTTCCCTGAGACGAGAGCAATTCATTGTTTTGCCAAAAGTAAACCGGAGGTCAACTTTTCTACTCTTTTAAAACGTGTATCGTCGCGGAATGATGATTTGACTTGAGTCAAGATGATTTGAACTACGCATAGCTGATTCAAAAGCCCATGATCTGAATCTTTCAGCTCAGTCTGCAGAGAAGGACAGTACGTTCATCAAACCCATCTTATATTGACGATTATATAATGATGAAATAAGATCAATTACATTTTCGATTATATGCTCTTGAATGTTCGATCCTCCCTTTCCCGTTCTCTATTCTATCCCTTCTCCCTCTTACACACATCTCTGGTCCCAAAGCCAAATCAAATTCTTTTTCTAATCTTTTTTAAAACTGAAAGAAAAAAAAAACGATCAGCAAGATTGCATATTCATAACCGATATTTCTTCGATTTGTGGTTGATTAAAAAATTGTTGAAATACTTTCAAATATTCAATAACTTCAAGGTTATATCTTTGACAGCGTGTGGACGATCCATTTTCTTCAGAACTGATATCAAATTAATATCGATAACCTTTTCGTTTTTTAATACAATAATTCATAAATATAATTTTTATAATCTATTTCCAATGTTCTCGTCCTGAATCTATCGTAGAAAATATTCCGTAATATAGGATATACACCGATCTTCCAGTGAATGGAAATGGTAATATCATCGTGGTCGAATGCAGGATGCTCAGGAAATCGATGGCATGAATTTGGGTGTATTTTTTATAAGCGTAAACGAATCTTTTTATGAGGATTAGCTTCATAGTATATATATATATATATATATATATATATATATATATATATATATATATATATATATAAATCCATATACAAATGTAAAAATGCATATGCATACATATTATTAATTTATATCTTAGGGAGGTGTATTTTTTTCTTCTGCTTGTATAGATATATGTATTCACTTGTGTGTTATCTAGGGTTTTTGTTACTCGAAATAAGAAGTCAAACATTCACAGGATACCGACCGGATCGAACAATCTATCTATCAAAAGAGACCTTGTTGCTTGTGACTCTTGGTTTTAATTTTTGTTATATTTCCCGCGGATTTGTTAGTGAGTGTGTTATTCTGTTACAAGTATAATGTAAAATGTCATTACATTATCACACGCATTATCAGTACTTGTTTTAATTGTCTATAGCTTATATAACCATTTTATGATTATTATCATTATGTTTATCATCATTATTATCATTATTATTATCATCATTATAATAATAATTATTATTATTATTATTATTATTATTATTATTATTATTATTATTATTATTATTATTTACTCACAAAGAGCTTTCATATAGATCATTAGAGATCTCTCCTTGAAAACAGTACGTTGTGTTCCCTGGAAGTTGGGTGACAACGCTCATGCGGTGATAATTGCTTGAATTTAAGATAAAATGAAAAAGTCAAGTATCATGGTGCAATTGTGCTTTAAAGAGAAATATTGATTTTGAAAACCCTCTGTCGTATCAAGGAACCTGTTGTTGATTTTATAAGTCGGGTCATACGGCGTACGTCGTAGTAAAACTTCTCAAATGCGATTGTGTAAAGTATTTACTTTGGTCAAATCGATTAGGGTTATCTATACTTATTCAAGACATTCCAATACAAAACCTATCTAAGAAATCTGCCAGATGCATGAAGCATCTCGCGTGAAATGTCATGAATCATCCAGTCGTTTTCGAGACCAACAGACATAGTATCGGAAAAAGTCCAAATTTTATCCAATTGCCGCAATGATCATCCCTTTGTTACTTATTTCCAATAGATATATAAACAATATATTAACAGTTAGTTATGACCTTCGATCGTGTATATGAAAGCCTACTTATAATAAATATAGCTGCGGTGACAATGATCAGAATTAGCGCGAGGCAAAGGAATTACAAAATATACAAATATATGGATCCGAGTAGAATACAGAAATAATTAGACAATGTAAACAATAGAATGAAGTAAAGGAAAATAACATTTTAAAAAAATTAAGAAAAACAAAAAAGTAAATAACATTAATTAGGAAGAGAAAAGTAAAAGAGACGGAAGAAAGAAATGGAAGACATTAATTGAAAAAGAAGAAACGTTAAGAAATAAAAAAAAAACACAGAAATACAAGAAAATAAAAAATAATGAAAAAAATTTCGAAACAAGTTACAAGAAATAATTCCAGTTTTGTTTACTCTTGTTAGTAAGAGTGTCACGTGACAATGGAATCAATTTCCAGTAAAAATTCCGACTAATTCGCTGGAAATCAGATTTGAAATATAATCCTAGTATTTTTCCTGTTTTAATTTTTATTTTATTTCTGACAAAAAATATAAAGACAGTGTTTTTCTCTATTTTTTTTATCGTTGTTGGTTTTCCGACATTTTTTTTCTCGTCTGTGTTTTCTATTTGCTTCTTCTTATTTTGTATAAATCGTCAGTGCATTTTGCATCCGATTTTTAAGTTAATTCATTCCAACACATTCCAATATATATATATATATATATATATATATATATATATATATATATATATATATATATATATATATATATTACATATATTATTACAAGTGTTTCCGGCTTTCAACTATTATATTCGCGAATGGTGACCGGGTGTGAATTTTATATTCCGACGGAACATCCCTCTTCAGAGGAAGTCGGTTTAATGCACAAAATCTTAATGCCGCTTCGATAATATAATCCTCAGTGTAGAAGGCGGTAATTACTACCAGTAAGATTTTTGGTTGGTTGGTTGCTGTTGTTTTACGGCATATCAACCCTTTTGGGTTATTTAATGCCAAATCCAGTGATTTTGAAGAACAATTATTAATAGAGTATATTTGTTTTTTAAGTCGGTTTCTATTTTACCCAGAGTTGGGACCCTAACAGGTACTACCACTCCGGATCAGAGTGGACCTGGGAGCAATGGCAATTGAAGAGTGGCTCCACACTCCCCAAAGCCTACAAGCTTGGGCCTCACCATCTGATATAGTTCAAGGTCATATCCAGGACCACTACCAGTAAGAAGATTTTAACTAACTCATAAAGTCAACCTTGGCTACGTAAGCTATTCTTCTACTGGGCTTCCAGCAATTTACACGGACCTGGTGAAAAATTAGTATCTATAAGTTGGCGGGCATTAACAGTAAAGAGTGAATAGGCAAAGACAAGTCCCCAACAGGAAGTGTGAGTGTTGCATTTACGCTTAGATTGACCACTTTTGCACACACACATATATTGTCACACGTCCAAATTAGATTTACCCTTAAGAATTATAAAACTATTTTTAAGATAACCCATCTATTTGATTGAATTGCTCATCTTCGTCTGACTTAGGTTCAGTACGAAAATTATCCCCTCTATTAGAGAAAAGTCGCTCTCCTTCTCTAGCAAAACTCAGACTCTGCTATTAATTGGTTTCTTGCCCTAAAACATAAACATATCCTCAATTTTATAATGCTTGACATCAACAAATATTACCAGTAAATTTCTTCTATCCTCTTAAATAAGGCCTTTACTTTTTCTAAGAGAAACTTCTGTTTAAAAGATTTGGAAACAAAATTAATCCTTTCAGCTATAAAGTCTCCTATACACTTCAACAATATATTTTGGACTAGAAAAGACGCGCCAATAACTTTGATATCCTAATGGGCCTCACATTCTGCTGAGACGGAGTAGGGTTTTATCTTTTTATATAGCATCATTTTAAGGAGATTTTTATAGAGATTCACTACTAGAACACGACCAAGGAAATATAATTAAACTATTAGGTAATTACACAGCTTTTTAAACAATTCTCAGCTATCTATAACAATTGAACTGGACAAAACAACTTCTAATTTTCTTTATATCGCGCTGACCTTTACTATAGAATCCTGCAATCCCTACCATAAGCTCATTTGTACTGTTTTCTATTGTTAATAGTCTTCCAATCACCCTAATTCTATTATAAAATCCAGGGTACTCTCTATCTCTAGAAGAATTTCGTCACTTTCCGCAGACAAATGTTTCAACCAAAATTCAACTTTCTTCAGTAACACCTACAAAATTTAGGGTATTATGACAAAAACAATATAGCCATAATAACTCCATTACCAGCCGTCTCACATCTGTAATTACGAATAACATGACTAAAAATAAATGATTAGAAAACAATCTATACTGCTGAATAATAACTTTAATAATTAACCGCTCAGTCCAATTATTATAAGAAGTCAAACCCTTGCATTCGTCTTAGGAAAAAGAAAAAAAATGATTTTATACCACTTCAATTCAGATGTCAAAACAAATGTACCAAAGGAATATTTAAGTAATATAGACAATTATTCTAAGCAATTACATAGGCAAATTACCATATTTAATAAGAATTCAATTAAAATTTTCAATTTTGTAATGCACAATCATTCACAGACTATAATATCTTCGAACAACAAAAAAAAGAATAAATCAGCCCAGACCATTTTATCTTTTTTAATGCCAAAGCCAACTGCAATTGTAATAATAAGCAAATATGCCCACTCAATATTGATTGCATCCCTATATATGCTATATATTCGTGTACTGCTACTGAGCTACCAGGAAATACCCCTATAATAGTTAGGTTGCAATCCTCCCACAACAGAAACTCCCAAACGCCTACTACTCAAATTATAAGTCCGATAATTGAACCGACTGTTTTCCAACCGTTTCACTTACAAACAACCATCTAAAAAGCAACAACATAAATAATAATATCAATATTTATAATAATAATAATAATAATAATAATAACCCAGCTTATTTTTCTCTAAACACTAATAATACTTTAAACTTACCCCAAAATGTAGCTTACAATATCCCCGTATAGAGTAAATCTACTGTTGCTAATTATAACAACATTGTATTAAACCGCAATCCTACCCCAAATTCAACTGGAAATACACATTAAATCTATTACCACTAAACGAACACTAGGAAAAATATACTCTTGTATTGGCACCAGTTCATAATTAATAAAGGTTAGAATATCTAACCACACATCTTTCTTTAATAAAAAAAAATCATTGATAATAGCTAGATAATTTCCCTAATTAAAAAACTTAAATTTACAAACACCCCTTTTTCTAAAATGTGTGCGATTTAAAAAAAAAATCAAAGTCTTATACTCCAGATTCTAAGTCTTGTCACTTTGGCATATCTGATATTATAAGTATAATTAATACCATGAAAGTATCAACATAATCGATTTAAAAAGCAGACTTATTTCCCAATGTAAACATAAGAAAAACTTAAATATATCCAAATCAAAATTACTTAGCTTACATCTTAAACTTCGGGCTAAAAATATACATACTAATTCTATTCGTCTTTATTATTTGGGGGGGGGAGTAAAGAAGCTGTTGTATACTTGCCCTTGCAATGTAGCTGCGTATATGTATATTCATTATTTATTATTTATTATTAGTATACCATTTTCACCCTACACAAGGAACAGTGCCACTTTCTGTTTGTATATGGAATGTCGGAGTGTATATATGTGTGTGGGTATACATATATATTTGTATATATGTGCATGTATATACATATAAATGCATCTATGTCTGTGTACAATTACATGCGAGTGTCTCTCTACATACATTAATACATTTGTATGTGGAAAACTATACAGGAAATTATTACTCATGATCTGTAAACCTTTATAAACATTTTAACTTCCTTTCAAATTTAAAATAAATTAATTTGAATTATCATTTCCACGCAATTATCTTCTGTCTGGGTCAAATTGACCCCATCTGACCTATATTTATCCGTTCTAAAAATTATTTAATGATAGTCCTCCATCTTACATTTCCCATTTCTTACTCACTTTTTCTTTCAGCTATGTCTATTTCTCCCCCACTCATTTTTCGGCAAATTACTATTTTTCTTCCTCTTTTCTGTTTTTTATCTTTCTGTTTCATTTTCCATGCCTTTTCCTTTCGTCCCCTTTCTCAATTTCAAGTTCAATCTTTTATTGTTGCCCCTTCAATCTTCACTTCCAAACTTTCATTTGCCTTATCCGTTATTAAAAAGAAACGTGTATTTCTCAATGATGTGATGATATGTTTTATTTCTGGAACAACTGATTATCCATATTATCTAGATAAATGTATACAGACTAATTATAAATTAAAGACTACAAAATGATAATACGATTTAATTATTCGGGAATTTTAATTTAGTGAATTTAAAAATTAAATTGACAATTTTAAGATGGTTAAAAAAAAATGAAAAATAAAGAACTGCAACTTCTCTCCGAAATTTCGGATTTCGTAATCGTGGATGCGTTTTGCACTACGAAACAGATCAAGTGACATAAAGGAATAAATTGTAAAGGTAAACATCTTTGGATATCGAATTACGAAATTTGCCATATATTTGTCAAATGCTATGCATTTATATCGAGTTTCATAAATTAAAAGCTTGGTAATAATAAAAGGTGAAATATAATTGAATACAAATATTTTCGCATAATATATATAGGATGAATTAAGAAGGTAAATAATAAAGTTACGTAGGAACTTTAACAGTTATGAAGTAAATAAGTGTCACTAAACAGATAGTAAGGGTTCAATTTTCTATTTTGAGCGATTACTTAGATTCCCAAAATGCGATTGTCGCATGTCAGATATCATTTATTACATAACACTCGAAGAAACAAAAATGTCCTATTAAAAAAACACGTAAATTAGTCACGTATTTTGTTTTATATAACTAAGAAAATCACATTCAATGATTAAACAAAACGATACGTTTTACTCAGCTATAATTAATAAATAAGGGGGTGACAACTCGATTCGGAAAATGGAGACCAAAATAAACCTTATACTGGACACAAATTCTAATTGGACTCTCTTTAATCGGCTACATAATGTGTGAGACTAAAGATATTTATCAAGACTTCTTAAATGTGATCCTCTCATGCGGGACATTTTTCCTGTGCTCACGTAACACTCGGCGCTATATGTTTGTTTGAACTGAATAAACGCTTTAAAATTTAGTTTGTAAAACACTAAATGCCAATCCAGTTAGAAAAAAAGCAAACACTAAGAAAAATCGATGTCATTTGTTTTAAAACTAAAGAAAATAACTAAAACTGTTCTTAAAAAAATGTGGGGGTGATCTCTTTTATAAATAATATTAATATCTCCTTCAAAAATGATCATAAAACATGTTTTCAGTCAATATTTATTCAATAATTGTTCAATTTTCTTACCTCACAATAATGGACGATTTTCCCAGTCTCATATAAATATACACACACACACGCATATATATATATATATATATATATATATATATATATATATATATACATATATATTAGAGAGAGAGAGATACGAGAGTGTAGATTTTAAAAAATGGATTTCTCGATGCCTTATGCTTCAAAGTAACTTATTCGAATAATTAAAAACTATTTTTGAAATTTCTACACTATTTTTAATTATTTAAAACCTGTCCAATCTTTGTAATGATGATTATTATTTTTCCATATAGGAAAAATCCATAAATCTCTATTAAAAAAGAACATGAACACGGTTTGGGAACATAGTCAAAGCTAGAATGATCATAAAACATGTTTTCAGTCAATATTTATTCAATAATTGTTCAATTTTCTTACCTCACAATAATGGACGAATTTTCCCAGTCTCATATAAACACACACACACACACACACACACACACACACACACACATAAATCTCTATTAAAGAGGAATATAAACACGGTTTGGGAACATAGTCAAAGCTAATTCGTGATATGAGTTTGAGTAAAAAAAAAAAAAATCCGACAACATTTTTAAACGATGGCTGCATCACAGAAAAACATTCTGTCGCAATTCGAAATTGTGCCGGCGTCCAAAAATAAGACTGTCAACCTTTCATTGTAAAAGTTTAATGCCTTTTTCTATTCTTGGAACTGCCAGACACGAGGACGCTTCCTCTTCTCAAGTTGCAATATTTATTCTGGCTCTCTTTGTTTGTCAAAAATCATTACAAGTTCATTTCCGATTGTAACAAATAAGAGAGGAGAACAAACAAAAACATAAATTAGAAATTAACATTTCAGGATTAATGTGTTACCTTGTAATTGTATTTTATAAAGATTGTATGATAGGAGGGATGTGATAGTATTCTAGTGTTTAATGACAAGGACTGGCCACCTGGGTGTTCAAAGTTCGAATCAAGATGGCTCCACAAAGATATCATTTTTACTTAGGATATTGACAATCTTCCTATATTTCCTCCCGTAAGTACCTGGTGTTTTTCGAGAAATAATTTGAAGTAAAAAAATGTACAATGCTAACTATAGAATATTTTGATTAATACGAAATAATGCTGCTATTGCTTCTGCTGCTGCTGCTGCTGCTAATGATGATGATATGCTAGGAGGTCTAGTTACGAGAGATAGCCTGTGAGAATGCAATTAGTAGCAGCAACATGGGGAACCAAAGCCATAAATGTAAGAAGTTCGGTCATGTATAATGGTTTGCTTATTGACTTCTCTCCATTTGAATAGAAAATTAGAGAGGGTCGGATATAAGATAGGGGATAGTGTAAGTGTTTACAGCGATAGGGTGAAATGGTTTTTCGAAAAGCAGAAAGAGCAATGAATGAAATATATGGGCGCCAACATAGGGTTGATGAGAAAAAATAAAGCGGTTAGGGCTTAAGTACCACAACGAAATTAATTGACTATGCTATTAACTACAGGAACCGGAACCAATGATATTCGTGCGATGGAAAACCAATGGTGCTATGAAATGAGATGTTTAAATGCAACTGCAATTTTAGTAATTAGTTGTCTCTTCAATTATGTTTACACGCCGGTTCTCATGAGATCATCAGAGTGAAACGATCAGTGCTTCGAGGGATAATTTTTTGTTAAATTGATAGTAATGTAAAAATTGACTCCTAGTACGGGCTAGCTACAAACCTGAAAAAAAAACGAACACTCTGGAGCTGTTCTTGTTATTCCAATGTGTTCTTTCAGTAATAGAATGGCAGACGGCGATTTCCGGTCGCTCGATCAATTTGGATCGTCTTGGTAACGTTATGCGTGTATTTGACTTTATGAATGTAAAAGATTATAGTGGAGGTTTACGGTAGACCAGGGGTAACGTTTTCTTTTTAATGGAGTCTTATCCTTCGACACGTGGTAATTGACATATCCTGCACTGATGATTGAGAAAGCACAGAACACTAGTATCTGTAGTTATAAAAATATTTTTTTAATGTATAATAATTTTCCCCTTTTAAACAAATAAGTACTTAAAATTTGAGCGCTGTCCGGGTAATAAACTGGGATCGGCTAGTCTTGTGAAATATCACGATTTCCCGCGCGGTTACTTTTAATCGTCTTAATAACGCATACTAAAATGCCTTTAAGGTGATAAATACAGATTTCATATATAAGCATGTATAATTTTCTAAAACAGGATATTCTACACTTTTCTTCGTCTTGTTCGTAAACATATATGGCTGTTAGATATCATTATCAAGTCATTGTCAGGTTTGTTTTATCGTTTTTATTTATTTACTTCAATAATTTGCATCTCTTAAAATAACTATAATGTTTACTGTAACGATAAATCTATATTAAATTAACAAAACGAACGTCGTCTATTTGAATTTTTATATGACTGTTACGTTGTGGGAGGAATAAAGTCTTTATATATGAAAGGCGCTTCATATAAAATGCGTTGGGTACATGATGAGTTGTGTATCTGGTGAAGTTTCTTCATGTCGTCTAGTTTCCAAAAATGTTTACACATACATACACTTCAAGAGTGCATACAACATTTTATCAACAAACGTTACATTAACAATTAATGGACGGAACATCTGTGAAATTATATCTTGCCAAACAGAGAAGCGTTACCTTCATTCTATCTGGGACCCAGTGTTGACGAATCTGCCAAAAGCTGAAATGAAAATTCCTTCTAAAGAAACGACCAGACAGATTTTTCCCCAATTTTGGAAGATTGAATATCTGTTGTAGACTCTGCTTCACACCTGCACAGGTCCATTACAGCCCCGTTCTCCGACACTCTTCGTCCTTTTTGCCCTAATCAATCTCTGTCCTCTCCTAATTCCTTACTTTCCTTTTTATAAATGTAACTCATCTTTTGTGCTTACGTCACTCGGCCAAACAAAACTTAGCACGTGACCTTCAGTCACGTTTTCTAGACAAATTTATTGTTTAGTATTTTAACACTCAAATTCCAAGGCCGCATTCCTTCCTTGATTTTGTTCTGAATATTTTACTAAACAGTCCTTCTTACAAAAGCATTCTGTATGCATACTTTTTTCTACATAACAGTTACAAAAGATTACTATGTTCATTATTCAAACATTTTACTTTAATAATAGTCGATTTTCTAAATCAATTTTTTAATGTACACATTTTTTAAAATGCCCGTACATTTTTCTACCGCCCCTATTCTATTCTTTCATAGGTGTCCACCCCCGTCCGGCTAAAAACGTTCAGAACCTACCCATAAAAATTTATTTTTGGTCAACCCGTTACCAACTGACTTTCCTAATTTTATACAGACAGGATCTTCACCTGATCTCATGGCAGATTTATTTTCAGTATAGGGTACGCCCTCGTACAGAAAATATCAGCTATTTAATCCAGCTACTATTTCTGTTGTAATAACAGAAGACCCATTTACCTCTCCACTACATACGATGACTCCTCGTCCGATGGTTTTCTGAACCTCTTTAACATTTAGGGGTGGTTTAATTTTTTCTAATGATTTTACTGTATTTCCATTTGCTTTCAACTACGTTTTGTGGATCGAAACAGAAAACGTCTACTTAGAATATTTACTGGTCAACTCATAATTATACAAGATACCTTCCACTAAAAATTAACGTTTGTCATTTCTCGATTTATACAGTCGTTGGCAATAATAAAACAAACACAACTGGTTATAAAATAAGAAAAAATAAGTCCATTATCCCCGCTGAGGGCGCCTTAAATAATAAAATATAACTCGTCAAATCCGAATGCTAGATGAGAAGAAATCGGGTTTGAGATACAAGGTAACCAAAGTAGGCAATTTATGCGAGTCAGTATAGTTTTTCAAAGCTGGCATTGGTATATAACATTCTACGGGAGTATTGATGTATTTTCGGGGTATATATATATATATATATATATATATATATATATATATATATATTACAAGGGTGTCACCACTTATCAAGGCCCCGAGGCCACTCGAGGATAAGGGTTAATAGGTATACATTAGTCATTGTGATTTTAACATAGTAAACAGTGGGAATTTTGTAACTTGGATTACTTAGGGGGACGATTCAATTAGAACTTGTTCACATTGGACATTTTCTTTTTTTATATAGGTATCAACTCATTATCAAGGCCAAGAGGCCACTCAATGATAAGGGTTAAAGAGTGTACAGTAGAAATTGGACAATATAATAATCATTAGTAATGAAAATTTGTTAAATTTGATAACTTATATGGAACGGCTCATCAAGAACTTATTTACGTTAGACTTGAAGACAACCATATTGTAGTCAGTCGGAAAGCAGGAAAACGGAAGACAATTCCACAGGCGTGCAGTTCTAATAAAAAAGCTTTGTTCATATATATATATATATATATATATATATATATATATATATATATATATAGAGAGAGAGAGAGAGAGAGCGAGAGACAGACAGACAGACAGACAGACAGAAAGAGAAAGACAGACGTGTGCATTGGATATGTATACGCGTCTAAATTCATGTAACGTCTAGTGGTATGAAATGTGTTTATAATGAATATATTTATGCAGAGTGAATATATGTGTGATCGTCTACATATGAATGTTTCAACAAGACATATGGCAATTATAACACTAAGAAAAAATAACACTCTCTGGGATTTTATGGAGAAACAAACTGTCCATCTTTGTATCTTGAATTGACGGATCTTCGGAAAAGCTGCAAATGAAGATTTGTACAATTCGAAGTGTTGGTGGTATTTGCAGCAGCTTTATTTACCGAATGTTTCTTTCATTAGACAGATGTAACGCTAGTCTTAGACATTCGACATTTTTCCATACTTGGTCTCATTGCTGTCCGTGGACCGTCTTTCTCCCTTTCGCTACTCTCGGTCTGCTCTTGCTGACTCCCAACTATTGACTAAAATATTATACGTGTCTTTTAAGCTCTATCCTAAGCTCTATGTTATCTTAAGTAGCCTCTACGCCATAGTACGTCAGACTCTAGATGTCAACATACTTTAAAATTATTTTTTGTATTTTAATATTCTTTTCTATTTTAACATTTTAATATAAATATTTTTATCTGTAAATATTTATTTCGTAATCATAACATTATTTTTATCATTCTACTTTTACAAATATTACAACGACCATAGTAATCATCGACCAGCACCTATTTCGGCATTGCCTGGCCAATATCGAACAGTATATTACAGCAATAGTGATATCCATCCTCACTAAAGACTAACTGAAAAAAAATCCTCGAATCTTTCACTTCTCGTCGGTGACATCAGTTATATTAGACTTGGCCCTAAATATGAGCTTCCTTTTCTAGTTAGTTCATAAATATATTATTAATAAGAACTACGCGTCCATGCATTTCTGGTCATCTTACTCTGTTTGAGGAGTTGTTTGTCAATTATGACTCGCAAGATACATGATAGGCGCTGGTCAGATTGGATTGACCAGCTTTATGACAGCGAGTTTCACTAAAGCGTCCGTCCGTCAAAGCCAACAGCCGAGTCAATTACCGCGAGAGGCGTTTGAATACGAACCAAGACATAGTGACGGGAACAGCAGGCGTTGGCCTTTAAGTTGATGTCGGACATCAAACTAAGCAGGTTAGTCGTCGTAGTTGAAAATATATGCGCCGGGGATGACGTCTCGAACATCTGCCAGGCAACAGTTAATTATAGAGAAACGAGTAAATGGATAAACACTTTGGCCGTTTATTCCAGCAATTACAAACGAAGTCTGCGTTTGGCTCGTCTCCAATGAGACGCCATTTTTCTGGAACAATGATTTGCTCTTGTCCCGTCGCATATTCAGCACATGCGCATGGCGCGGGAAATCTTATTCACTTCAGCGGTTTTTTTAAAGGCGCCTAGAAGTACCACTACAGGAGGCTATGGTCGATAGCTGTTCGCCGGTCTGTCACGGTTAACTATAAAATACAATTTTTTTCGGTCTGTCACGCATAGTTGTTAAATAGCAGTTTTAGCGTAAAACGCGTTAATTGAATGGGCATATTTTTTGCTACATCCAAGTATCACTAGAAAATTATGGTTTCATTGTTTTGTCTATGCTAATTAAGGGCGAAATAGTTGTCAGGTTAGCTTATGTATCTATATAATCAGCAATGTTCGTTTGTCTGTCAAACTAAACTTTTAAAATATAATTTGCAGTAGTTGAAAACACACATTGAATGAACACATTAATTAGATACGTCCAAGTAAGTCTATAATACTCAGTATTATAGGCTGTTACGTTACGCCTAAGTATGAAATAATAATGTCGGTCATCTTCCAGGCTTATGGTTGAAATAGTATTTTAGTGTGTTTATCAGGCTTATGTTTGAAGTAGTGCGTTTGTTGGTGTGTAACGTTTATGTTTGTCTATAAAGATTAAGTTTTAAATTCTATTAACGTTCCTTTGTTATGCTTAGCTTTGAAATAGTAGTTTTAATTATATTTTATTGTATTTTTGCTTGTTTGTAATGCTTATGTTTGACATAGTAGTTTTAATTATATTTTATTGTATTTTTGCTTGTTTGTAATTCTTATGTTTGACATAGTAGTTTTTATTATATTTTATTGTATTTTTGCTTGTTTGTAATGCTATGTTTGACATAGTAGTTTTAATTATATTTTATTGTATTTTTGCTTGTTTGTAATGCTTATGTTTGAAATAGTAGTTTTAATTATATTTTATTGTATTTTTGCTTGTTTGTAATGCTTATGTTTGACATAGTAGTTTCATTAGTTTGTAACCCTTAAGCAACGTTGTTCTGTAACGTTTATGTTTGAAATAATATTTTGTTGATCTGAAGGCTTTTGCTTGAAATTGTATGTTCATTAAGTTGTAACGCTTATCTTTTAAATTAAGTATTTTCCTGGGCCTATGATGTTTATGTTTGAAATTGTATTTTTTATCTGAACGCCTATATATGAATAGTATTTTTGTTTATCTACAATGTTTTAAATAGTATTTTTGTTGGACCGTACTGTTTAAGTTTGCAATAATATTTTCCTTGGACTGGCATGCTGAAATTTGGAATAAAATTTTAGTTGTTTTATAATGCTTAAGTTTTAAATAGCATTTTTATTGATCTTTACACTTTAGTAGCAAATATTAGTTCAGTCGGTCTTTCACGGTTATAATCATATTATTTCCGTTGGTCTAAATTTTAAAATGTTATCTGTTTGGTTTGTAATGCTTATGTATGAAATATCTTTTCACCGCATTTTGTTAGACTTAAGTTCCGAATAGTATTTTCTATCAGTATGTGATCCGTCACAAATATTCAATGGGAACATAGTATTTCAGTCTAACAGATATTTTTCACTTGGAAGTCACCTCTTATCAAGTCCAGAAAGCCACTCGAGGATAAGGGTTTATGAATGTAAGGTGGTCGGTTAGTAATCGTTAATAATCGAAATTGGGTAGGGTTTGATTATTAATGATGATGACTCAACGAAAACTTTTTACATTGGATTTGAAGGCTATTAAGTTGCAGGTCAGGGAATAGGGTTCCACAGATTGGCAGTTCTAGGATGCAAGCTTTGTTAATGGTACTTGCGCTTAGATTATGGCACGGGTAGAGTGGAGGAAATCGTATATAATGAATGTAGCTAGTCAAGTGTTTTTCTTTTAAGTTTGACAAAGGGGAGGGCTATTAATTAGATTCCTGTTGAGCACTTGCCATCAAAATAACGATAGAGCCGAGACAGGCTCGTAACGTCTCTTCTGTGAATAAAGAGATTACAGGGAAGGGGACCATGCATCATCTACTGTTTTTTTTGCCATATTTAGAAAGTAAAAGTATCATATTCAACGTGTGTTAGCTGTATATATGAGATTCCGAACGTTGGTACTGAACGCCCAAGCCAGAAATATCTTCTCATTTTGTGAGATTTCATTTGAAAACATTTCGTTCGTCTGTCTGCCAACGATAAGTTCCAAATATCAGTTCCAGTAATAAACTCTCATGCTTTGTAAGTCAATTGGTTTGTCATATTAAAGTTTAAAATAAAAATAATAGTTTTCATATGGGTTCAGGGATCTAAAATATAATTTCTCTAAGATCACTGAAAGAACGATCGATCATTCTACTTAATTTCCACCTATATAAGAATGAACAATGTCCTAAAATTGAGTCCTATTTCCTCTGAGGTGGAGCTGGTTAGAGCAGCTTTTCTTAACTTTACACGATTCAAAACCGCCTTCAACAACTATTACGCGATGTACTTTTCTCCTTTTTACAACCTCTTTCTCACAAAAGTTGCATGTTTGTGTCTGCCGTATCGTTATTATCATGACAGGTGCTTGACTGACTTAAAATACATGCCCCTCTGTAAAACAACGAACACTTGTCTAGCAAATTCGCAATCAACAATTTCATCTAATGTATATCTGTGGCTTCTTCAAGTCCAATGTAAACAATTTTTGTTGGATCGCCCTTATGAATAATCATATTCTACCAAATTTCCACCAATAACGGCCATTATGGTGCAGAAATACAGACTAGCTGGAACTCATTAAGTCATGTACTCGAATTTCCAGCTCTTGATAAACAATGACTCCATTGTTATTTGTTTTAAATAAGCTATAATTACGTTTCCACGCGATTAGGTCACCGAACGTAAGCGATACGTAGTCTGGCTATAGGGAGAACAGCGACAGGTTTGGTTAAGATTAATGTGTAGTATCGTTTCCAATGTCACACTTCATATATTCTGTTCTCAGTTAGTGAAGAAGGTTTTCTTTTTTTAATTTTCCAATTCATAATGCCCCATTTTTTTTGGTAGTTCCATTTCCCCCCGCATTAAAAACCAACTTTGAGTCTAACTATGCGCTTGTGAAATGATAACAAATAAATAGGAACAACTCAGTGAAAAAACTGCCAGAAGTAACGTCGATTGTACTTGCAAATGCGCGTGCAAATTCATTATTTCTTATAAAAATACTCTATGAAGGAGAAACCAAGCTAAACTAAACTTACGGTGAATGTCACAACAGGCAAGTATTCCAGTGCGCCTATCCATCTTTGTGTTAGTATGTTCAAAGTACTTGTTTACCATTTACTAACACCAAACTACTCGAGTATAAAGATTAATGGAACAGTAACATCAAAGACTTGAGAAGGATTTTTGCTTAATTAAAATGATGAGTTTACAAATACAGGGTGTTTTCAATAAGTTTCCAGACTTTTTTCGTATAAGCACTTTTACGTACACACATGAAACTTTAGTCAACTTCAAATTTATCTCACGTTTATTGATAGTACACGAATACCATTCCAGTCCCTCCTCAAAGTAATCTCCGACTTTAATGCACTTGTTGTACCGTTACAACAAATTCTGGAAGGCGCCATGGAAGACCTCTTGTGTGAGAGTATAAATGCCATTCGTCACAGCCTCTTCTATCTCCTCAATTGTCTCATATCTACAACCTCTAAGGTTTTCCTTGAACTTACGGAATAAGCAAAGGTCGCAGGGAGCAGTGTCCAGACTATAAAGAGGGCGAGGAACTGTTTTGATGCCCATCTTGGTCAAATAGTATGTGATAAGGATGGAGTTGTGGACTGGTGTATTCGGGCAAATCGTCCGCATCTCCAGTTCCTAGAAAATAACAGTGTGTACTGTTCCTGTACTGACATCAACTGTGAACTTATGGTTTCTATAGAAACACGATGGCCCTTATCCATTAAAGTCTTTAATTGGCCAATCACGTCTCGTGTTCTGACTCTCGTACTCCTCCTACGCCTCTCCTTATCCCTCACATACACTCTGCTTTCCTTGGCCACTAAAAAAGTTGATACTCTATTCGCGCAAGATGGTCCATAAGCAGTATTTTATACGGCTCTTTGACATTTTCCAAAGTTTACAACCTAATTTTATTGCATATCCTTCGTTTAAATTTTCCTAACATCAAGATTGCATTTCTGAAATTCACCAGCTTTGACGATCAGGATTTTATAGATCATATTCCGATACCTGTTGTAGCTGTTCATTTGAACTTGAAATCATAAAAATCTGTTAGTCATCTTATGAGATTTTTAACAATAAAATACTGAATTTTCAAAAGTCTACAGCAATTTAATGACTTGTACAAAAAATGGTATGGAAACTTATTTAAAGCACCTCGTATTTGTTAGCATTAGTTTTGCTTTAAAATAGTATTTTTCAATACTAAAAACGCATATTGAATTGATACTATTTAAACTTTTTAGTACGCCTCGGCTTCCGATTTCTATCATGGCATTTTTTTTTCAATCATAAGCTGTTCATCATTATTTTATCCATTTTTTTTTTATGACGCATAACAGAGGTTCTTCGTTGTATAGATTCCTTAAGCATCCACGAGATCACCTTTAGATGTAGATTCAGTAGGATTTGGAAAAAAAAGGTTAGTAGCCACAAATCTCAGATCGATTCAGATCTTATAAAACTGGTCGCCAGAAACAAAGATTTATTTCCCATTAATCTGGTCAAAGAGATGAAAGTGATCAAATTGCGTATTAAAAGCTTTTTTTTCTTTCAAGTAATGACATTGAACCGTCTGTTTTTTATTCGTTTTTAAACCAATCACATAATCAAGTGTTTTTCATAAACATGTGCACTTTGTATTGTCAATTCATCCGACTTGGAACAGCAAATATTTTATTTACTAAACAAACACTGCTTATCAAGGCGAACATCCATTTGAGGATAAAGAGTAATAAATGGAGTTGCCAGATGAATGATGAAGAATAGTATGAGATGATTGAAAATGGTGAAAGAAATAAGTAAAAGCTGATAACTCATTTGGATGTTTTATTATGAGTTCTTCTTAACCTGAAATCGAATAGAAATTATATGCAACGTCGTAATTACATATTAACACGAACCCAATGTTGTGTATAAATACACGTTTTGTAAAAAAACAAAAGAAGGAAATTCGCACGAGTTCTTATCTAGCTTAAAGTAAATGCATTTATTGCCGGTCGTTTCCACATTAACCCGCCTTACTCATATTTCTAAGCAGAAAACAATATGCTCGCATTCCTGCATTTCCTTCTACGGGTAAATTAACAGTTTTTTAGTCTGCAGCTATAACTAGTTCTTATGTTTGTAATTTCTATCTATCGCACAAAACTTAACCAACAAATATGTTATTCTCGAAACCGACATTACATATCAAGGCGAATATATTTTCGATGATAAAGCGTAATAAAAGAGATTGCGAGATGAATGATTTTATTTGAAAATTGAGAATTATAAATGATGAATGAAATTAGCAAATTTTTATAACAGATCCTGGCTCTTTATTACAAGTATTCGTTAACATGAGATTAAATGGCAATTAATTTGTAGTGTACAGTGAAGCAGCAATGTAGCAATGTTTTCGAGTGATGAAAATATTTTTAAATAAATTATATTTGTGGAAGTTTCGGCTAACGATTGGAAGTTATTTCTAATGTATGTAATAATATGAATATTCAAGTTCAATTAAACACTTTTCATGGAGACAACAATTGTTCGGTTGACACTCCAGAGATTGTTACCTGTCCCTTAATGTTATAATTGTTATTAAATAATCAGTAAACGATCGATAAGAATATTCATATCTAGAGGACAAAATACATGTACACGTCAATAAACACATCATATATACACATCTCTACGCCATACAGAAGCCCCCGGTATATTACATAGGGGCAAGCATTTATTGTCATGGGATTTAAAGACGGCTATGCTGTAGTCTCTGCAGGGAAGCTCGATGGGTATGTGTTCCTACAAACAACCGTTTCTTGAAAACAATTTTGTTTATGGACTTTAATCTGGCGCTTGAAGAAGAAACGCAAGATTTGTTCAGTTTTGCTCGAAAGACTAGCTCTCATTCTGAATTTATTTTAGAGAACTGGGAACTTTGTTACGAAACAATGAATTTATTAACAACGAAATATATCTGCTATTAAAATAAACCTGTAGGAATAAGAAAACTCCCCAGTGAGATTGCGATGTTGCTTTGTACACTGTAAGACACAAAAAGACTGCTATGTTCAGATGTCACAGCACTATTGCACTGCATGGCGTATCCTATTTTTAAATAGATCGAGGATGGCATCAGTAGGTAACAAGAGTATCTATATATCCGTCTGTCTATCTATCAAGTTATATATATATGTATATATATATATATATATATATATATATATATATATATATATATATATATAATTATCTATTTATCTAGCGGAGTAAGCAACAGAGAGTTTGAATCGTGACATATTTTGACAAGTATCAAACTTTGTTGACCGGTCAGCTGCACCGGAGGTATGAAGCGGGACCGGAGGTAACATGTCAGGTGCTCAGGTTTGAGTGAGCTGGTTTAAGCTTATTTAAGTTGGGGCCGACGCTGAACAGGGAAGATGGTTTAAGAAGATATCTTCATGAGGAAGATGACGGTCAAATATTGAATCCAAAAGCCAAAGATCGTCGTTCACTCCAAGTTCTCCTTAGACGGGATGCTTGGGAGGGAATAAAAAATATATTAAAGAACACATCGTCTGAGGTACATGTCTTGAAGCGTATTTATTACAGCAGGGTCCGGCTCCCCAAAGGACTGTTGGCGAATTACCCAGAAGTGGTCAGCAACAAACAGGTGTATCATCATGTGTATGTGTATTCTATGTTGACATGTACTTACTTACAACACTCAATGAGTTCTGGGCCGTTAAGTAAGTAGACATTAAGGAATCTGAGGACAATAGTCCGTTAAATAATCATATATCGAACCACATACACGCACACATACACACACACACACACACACACACATATATATATATATATATATATATATATATATATATATATAGCCTGTTTCTTAAGAATATATAATAGTATTATTTAGTGATAACAACGGAATATAAGTACTTGTCTACTCAGATGCTCTTCTACATAATTCTTAAATGTATGTCTTTAATTCACAATAAAAGCAATATCAAATACTAGAACACTTAATATACCATTAGTAAGAATGTATCCTTATCTCTAGAGCAGTTAATGAAAAAAGTTTAAAACTACTTTTGTCTGTAATTAAACTTAAACACATTGGAACTCCTAGAAAAGTGAGGTCTAAAAATGAAATCTACAAAAGGATAATAGGAAGACCAAAATTGAACTGGAAACAGACAATTAAGAGAGATTTGATTGCAACTGTGAAAAACTGAAAGAACGCTGCGGACCAGCATTCAAATATACAGATTTGCCTGTGTTGTAAGATGTAAATATGTTGTTTTAAGATGTAAATATGTTGTTTTAAGATGTAAATATGTTGTTGTAAGTTGTAAATGTAAATATGTTGTTGTAAGATGTAAATATGTTGTTGTAAGATGTAAATATATTGTTGTAAGATGTAAATATACAGATTTGTATGTGTTGTAAGATGCGAGAGTTCCGGTCTATGTAATGAAGCTTTTCTGTGTTTTCGTCTGCTCAAAATAATGGGCAGATAACTGTTTAAAATTTATTTATTTTGCTATCATTACCATAAAATCTATCCACATTCGGGCAACGCCGGGTACCCCCGCTAGTTTATAATAAAAGCAATATAAAAGACTAAAACACTTAATAAACCGTTACTAAGAATGTATCCTTATCTCTAGGACAGTCAATGAAAATAAGAATCAAACTACTTTTGTCTGTACTTAAATGTAAGCAATTTGGAGCGCCTAGAAAATAAGTCATATCTTAAAATTCTTCAGAGATCAATTTGCTTTGGTCCAAATAACCATGGATACATTCAATACTGCAGGTAAGTGGTTTAAACATTAGCATTCAACAGCTTTTGTCTTATTTTTCATGATTAAGACCGTATTGTAATTTGTTACCAATCGATGGACGCAACCTGTCGTCAGACTGTCTTTTAGTAGTGTTACATGAAGTGGGTGGCGAATTCGAAATTTTTTAAACCAGCATCTATAGACTCCGTCAGGTTAACGCGCTTTTCCATATAAAACTATTTAAGCGTCACCTTCAGCATCTCAAGGGTGACTGCTGTGTTCATTTGTCGCTCTATTCTAAAGCAACTTCAATATCTTTAATCGATTTTGAATTGTCTTGATGTTGCATTTCAATATCGTAAATGCCTTTGCAGAATACACACATAATATACAGGTATAACGTGTTTCCGTTTTTTAATTACTTCTGGTTTATTAAAGAAAGTTATTCTCGAACAATGTGTTCTGCCCAATTTTTTTAAAATGTTGTCACTATAACATTAACAGTTTTAGCTATGATAATAAGCTGTTTGGGTTTTTCAGTAACACATTTTAAACTTTTTGTTGTATATCAAATCTGATCTTTGTGTTTTATTATTATTATTATTATTATTATTATTATTATTATTATTATGATTATTATCATTATGATTATTATCATTATGATTATTATCATTATGATTATTATTATTATTATTATTATTATTATCATTATGGTTATTATTATTATATTATTATTATTATTATTATTATCATTATGATTATTATTATTATTATTATTATTAATATTATTATTATTATTATTATTATTATTATCATTATGATTATTATTATTATATTATTATTATTATTATTATTATCATTATGATTATTATTATTATTAATATTATTATTATTATTATCATTATGATTATTATCATTATGATTATTATCATTATGATTATTATCATTATGATTATTATTATTATTATTATTATTATCATTATGGTTATTATTATTATAGTATTATTATTATTATTATTATTATTATTATTAATATTATTATTATTATTATTATCATTATGATTATTATTATTATATTATTATTATTATTATTATCATTATGATTATTATTATTAGTATTATTATTATTATTATCATTATGATTATTATTATTATTATGATCATTATGATTATTATTATTATTATTATTAATATTATTATTATTATCATTATGATTATTATTATTATTATTAATATTATTATTATTATTATTATTATTATTATTATCATTATTATTATTATTATTATTATTATTATTATTATTATTATTATTATTATCGGCTCACAAGAAGCTTTCACACAGGTTATCAAAGATCTATCCTTGAAAATAGCCTAGGGTGTTCCCTGGAAGCTGAGTGACAACAACACCCCCTCAAGATTTCCAGTACTCTCCATCTCTTTGATTTCTCATTGGCAGAGGCTATTGTTCTTTACAGGAATTTGATTGGCAATAAGCCTCGCCAAGGGCCAAGTTCTCTTCGCATTGTTCCAGCGGAGATCTGGTCAGTACTCTCTACTCGGTATTTTCTTCCTCCTTGACTCTAGTTATCTGTCTGTTCCGTTTTTTTTTTGTTTGTTTTTTTAGTGTTCAGTCGTGTGGTAATGGAGGGGGGATTAGGGAACTTATAGATATGCGGCTTCAATGTTCTTGGTTCCATGTGGTGTTTCCTGTTTTGCCTCTGCAGCAGTTTGTGTGGTCCACGTTTGTTGCTCATGTGTGTTGGTCTCCACATTCAAGGGTATTCCTTAATATTTCAGCTGTTTTCGTTATTGTTTTCTATTGTATTTTCCCAATAATTCCTTTGATTCCAATTTCTCCCATTCTTTTTTTCAAAGTTTTTCTGGGTTGTTACAAGTGATTCTCCTATTATAGGTATTATTTTGTATATTTTTTTCATCTTCCATATACATTTTAGCTCTTTGCTCATCATCATCATCATCATCATCATCATCATCATCATCATCATCATCATCATTATCATTATTAATATTATTATTATTATTATTTATATTATTATTAATAATATTATTATTATTGATATTATTATTATTAATATTACTATTATTATTATTATTAATATTATTATTGTTATTAATATTATTATTATCATTAATATTATTATTATTATTATTAATATTATTATTATTGTTATTATTATTGTTATTATTATTATTGTTATTATTATTATTGCTATTATTATTATTATTATTATTATTGTTATTATTATCTATGTGTAATTTCAT
>NC_136506.1:7691666-7699166 GCF_053919585.1 Euprymna scolopes | reverse complement strand
TATATAGGGTTATTTATGTAATTGTGATCGTCGTGGAGCATTCAAATTATGGCAAACCCGACCCGCATTTCGTCTTCTACTCTCTTTATTTCTGTGTTTAACTATTTATCTTTTCCTCCCCGACGCATGTTCACGTACAAGTGGCCATTGCTGAAATAACATTTCCCCGAGGGAACGAAAAGCATCCCTGGTCATATGCCATTTATATATACGAGCGACATGCCACTGCACGCACGCTACAGTTTCCTTTTTGTTTTCATTTCTTATTCGTGGCATGCTTCCCTTTGAATACAAGAAGGAGTGGGATGGTAAAGGCCAAGCAGGGAGCAAACAGAAAAAGTATCAACATAAATTGATCAATGACTCCATGGCTGCCATCGCTTTTATCACAATCGATCAAGTATTTGTTTGCGATCGTGATCGAGGCCAGCAACAGACTCGCCGTCGCCATCTTGGACCTTTGGTGGGAAAATGGTATAAGGATATTTTTCTCAAAGTTCAGAATGAGGCTGGCCGAATATGTTTTGATGTTTGAGACAACTTGGCCTGCGTTCATTTCAGGCGAACCTATTGAACAGTTAGCACACACACACACACACACACACACACACACACACACACATACACATCTATTGTTATTTCGTTGCTTCTACATTATTGGGACGAGATTTTGTGGTCAATAAATGGAGTTCTATGATAAAAAAAACACTCGTTATATCTGATTTCTTTGGGTAATTCTAATAAGTTACACTAGTAGCTTCCAATTTACGCATTCGAAATTACCTAAATATTAGTCAATTATTAATAATAAATGTAATCTTGTAAACAGGTTAAAAATTTGCCGCCATCGTTGTTAAATTTGAACGGAAAATTATCTGCCTATTAGACTCTCCTGTGTTTTGCGATCATTTTTATCCAAATCTATTTTTATTTTCTACAATAAAAAATTTTCCACCTCATAAATTTTCGTATTATTGGGAAAAAATAATCTTAAAATATGAGGAATACGTAAATACATTGTTTTCATGTGAAATTTAGTTTTACGATCTCTTAAAATTTCGTCCCAATTTTGCAGGAGCACCGTTATTGCATCTAGTTTTTTTTCTTCTGATTCCCCTTCTTTATTATATTCTCAATTCAACTATTAAAATAAAAAAAACATTCATCTGATTTCACCTTCCAATCGTATCTGCTTTTGCTGTTCACAATCTGATTCTTAACCCTGTTTGAAAAATATATACTTCTATTAAAAATGATTTAATTTATAGAGAAATTGTAAAAAAAATATATTTTGTCAAACGGTAAATTTTTCCCAAAAATTATATTTATTTACGATTAAATTTAAAATAGAAAACATAAAAATATCAATTATTTACAATTGTGGTACCGGCTACTGTTGTTTTCAATTTAAACTTCTCATTGTTCTATTAGCGATTTAAAATCAATATACACACACACACACACACACACACACACACACACACACACACATATATATATATATATATATATATATATATATATATATATATATATATATATATATCGCCTGTCTGTTTAAATGTGTGCTTGTATGCATGTCTTCCTGCCTAAAACTTTCCACAACAGCGACGGATTTTCACGAGATTGTTATCGTTTTTCATCGACCCTTCGGACGACAAATATCGAAAAATTAACTAAAAACATTAATTTCTGCACCCTCAACTGTAACCAACTTTACAGGGAGGGGGTCACCTTTTTCGCTGATATTTTTGTCGTCCCCTCTTTTCGATTAACTCGGCTTAATTTGAAACTTTGTCATCTCCGGGTTAGGGATGAGCGCAACAGCTAATATGTCACTTTTTTATTTACGCACTTTTCCTACTTTGCGGTACGGGTTCGAGCTTGCCTCCCTACTACCACTTTTGTTTTGCTCAACACACCTCCAACCTCCAAACACCTGGGCAACGCCGGGCAACGCCGGGCAACGCCGGGCAACGCCGGGCTTCCAGGTTAGTATATTATTAAAGAAGATAGGTTTAACAAAGAAAGGAGACCAAAGTACACTTTTAAAATATATATGTATTTTTTTGTCTTCCCTAGCTCTAATTCAATATTTTAAAACATAAGTTCGACAAAAGGGAATGAAACAAGTCTCAATCTATACGTGCTGCAGCGGATTCTTTTAAAAATGAACGATGTCACCGGGGGCGGAAAGATCGTTTAAAAATGTGGTCAAAAGACTATAAATTATTAACGAGGGTACGAAAAAATAGTATTCGAGAAAGAAGAAAACAAAACATTCTCAACGAATATCCATGAATGCAAAATTAATGGAATGTTCTTTTTGTGTACAGAGACGGTTGGGGTAAATTAATAGAGACCACCTCGAAATTTTAAAAAAGAATTATGGCCGACATAAGTCTGTACACGCCCGGATGTTGGCCATTTTTATGCCTACATATAAAAGGGGGAACATGTGAGAAAATTCTAACCTCCAAACACTGAATGGCATTCCCAAGTAGTTAGCCTTGCACTGACCTTTAAAACGATAAACCACCATATTGTATTAAGTGACAGGGATACCATACTTTCGAAGGGAGGGAAATGCAATTCTCGTCCCAAACACGGTTCCAACTTTGGTTGCAAACCAGAAACGTAAAACGGCTCTATAAAATATATGTGAAAACTGCTGGTTTTTGACAACAATTCACGTAACACAGTGTACGCTCGGAAATCAACTTAAAAATTCTAGAGGCGGTCTCTATTAAATTGCGCCAATCTGTTTTGTGTTAAACAATTTTGTTATTGAAGAATTAGCGATTTCACCTCTTCCGAAAAAATAAAAGATATGGAAGAATGAGTCATTTTTTAATCATCATTCAATTCCTTGTTTCCTTGCTTGTTTATAATATATATATATATATATATATATATATATATATATGTGTGTGTGTGTGTGTGTGTGTGTGTGTGTGTTCTTTTGAGATAGAGATTGTCCAAAAGATAAATAGCTTATCTTATATGCATATATATGTGTGCGTGTGTGTGTGTTTGTGTATGTGTGTCTGTGTGTGTGTCTGTGTCTGCGTGTTTGTGTAAGTGTGTGTGTTCTTTTGAGAGAGAGATTGGCCGAAAGATAAATAAATGATCTTATGTTTTCCTAAGTTTGTTGTCCACATTTTCTTATTAGAATCGTTTGGACTTTGAAAGATAAAACACGATAGGAAAGCAGATCAATACCCATAATAGAAATGGCAGTAAATATGAAAAAAGATTTTGTTTTCACTCAAACCTCGTGAAATGAAAACAGAAGGCGAAGAATGGAACTTTGCCTTTGAAAAGAATCTCTCAATTTCAACAAAATCCTCTTTGAAGAACTATTATTAGATTCTTTGCTTTACATTTACGATTGAAGAATTTACAGCAGACACAACAGTTGAGACAAAATGGTTCCTCGGTGTAAGGGTAAATCGATCGAACCTTTTGTGTGAGGGTTAGTAAACAATAATTATTTTTAGGGGGTGGTAGTAAAAATGAATTATTAAAAATATTGTTCTTGAGTCGTAACGATCTTAATTTTGCAAAATATATGTTTTATTTTTTCTTTATTATTTAATGTTCAAAACGGTCACGTGGCGTTTCCAAGCTAAGTGTGGAAATTGCGCGTGTGTTTTTGTTTGTGTAACGTCAGCATCGGTCGGCTATGTTTCCTATTCAACCTACGAAAGCCCATATTGCTCAAATAACTATTTAAAGTAGAGAAAGATTAGCAACGACTATACCGTAATAAATGGACAGTAGAGAATAAAACCATTTCGAAGTTGATTTTTTTTTTGTTAAGCCAAGAAAAAATGCCTTGAGCGACATCTCGCCAGGCGTTCCAGCTCACTTCAATTAAAAGTACACTTGGTTCTTTTTCGAAGATTACTTCACTGCGATGAGATCAGTTCTCGTTCCAGAAATGAACGATTGAACAACATTGAACAATAGTATTTAATAACTTTAAGGGGGGGGGGGCAAGAAGAAAGGTAAATGGGATAGTGACCGGGAAATGGCCGCGGTAGTGAGGCTCGTTATACGAATTTCATTTGCATAATTGCTTTCGTTTGTCAATTAGAACGAATTATGATTAGATTCACTTATTATAATTACAAACCAATTTATACAAATCATTATATTCTTGGCTGCATTAAATACAAAGCTTTCAAATACAGACTGTCAATAATTATGGATGTATGATAAACTAAGCCGTGGGCATAATGTACACCAAAACACACATACATCCATGATACGCATGCACACACACAAATTAAGTACTGAAATGTCGTACGATTACAGATTCTACAATACTGTAAACGTAAATTCCAAATTAATATTGACATCAATATTTATAAGACAACCCCAAGCAGATAAAGAAAGCTCAACATGCGAGATAGACCAATAATATAAATGGAAATTCGGAGTTTAATTATGTAGAATAACAACAAATTTAATAATTTGACAAAGACGTAAAAATAATGTTACAAGTTTTTTTTATAATCTATAGATTTTCAATGAATGCCTATTTCATCGGATGACTTTTTTTTCAGCAAAATAGATATGGGTAATCAAACATTTTGTATAAAACACAGAAATTTAAAATTAAATTTGAAATTATAGTGTAAAAAGGATATTCCATAATTTAATGAGAACAGTTGTAAAATATCCTTGAATGAATCAAGATACCGGTTTTTGTAAAACAGATTTCCATCTGATGTGATTAGCTATTCTTAGAAAATCTATGGATTAAGAAAATAAAAAATGTATTATACTTTTTATTAAACAATAAACATTGTTGTTATTCTTCATTGGTTAATACAAAAATTTCATTTATATCTATCTATCTATCTATCTATATATTTATATATATATATATATATATATATATACAAATTGTTTTTCCTCAACTCGCATTTAGGTAAAAATGCATTTCGTAAAACATTAATTCATTCAAAACCTATATATATATATATATATATATATATATATATATATATATACTTGCAAAAGTACTCGACGTTGACTGGGTTCAAAAACAGCGTACAGAAAATGGACCCTGATTTATGAAAGTATGATAGCTTATGAATAGGAAGGGTTGTAAGGAGATAGCTTCGAATTTTGGGGGTATAAAAACCAAACCAAATATGATGAAAGTAAAAATAAAATAAGTAACCCCCATAATTTATTATACCATACCTGTTTACATTGAAACATTTATCAAAATATCTGTGGATATATATTTAAAAAAACTTGTTAAACTTTGTGACATATTTCTATTCTATGGAGAACAGTCGCGAACGAACACCCCATAATTTTATCATGCCATCTTTCTTCAAACTGAAACAGAATTGTAAAAGGATACTTACGCAGATAGATATGAAAAGTCTGTATTAAAGTTTGTGCCTATTTCCATTCTATGGAGGCCAGGCGCTAACGCAGACCCCACAAATTTATTATACCATCCCTATTTAAGTTAAAACATATTATCAAAGTATTCTTATGTACATCTATATCAAAAACACTTGTAAACGTTTTTTTGTTTTAATTTTTAATTTTTTTATTTCCATACTTTGTGGACCAGGCGCGTATGCAGACCCCACAATTTTAATGAATCGTCATAATGCCAGATCAAACATACCCATTCCTGTGTCTCGATACATCTTCTATCATTATATGTGATCAGTTTTCTATAATAGTCAGTCATATAGGAGTCTATTCGTGACTAGACACACACACAGACGTTCAGCTTTATATATATATATATATATATATATATATATATATATATGAACGTTTCTGTGTGTGTACATTTCCCTACGTAAAAAATCTGTCAATTGAAAGTCTACAGACTCGAAATTTTATATACAGCTTAGTGAGATTTGGGAAAATCTTTGTGATCGGTTTTCGGCCAGAAATTTGGCTGTTAAGGGGTCAAAGTTCAACGATTTGACCTTTGTGTACTCTACCAAACTCCTCAGACAACTTTGGTCTAAACACTTGAATTTTTGGTAAATGTTCTTTGGAGATCGATCTAACTTTATAATACGATTTGAGCCCAAATCAATAAATGTTAAGGGGGTCATAATAGGAGTCAAAGTAAAAAAAAAAACTGACCGGCTTTTTTTTTTTTTTGATGCTTAACAAACACGTCCAAGCACCCGGGCAACGCCGGGCTGAAATGCTAATATATATATATATATATATATATATATATATATATATATATATATATATATATATATATATATAAAATTGAACGTGTATGAGTCTGTGTCTGTGTGTATGTGTGTCTGTGTACATCTTATCAACGCAATAACTCTGTCAATTTTCAGTCTACAGACTCGAAATTTGATATACAGGGTACTGAGATGTAGGAAAATCTTTGTAATCCGGTTTTTGGCCAGAAATTTTGCGATTAAGGGGTCAACGTTCCACGATTTGACCTTTGAGAATTCTAGACAACTCCTCCGCCAATTTTGAATCTAAACGCTTGAAATTTTAGATATAGTTTCCATGGACATGGATCTAACTTGATAACTTGATTCGAGCCCTTAAACAATAAAGGTTAAGGGGTCATAATAGAGGTCAAATTTAAAAAACAATTGACCGCTTACTTTTGCTCAACATACACCTCCAAACACCCGGGCAAAGCCGGGCAAAGCCGGGCAATTCCGAGCGGAAATGCCAGTATATATATATATATATATATATATATATATATATATATATATATATATATATACTGCTAATAAAACATTTCAGTCCACTTAAAAACCTTTTAAAACATACCTTTTTTAAGGATAGATTTTAAACTCTTCCGACTTAGGCTACTAATATTACAATCTACTATGTAATGGAAACAAAAAGGTACATTCCAAAAGTTTTATTGAATAATCTGCATATTTATTAACTTAGGTTTTATACATATGATCAAAATGATAAGACTAAGCGTATGACATGTTAGATTTATGGTAATTCTAATGTTTTTAGTTCAGTTAAAGAATAGCAATCACTGTGTAAAGTGTTTCCATGCCTAAAGCAAATTGAGCACTCTTGAATTCTCGGATTCCATAAGAAAGCTTTGCTACAGCGAGCGATGGTATCTAAGTAAAATCGCATTAAAACTGTTATTTGCAGCTTTCTAAAAAACAGGGAAAATTATGGAAAACCAAAATCCTTTGGTAGGACCCCAAAAATTTCTCGTGCATTAAGTATGGGAATCAGACGGGTTGTTATGAATGACAGAGGATTTTCTTCTAGTCAAACTAAGGCGATTGCAGATGCTGATTGCAGTCCAATAGCCACCAGACGACACTGACAACAAAAAGGCATGCTAAATAAAAAGCGTTAACAAATTCCTCGATTGCTTCCACGTCACAAAGTGGACAGCTTAAGATTTGGTCGTGAATACCAAACCTGGAACGTTGAGAAGTGGAACAAAGTCCTGTTTTCTGATGAGAACAAATTAAATTTAGATGA
>NC_136506.1:7654166-7686666 GCF_053919585.1 Euprymna scolopes | reverse complement strand
AATTGATCAAAATTCGTTGCTTTCTGGACGTCCCGTGCACGAGTGTCAGGGAGACTAATTTTGCAACGGCTCGGTTTCGCTTATTTACGACAAAGCCAAAGAAACACGCAGAGAGTAAAAAATATCGCGAAAATAGCATGTAAAAGTCACCCAAATAAAACATTCACAATACCCTCTTTCGTAAATTGTAGATTATAATCTAGGTAGCATATAAAACTTTCTAATAAAGAGTTACCGCCTAGAGCGCCCCCACTCCAAAAGCCTTTGCCGGATATACACAAAAAATGCACACACACATTTAGCCTTTTATATATATAAACTAGAGGGGGGGTACCCGGCGATCCCCGGGTGTTTTGAGGTGTGTGTTATTTTGGGTAAATCAAAACTCCGGGGGTGGGTGGGGGTTAAAATAAAAAAGTTTTGGTAGGTGAGTATGAGGATCGAACCCGAACCATTGAAGCAAAGTGTGAAATTAAAGTGTACGACGTTAACCACTGGGCCACGGCATCATACAACAGAAAACGTTTGAATATATTTATTTACATATTAAAAACAGGTGGCCGCAATAAAAGTTAACTCTGCTGCTTGCATTTGACCTAATTAATGAGGTCAAATAGAAGTCACGCAGTTAACTTGGGTTTGTTTATCTAACTTGGACTGGTTTTTCCCCAACAGATGGTGGGGAACGGGAAACCAGCTCTCTATTGTCCAGATTGAATAGTAGTTTGGCCCCACATTGATCAAAGCTGATTGCTTCTGGACGTTTCCCGGCGCGATGCCGAGAACCGCACGGTTTGAATTTAGTTTCACTTTATTTATACTAAAAAGTAGGAGAAACAGGAGATATAGCGAAATCGCGCAAATCTCATAAAAGTCGACGTAAATAAATGTAGAGGCGACCCGCGTCCCCAAATCCTAGATATTATTATCTAAGGGCTATATAAACAGTTCTAAGCGATCGTAACGACCCCATACACGAAATGGTCACACACATTTTGCCTTTTATATATATATATAGAAGATAACACGAATGTCGTCCTATGAGTAAACACGACTTTTTTACTCGAATAGTTGTAGAACTACGAAAATGGAGTACTACTATTAAGACGAGCGTCCTTTCGTGCACTAGAATTATTTTTTTCTATATCGATAACGCCATTGTCAATGCAGTTTTTCCCCCTGAATTCAATGATGCATCACTGTTTCCAACGTACACAAATGATAGCGATTGTCTTCTTAAGGTGTGTCCCGGTTTAATTTTAGAGGCTGCTGATTTAGAATGAGTCATATATGCTAAATTTCTATAGTAAATGTCGTATTATCAATCCATACTTACCCCTCACCGTGAATTATGAAATAGTTAGCGAGAAAGTGTGGAGTAAATGTGGTATTGTGGTGACAATTCCTTACTAATCTGTAACTGCGCAACGAATGGACAGTCTTGCCCGAGAAAATATCTACAGTAAGTGTACTGTTGTGGTTATTAACCCCTATTTATCTCTTCCTCTGCACCGAACTAATACCATAATGTTTAGTTCGCTGCACGTTATTATAACAAAGGTCCATACAAAATTTCACCCAGATCGGCTAAGTAGTCTACGTAGAAAAGGTGGAACGGGCAGACAGACAGACAAACAAACACAAAGCAAAATAATATATGTTATTTCGTAACTCCTCGATATGTGAATGTTATAAATATGACGATCAACTGTTCTTACAATTGGACTTTTGAGACTAAACCCGTGGCAAGTTGATGGTCAGTCTATCGATTCTCAATAGGCTATTTGCTAATGATAAATATTGTTGAATGGTAGCTTTGTTATGCAAGTAAAAGCCGCCGACGGACATTGATATGTAAGCTATGACCTTTAATCGAGTTCATTCACTACCGAGCTGATCGTTAACAATAAAAACGTATTTCACCAAAATCTAAAAGGAAACGGTTTCTTATTGTTTGTCTGGAAAAGGTGTAGAATTCTTTTGTTTCGGTCTTATTTATTTTCGCGGAAAACTTTGTCTCGTCAGGCATTGTCCGAAAGTCTGGTGTATAAATGGTAAGTTTTACCATAAAATACTGTCCGTAACTTAATTAGACTTTTACGCCAGAGCAAACCAATAGCAGCCGGGTCTTTGTGGTTTCTCATTCTTTGTGCCGAGTTTGCTTCTGCAAATTTTCTGTCTCTGCGCCTATTTCGTCTTTATTTCTTTTTCGTCTCTTCGAGTCTATAATCTTTGCGTATTTAACATCTTTTTCGAAGTTTCCTTTCGACGAGAGAGTTTGTACAATCGAGTTGTGGATATTTGTTCAAATGATGAAACAACCGAATGTGATTACGCGGACAATAAATAAATCTCGTCCGTCTATATTTGCATTAGTAGTTTACTTATTCGCAACCGAAGTAATGTGTTGCCAAGGCCGGAACGTGGGGCGAATTAACCCATGGGCCACTTATCTCTATTAAAAAATTGTCTAGGTAGACACGTCAGACAACAAAAAAACAACTCTTCCCCAAAGTATAGGATGCAAGACCTGGGAGGGTAACTTCCTTGCACTACCCAGGCTCATTACACCAGTCCGACAAATAGAAGCCCACCAAAATGATTACATTTTTTACCGGAATTATAGCCAAGAATGGATCCTCGACTTTTAACCATTTGTGGAAGAGTTTCTGAATAAAACAGAAGTTGCCTTGAGACTATATTCGGATATTTGCTAATAGCAGAGGGATAATCCGATGTAATTGGATTTTGTTCCTTGAGGAATCGGTTCGGAAGATTCGTATTCCCTTTCCTTTTTAAGTGTCCAGATAGATGTCGTAGTTGTGTAAGAGATTTTGATCAATAATTTTCCGAAAAACGTACGTCAATCGATTTCTTTAATCTCTTTTAAGCATGTAACAGAAAGGATAAACAACTTAATTGAATCCGTGGAAATACAATCTCACAAGTAATAAGACACAATAGCATGTTTATTCGATTTAATTTATAATCAACGGTTTTCATAGCGTGTTAAATTCTATAGTAGGTCTACTTAGTAATTGATTCTCACCCACCATATATGCTATATCATTGTGTCGGATACGTTTCACCTTTCTTCTCTGTCTATAATTCTTACTTCATCCCACAAAGTTAGATAGTTTCCATTTTCTTCCATATATGGTCAATCATACCAGACTTTTCAATTTTTCTACGTATTACAGCTTTCGAGGTTCTTCTAATCTTAGTTTTATTGTACGATATGTATAGTTTTCCACCTTTACATTGGACCTCATACACACTTCTGACGTTTACAGATCACATGATTTTTAGCGGAGAGCCCTACTATTTTGTTTTGTGTTTTTTTACAAAGGAGTCACCACTTATCAAATCCTGCAGGCCACTCGAGGATAAGGGTTAATGAGTGTACAGTACAGTACTTAATGAGACAATATCGTAGTAATCATTAGTTGGGGAAATTTGGTATGTTTTTCATGAACGTTTGGAGAAGGGGGCCATAGATTGAAACTCAGACGAGCACGAGCACATGAAAATAACAATTAAGCACAGATACGCTCGCACCAACCTTTTTGTGAGAAAGAGGTTGCAGAGAAGCGAAAAGGGCACCTCCTATTACGCTACGACATCTATTTTGACCTAAGTCAAAGCTGGATAAAATCCCTCCATTTTTCCAGCGACCTTGGCAACGGAAGGTGTGCGTGTTCCATTACAGATCAGAGGTAAAAGACCCAGAAGCTTGTCTAAACATGGAGTCTCACCAAGACAATTCAATGTCAATTAATGTCAGATGCTGATGTAAAGATGAGGTAAAGATAGAAACTTGGTTTTAGATGTATTAAAATTACCCAGCTCCCTTTTTTCCTATTTCACCACGTGTTCAAGATAAGAGGAGAGAAAACCAGACAGAGCTTGGTCAATCACGGCTTGACTACTATCGAACACAAAATGTGGTTTTCAAGATAAAATATTTAAGCCATCGAAGATTGTTTTCCTTTCTTTTTCTTGCAATGTGCTGTTTTTTTTGTTTTTTTTTTGCGCATAATATGCAATTAAGAAAGAAGCTATCAATTTGAAAACTATGGCAGAGTCTTATAATTAAGTTTAGTTGTGCTGTTCTCTTTTTTTAGATAGTGTTTAAGCAATAATTATTCCTATGTGTTAAATGTCACGGTTCAAAGGCAGTGAAGAAGAAAATGGAGAAGTGGACGCAAGTCACAGTGGACGTAAGTCGATGGCAAAGAGAAAACGACTGCATCTGTCGATGTCAAGCTATTTTGGGGAGTAAGTGTGAGGTGATGCCGAGGTCATAGTTTACACTAGCAGCAGGAGGAAATGAAGAGAAAGGAAAGAAAGGGAGTCAGTCAGGATTCGCGTCGAGAGGCGGGAGAAAAAGGAAAAAAGCAAGAAAAAGAATCAGTTGAGTTGGCATTTTCGTTGAGGAAAGGATACGTTTTCGTTTTGCTTGGTTCATGTAGTGAGTGTCGGAAAAAGGGAAGTATACCTTAAAAAAAAACAACAACGTTATACTGTTGACTCCAAGTTAACCAAATCCTCCTCTCTTTTTTTCACCAAAAAGACTTTTGTGTTATCGCAATCATGTGTTATTTTGTTTATTTGTTTGTTTGTTTATTTATTTTTTTATACAAAAAATAATAAATACAGCCATATAAAAGGACAAAATATATATAAACTATATTTCTGCTTCCGACCTCCTCATTATTTCAGTTTGATTTTTTTTTTCTTTCTTGTCTCCATTTGCATGCTCGCTTCTCACTGTTTCGATTAGACACGGGAAACGTCTATAGGCGATGAAATTTGCTTACATTCGACTTAATTGGTGACCAGTCGCGTAGCCGTCTCCGGTGGTAACTCCTCGTACCCTTCTTTTATCCGGGTGTAGGTAGTAACCCTAAATCCGTGTGCTGACGTTAAAATTACTGCCGTGCATTTTACCTCAGACCAAGGATGTAAGAGAAAGCATTTATCTTTTATTCAATGTTAAACACCAAAATGTTTTGAATCACACACCTACAGTTGATTGATCGCAACGGTGATAAATTCTACTGTTGTTTCACAAAAAAGGCACAGTGCCACTTTGACTTAGGGGCTGATACTTAGACTATATTTAAATAGATATGATCTATGAGGTTTAAATGTGAAATGTCTGTTCTACTTTATATTTCAACTTTTACATGCCAATCAGAGAAGCCAGAACGCTAGAGGGAATTCCAACGCAATTCTGACGAAGAAACAATTTGAGTAAAAAAAAATTCGCTGGCATCTATACCTATATAATCTAGGGGGTGGATTTTTCTTCTTGTCATGCTTTGTTCCATTAAAATACTTATAAAACAGGCACCGAGATACAACGTTTCGCCGATGGGAAAGGGTGTTTTGTTTAATTGCGAGTGAAGTATGTAATATTAAGATGACGTATGTATTATATTTCGGTGTTGACTGTTCGTATTAGGAAGAGCCTTAGTGTGTTCATGTGTGTGATCATGTTGTGAGATGCTAGATATTATATATATTCATTGTGAGTGTTCATATTGTTGAGATATAGAGACAGAGTACATATAAAGAGAGAGACAGTTATGTATATATATATATATATATATATATATATATATATATATATATATATATATATAATAGACGGTGTACATGTTACTACAAGAGAACCAAGCCTGTAATTCAGTTAGAGGATATTTATAAATATCTTGATAGATAGACCGAGAGTGCGTTTGACATTTACGTTGACAGTTGTACATTTTTATAAACACAAAATTCATATTAATACACTTTCACACTACCTTTGTTTTGGTGATAATGATTTTCACAGAGTTCTTATAATATAAATGGACAATACATTTTCTGTGGAATAACAGCACGAAGACGCAGATACAAAACCACACGATGATACGTTTATTTCTTCTTCGACCGGTGAGACATGATTTTGTATTTCAGGGATTCAAAGTTTTTACATGGTTATCTCTAAAACCTCTCGCTTCCAGAGGGTGCCTTGACTCTAACAACGAATCGGTCTGATTTCCTCTGCTTCTCTGATCTAACTGATCTGATTCCCCCTAACTAACTCTTTTGTATATTGAAAAATCACATGTATGTTTGGTCAACGTGACCACAACTCACGTGTTTCCAACATGCGCGATTTGCACGTTTTGAAACCATTTCCGACAACCAGGAAATTTCCCATTCTCTTTGTTGCTTTACAAAGGAATTTAAACTAGTGTCTAATTCTGTAACCCATATTTTTATTATGCATTATTTCTGAGAATGCGAATAGTTTTCAGCCAAATTTGTATTTATTAAATATTTTAACAGAATCAACAATTTAACTTGACATTCCAATTATAGTAACATTCTGTGTTTATTTTAACTTATGATTGGAATTTTCAATTCCAAGTCTAGCTTCGTAGTTCAAATCCTTGACTATCCTATTTCATATTTACATTTAATTAATTCCCTATTTTTTACTTACATGAAAAGGGGATCATCATGTAACACTATAAGACTGGTAGACCTTTTTAGCCCCTGTCTAAGAGCGATAGACTAGTGGCAGAAAAACCAACACAGAGGTTACAATAATACTCGATGCATGGGGGGATAGTGGCTTTGTAGTGGTGCGGGATAAACACAGGTGTGAATAATCTTCTGCTAAGTAGTAGAGCAAAGCTATTTTTTAATCTTATTCGGTTTAATTTTTTGTGGAGAAGCTACATGTATTACCTAGGAAGGAAATAATCCATATACAAAGGCCTTAAGGTTGGAGTCGATATCCGATGGACAAAGCAAAGGTTGTTCGTCGACGAATAACCTTCACTTTTGTATGTTTTTGTTAATACATTTTGTTATGTAATTCCGTGTTCTGTTTTCCTGTAACTCGTTAAACGGTATAATACAATATATATTTAAGGTCATATCGAAATAACATGACACTTAATTTTGCCTTGAATCCAGGGAAAGACGACTTATGTAATGTAATAGATGAACGAGCAATTTATTGTTACGAAATAGATCTAGTATTAGTCAAAATCAAACAAAATATTTGATTATAAAATAGTTTTCGTGTTTTCAAATAAGGGTCAAGCTTTCTGTTCGATGAAATCATAACCAACGGCGACCCTGAAGCAAAAAGAGTTAAATAACTACTACTACTGCTACTACTACTACTACTACTAATAATAATAATAATAATAATAGTAATAATAACCTCCCCTTCCAATATCCCTTCCCTTCCCATTCCTTTCCCCCATCATCTCTCTTCATTGCGATAATCCCCCTTCTCTCATCCACTAATACTTTCCATATAACTTAACTTCCCCTACCATATTTATCTCATCTACTGACCCTCTCATTCCCTAAAAGTATAGTGTCATCCGATGCTATCACCACGCCAAATAGTCGTAGGGTATTGGAGGATGGTAATAGCGAGGAGTGAAAGCACTTATCAGACCTCCGCTGGATTAGTGCGGAGGATTATCGCCAAATAAACTCTAGGGAAGAACAATTGTCATTGTCAGCGAGGAATCAAAGGAAAGCGACTGTTGCGATGACGAAAATTTATTTGCAAACTCTTTCGAAAAATGTAGAAAATGCTGGGAATCTAAGGAAACGTGTTGTCAACCAAGCTCCAGGGAACAGAACTGGTTTTGTCGGTGATGATGACCTGCATGAGAACTCATAGTGAGTGAAATAATAATAATAATAATAATAATAATAATAATAATAATAATAATAATAATAATAAAAATAATATTATAATATGGTGATATTAATATAGTAATTATTATAATTATTATTATTATTATAATAATATGGTAATAGTAATAATAATAATAATAATAATAATAATAATAATAATAATAATACACGTACAGAAACCTGCAACAGCACTCGAAAACGAGAACCACAAAATTCTATGGGACATGGACATACAGACGGACAAACCCATCCAAGAAAGAAGACCAGATGTCGTAATAATTAACAACAAAGAAAAATCCTGTCAAATCGTAGACTTTGCTGTCCCAGCTGACCACTGGGTGAGTATTAAAGAAAAGGAGAAACGAAGCAAATACACAGAGCTAGCCAGAGAGTTAAAAGGGAGTTGGATGATGAAGAAAATCAAAATAGTACCAATAATAGTAGGAGTACTAGGAACAATTCCGAAAAACCTGGAAAAAATGTCAGAAATTGGAATATATATTTCCGGTATATTTGTGGATTGTTCCGTTATTGTGGCCTCATAAACAAGGGATTCAGCTTTACAATTACCCTCCAATAGACAGCTATTTTTGGTCCTGCAAGAGCAGCCTGCGTTATCTATCTTTTTTGGTTCTTGGGCATGACAAAAGGCCAATTTAAACAAAGATGAATACAGCATTAGCTACCCGCATGTGGAAGCTTAAAGAAAAAATACACCCTTTTCCATAAAATGGAAAAAAATAGAGCATAAACCAGAATACGTCCCGGAATTAAGTCAATACTCACTCTGTTACGCAGAGAAATACTACCTCCTCCGGGCCATTCATGACCCAAAAATAAAATGTTTAAATGTGAGGAGTGAAGCTTTGAAAAGTTGCATATATAGAAGGAAGGGGCTCCTAATAAATTGGATCAATGAAAAGAACAACACTTAGATGTTTATATATATATATATATATATATATATATATATATATATATATATATATATATATGTAATAAGGAAAAAAATATTGTAAATACAAAAATGATTAGTCGGTAAACTTGGATTTTAATCGCAATTATATTATAGATTTTAAATTAATGTATTTTATAAAAAAATGTTTTAATTATATTTTATAAATGTAATTTATGATCTATTTCGAAGTTAAAACTATAGAAAAATATAATAATGTTAATAAACTAGGCAAATCACTTAGGATAGATAAATACTCACTTCCCCAAACCTTGAAAGATTTGGATTTTAAAAAATAATTTTTAAACGTATTTCGAAATTTTTAAACGTGATTCGATATAATTAAAAATATATTTTTTTATACTATAAACCTATTTTTGGAATTTTTTAAACGTAATTCGATATAATTAAACGAATTTTGAAGTTTTTAACCGATACCAATACAGATTTTAAAGTTTTTTATACATAAGGAAAGAGATTTTAAAATTAATTTGGGTTCAAATTAAAATCGATTTATATAAAGAAATTTTTTTTTCGAAATTAGATCTTAAATTTAAATAATTCAAAGTTTAAAATTAGGTATTACATCATCCGATAAAAAAGCGGGATTTAATAAAACGAGATTTAAACGTGAATTTGCGATGTATATATACTTCACACTTCCGGTTATAAGATAGACGAATATTGGCTGAAGAGAGCTTGATAAGGATACCTTAAACGGGCCTTATTATCGGGCTTGAAACCGACGTACCAATGATCTCTCTCAACTAACAACTTTCTGTACACAAAATTTAAATACGCTCTTAAAATTTGGATTTTCCTTTTAATTGAGCACTCTGATGGAATTCTTTTTCCAGAAACCTCTAATCATATATATATAGAGAGAGAGAAAGAAAGAAAAACGCACACCATTGCGCGCGTATGTGTGTGTAAGTTTTTGTTATTTTTATTAGACAAAAATCTACAGAATGCTCTGTAATTCAATAATAGGAGAATATTTTTACTTATTTATTTTTTTACAAAACTTCCAATCAAGTCAGTAATGTTCCATAATTTCCAAGCCCGACGCAGATCCAAATCGAGAAATAATGTTTCCTTGGGTCTAAGAAAAATAACTATTTAAAAAGCAATCAGTGAACCTCTCTTACTATAACGTACAGCTTCATTGCAGATCAAATATGGCTGCAGTTAGCCAGGGGCGATTTGTGTATTTTATATGATCCGCTCTGAACTTGAAACGTATGGTACAATATTGATTTGATTAAATCTTCTGTAAAATTATTAATTAAAATACGTGTGTGTGAAAGTTATACACGAAATAATCAGTGGATCTTAAAAAGAAACTAGATCAGTTCAAGTAAATATGTAGATTAGAGATGAGATACATTGAAATCTGCCGCGTTTCTTTTTTACATAATTCCATTCTGAACTTAAATTATTTTCATTTCTTAATAGCAAAGATGAAAACTGGCTATCAATTGAAATATGAATCGATATGTTTATACTCGAACGTTCAACCGATTCTTTCTCACAGATTTTTTGTCTTTTTATTTCTTCTCAGTGATGTTTTTTTTTTGTCTCCTCAACTCGCAGCTGCGGGCACCATTTTTTTTTAAATTCTTATTCCATATTTGTTCTGGAATGGTATTCTGCATTTGATCGCTTTGTTTTGCGAGCGTACAAGACATAATAAAGAAATAAAATGACACTCAAAGAGCAAATAGCGATTAAATTAAAAAAAAAGAAAAGGGAGAAATAAATAAAACAATTAGCGCTCGTCGTTGTTTTCTCCTGTGTTTGAAGAAAGCCAAAAGTGAACACTCAATTCAAAATGGCGGCTGAGCAAATAATGGACAATAACGAACGAATAATGGAAAAGGGGGGGGCAATATGTATGAATATTTCACTACTTGTATAACGATCGACCTGGCAATGTCAGCTATTTTGTTTCCTGTAATATCGATCAGCAATATGGCTTATAGGTGCATAACATTTCAAGCAATGTAAGAGTTGGTTTTAATTAGATTGTAGATTGAAGAAAATAGTAATAAAATTCCTGTCTGTGTAGACTTTTTTTAAGAATATAATTTACTAGCGAGGATACCCGGCGTTGCTCGGGTGTTTGGAGGTGTGTGCCTGCGAAGGATGGTAAATCAAAACAAAATGGAAAATAAAGATTAAGCGAACGTGATGTTAAAATTTTACATAATGAAAACAGCGAACGTGATGCAAAATAAAGAAGAAGAGAACGATGTTAAAATTTCTTTAAAAAATCGGAAAAACAGAAACACAAAAAAACAGAAAAAAACAGCGAAAAAAAAAGAACGAAAACAATGGCATATATAACCCTGTTTGCAGATAAAAACTTTAAAATTCGAAAAAAAAACTATATATGATATTTAGGCTCAAACGTGCAAAAGATAACAACGACGCAACTACACCGACTCGTCTATGACCGCGTGAACGAAATTAGCTCGTTTTTTTTAAATATTTAAACTAATTAAAAAAAGAACGTTTTTGTTGTGAATGCGTGTTTGGATAAATTGTCATGAAGGAATCATTTTTTGTCACCCCTCCCTGTAGCAAAGCGCCCAGCTGATGGTGAAGGAATTAATGTTTTTGGCTATTTTTTTCCGATATTTGTTGTCCGAAATGTCGAGCTCTAAAATAAGATCATTCTTGTGAAAATCCGTCGCCTCTGTCGAAAGTTTTGCGAGAAATAAAAACATACATACATACATTTAAAAAGATTTTTTGCCGTTTGTATTATAGAAGAAGATTAAATGAATACGAGTCAGTTGTGAAACTGAACACTTCTGCTTATTAGCGTAAATACGGATCAAATTTTTATGCAGTTCTTGCTCTTCAGATGTACGCCTAAACTTATGCTATGAAAACGTAGATAAGTGAAAATTATGTATATTCTATTTTTACAAGCGAGCCCCACTTATCAAGACGCTAAGGCTGCTCGATGATAGGTGTGAATGAGTGATCGTTAGTGGTGGAAATTGGGTAGTAATTGATTTTCAAAGGGGGCGGCTCAACAAGAAGTTCTGTACGTTGGACTTGAGCACAAAGATCTTGTTAGCTGGTAATAAGTAGGTAGTGCTGGGAAAGGAGCTGTTTTCATGCAATTTGCGTATTGAATAAGGTAGGGAGGGAGAGAGAAGGATAACGAAAGAGAGGGGGAATATTTTGATAGAGTTGTATTTAGAAAGGCGATTTTTGTGAATGTTTGACAGAGGGGGACCAAAGATTGAAGTCGGGCAGGGCACTTGCCATGAAAATAACGATATAGAAGATCCCGGTTCGCAATGTCCTTTGTGATGGAAAAATTTCGAAGGTTGTTTAGAATATTGTCAAAAAAGGATAATGTGTTTCGAGCAGCTGCTCCCAGGATTTCGCAATCGTTCTCTATTTTCGGGCGTATTTTGGCTCTTATGCATGTACAGAAATGCGTCGGCGGTGAAATACTTCTGAAATGATTGAATGATGCAAGCCTTTTTTCAAAGACTTTCAACATTTGGAGTTTGTTAACATAAACAGTTTCTTTAATATATCCCCGCAAGAAAAGTAGGAGATAGTCAGGCCTGGGAACGTGGTGGCCATTTGACATTGCAATCCCCAGCGATAATGTTGTCGACAAAGCATTGCCTGATTTTTATAAAGGAAATTCACGACTTGCGTATGTTGTTCAATGATTTCCAAAATATTATCCGCAAAATATCTGAAATAGAGAAAAAAAAAATCATTAACGGTAAATTACAAAATTTTTAACCCTTCCTCGACTTTTTGGATCGCCTTTAAAATACTAAAATTGAATTGATTTGCTACTTCTTAAATTTTAACATGATTACACCATTTCTAAGAAACTTTAAAACTTAACGACTAAGGATGGAAATTTATATGCTTTGGTTTACATTCGTACTTCATGTACCTCATTCATTTGTTTCACTTTTTAAATCACTACTATACGCTTACTGCAACATATTTATAACTGGGGTATAAGCTCTATAATAATAAATCCGAAATCTGCACAAATTGAAATAAATTTAAGCGTATTTAAGGACCGGGCATCAGGGGGGGCACCACTCTATATTAGGTACAATACAATAATTCTTGAATTTTAAGCCATGTTTAATTTTAGAAGAGTTCCCAATTTTTATTTATTCTGTACAAGACTTGGAGTTGAAATATTTGGAGTTGTTAAATGTTGTGTACAAGTCCTGGTCTTAAGAATTTTGCAGGCAAAAAGCAAAAGATATTTCTTGAGTTTACACGAAAAATTATGTACTGCAATGCTAATAATTCAATATTTTAATGGAGCGATTCTAGTTTCTGATTGGTTGCTGGCAAAACGTGGCACCATTTGATTCGTCACTTTCTATGAAGGGTGTCTATAAGTAGAACCTTCCAACTTTCGGTGATCATATTCTCGTCAATATATAAAAAAATATTGCAACATTAATTAATAGAGGTTGGCTCTGTAATAATAAATACGAAATCTGCATTCATTAAAATATCCTATTCAAGCGTATCTTACGACCGGACAACGCATAAATCTGATAACGAGACTCATATTTATTCGTACTGCTTATTCTTAAAATCATTAGTCGTTTCCTTTTCTCCAGTTATTGACGTCTGCCTTAGAATTTATTTAATTTTTGTTTTGTTTTATGTTCAATCCTAAGACCGAGGGGCAGAAAAGAAAATAATACGATATTATACCGAATCGCCTCCAGCTTTAAACGGCATTAACAGCTCGGGCGACAAGTCAACTGCAGCAAAAAAATGTTTTCGGCCTGGAAACGTGAATGTGCCACGATATCATCATGGAATCTCCATAGGCTATGATGGTTGGACGACAATGTGATGAGAGATTGCACGGGGTCTCTTGCGAAGACGATTACGAGTACACATGTAAAAATAAACAAAATGAACAAATAAAAACGAAGAAACGATGGGAAATCTGTAAAACGCTAAAGGTAAGGCTCAGGCTATATCGACAGAAGACCGAAGGCAATTTATTCTCTAACAGCGTAGAATACAATCATTCGATTATTCTAGTTTTTTTTTCTGAGAATTAGTTGGTTAAACTGTATGTTTAACACTCACACTCGAAATCATTTATGCGATTTAATAACCGCGTATGTTTTATTAATTCGCATCTAGGAAACCAATCAATACAACCATTATATATATATATATATATATATATATATATATATATTTCATACGTGTGCATTATATATATATATATATATATATATATATATATTTATATATATTTAAGATGTATCCGACGTAGCCTTGTCGTACAGTACGCATAAATATTATATTTTAATTAATACAGAACTGTTATTTATTGTAACCAGCTATACTTTATGTATAAAACATAACGTTAAATTCTTTTTAAAGTAAAGTATAAATGAAAAACGGAAAGATTTGTGCATGCGAGGATTATTTTTTCTTGTAAGTAAAAAAATAATACTCGAGCTGGGATCGAAACCAATTTCTAAAGATTGTGAGCCAAGTTTGATTACCATTCGGCTAGCTTAACATAATCTTTTAAAAGTGCTTTAAAATCTATTTATTCAAATGTTACAAGAAAAGGTTATCCTTTTGTTGTAAGTAAGTAAAACATTTGATAAGTGAAAATGAGATTAGGATAGACCGAGATTCGAACTTTGTAAGCAAGGTTCAGAAATAGAATTTCGCATTGTTCAGTTTCACATAAAATAGTTTAAATATGTTTGTTGTAATAGAATTTAATTGTTCAATTCTACTTTATGAAAACTGAATAAAATACGGTCAGCTAGAGAAGAAAGAACAATAGCAATTTAAAAACATATTGAAAAATAAGTTAGGTCGAAAAATAGGTAAGAGAGAATTCTTTGTCTGCAGAAGTTGTTTGGAAACATGTTTAGGCTATGTTAGTTCATCATCATCTGACTCCATTACAAAAATGAATTTTCAATAATAGAAGCTAGGATGAGCAAAGCTGGGGAGACGAAGGTCGGGGGTAGGATCGAAGTCAGCACGGTCAGCCGGAAAGAGCTGACATAATCAGAGGAGGGTCCTTTAGAAGCGAAGGGAGAAAGTTTTAAATATGTAGAAACAACTTTGACTTCCTGGATGTCATCATCGTTTCGACCGGTCAAATGGAATAAAAGAATACCTTATATTTTTGTAACCGCCGTCCTCGTGTCGTCATTCCGCAAATTAAAAGTAATGTGTAATCATCTTATATGAACGGTGTTCCCAGTTATCGTTATCAATGAACTTTGTATAACCCATCCTAAGTAATGTGTCCCCCTCTCCATCATAAGTAATGACTGCCCCCTCTTGTGTTAAAATAGCTGATCACACCTCCCTCCTCTCTAATATAAGTAAGTAAGAAGAAACATCCACAGAACTGTAAAATGTTATGACCTGTATCGCCTGAAGAGGTCTCTTGTTACTGACTTGCTAACCAAAACATGCTTATGACTGGTAACAACACATTACCGTTTATGTCGAAACAAATATATATATATATATATATATATATATATATATATATATATATATAAAAGAAAATCGAATCTTCTCTGCAAGAACCACAAAACAATCTTACGTCGCAATAACCCCTAAATAGAATATCCTAGCGACCGAAGACCGCTTGTGAAATTGATATTCCCACGAAACTTCCTTTCCTTAGGGTGGAGCCGGTTAAACCCGTCTAGGGGGAGTGCGATACGCTAGTCATAAAAGTCCATATATAGCTGTGAGAGAGAATATAGGGTTCTATACCTGGGCATTGAAACATAGACTCGGGCTGGGTTAGGCAGCTTTCCAAAAAACACATCATCATTCTGAATCAAAAAAATAGTGCAAATAACTGTCAATTTAAAAGTTTATTTAATTTATGTTCTCCCATCAGATTTAGACGGCCTGATTGCATCACATGGACTAAACAACTAGCCAATCGCATTTAGTTCTTACAAAATCGTTTAATGCGTTTTATTACGGGACATCGACCGATTGAAAAAAAAATATCTCCCTTGAGTCAAGCTACTTCCATACGCCCGCTATTTAATAAATTTTAAAAAAACCTTTGATCATGTCAAACGATCAACCACTAGTGTATCAAAGTTATGCTTTGCGGGTATGTTAGAAGGCGAAAGAAGCAGAGGAGATTCAAGGAGAAAGTGAAGAGACAATGTGTTTATTCGACATCTCCTAGCAGATGGGTGTCCATCAATCAACCTGCTCGGGATCTGAAAAAAAAAAATTAGTCAGGCGAGTTCGCAATTCGCACCCTGCCGAAAATGACTTCTACTGAGAGTAATAATGTATGACTATAATAGATCCGATTGGAATTGAGTTAGTAATCAGTGATTACTTAATGTGTGATACTACCATTTGCTAACCTCGACAAAACCTTTATGTCGCATTATAATAAACCAAAGTAAACTATGTTTCTTTGGTAGTACTTTAGTGTTCCTGTGAAAAATGAGTTCGAACTATTGTGTAACAATAGATATCTAGAAATGTTAATAATTGGCCGTCTCATTCCAAGAATAACAAAATATTTGCCTCGTTTCAAAGCGCCAACTAAAAGACAATCTTATTAATAAGATCTTTTAAGGCGATTCCAGTTTTTCTCTTTTTTTATTTTGTAAATGTCGCGATGACAATGGCAATCAGTAAAAAAAATATTTGCAGAAAATCGACTGAGGTCCGATGTACTTGGCTCGATTGGAAAGAGAAAATATTTCTGTTGTTTCGCCGTGCTTCTTCCTCCGTTTTCCCTGTCTGTCACTCGCGAATAATAATGGTAAAGGAAGCAGCGAAAACCGATTACAAAACTGTCGAGCGTCAATTCGTTTGGACAACGCTACTGGCGTAATGAACCTTTCATATACTTGTTTATCTCCAAATGTGCACGCTTTAAACCCGACCAATATAAAAAAAATATATACGTAATAATTTTGCTAATATTGATTTATGAAATGTTTTCCATTAAGTTATCATGCGTCGGAATTGAAAACGACGGATTGTCACATAATAATCAACCAAAGGAAATACAGATTCAAGTCAGTAAGAAACTTGTAGACAAGTTGTAATGTGTACTGAGCAGTATGTGTAAAATTCAGTGCGAAACTCACTTTTAGATTGAATGAAAACTTTGACGATAGAAAAGTGGATAAAATTTTCATTTATCTGACGATTGACAAAGTCTACTTTCGGTAAACTATAAGTCTATGACCCCTCCAACTTTGATGTAAATAGTTTGTTTCTGGATGTATATACAATTACAGAGTTGGTTAAGATGATCTCTGTTGAGAGAGAAAACGTGTTCCCTTTGGAACTTTATTACGTGGTGCATTTTTTCCAGGCGGCAGGGGATTCAATGCAACAATGCGTTTGTCACTAGATCTCTATCATATTTATTAAACACTGTTTTCAATATTTGAGTAAGGAACAGTGAGTTCGTTACTTGAACTTCGTTATGAGGTATACTCTACTCAAACACCACCATTCTCGTAATACTCGCTATCTTTCAGTGATTTTACCACTTTGAGTGCTAAAGATGCATCTGAGAAATGCAATTAATATCGTGTTCATAACACACTAGAGAAGTGTTTATATTCTTACTATAGTTTGATTGATTGCTATCAGATGGACTGACATAAGAGTTCCATTAACCGACTTGAACAGACTAAAATTCAAGGATATTCTGTGTATGACTATATAATGTAACTTAGATCAAAATTAGTGTTTTTGTAAATATGTTGTGCAGAGAAATAAATGTGGGGATGATGTCATAGTTGAGATTAATGTAAGGATTAAAGAAGAAAACAATGCAAGAAGAAACAAGTGAAAAACACTAGGTTCAGTCAATAAGCGTGAATTTCATAAATACTTGTATTCATTGTTATACACACACACACAAACGGACTAGCATGTATAAACGGATTAAAACAAATGGATGCAACATCTGTTTTCCTGAAGCGTACTGAAGCAGATTTACTAAATCAACGCCAAGATGTAATTCAAGTGTGCTTACATAAAAATAGACACTTGGTGTTCCGGCTTTAACTTGCTAAAATACAATAAGTTATGTTAATGAGGTATGCTAGGGAAGAGTACTCGGTTGTACAGTTTAACTTTAACTCAATTCATACCATATAGATATAATATAAGTAAATTAAGATAACTAAGTATTTAAATCCTAAAACTAAACATATAATGTAAACTACAATATATTCTAATCGCATAACATAATCTACCCGTCTATAGAAAAGCAAGATAAATTTAAGATATATTATTAAATAAAGACCAATAAAAATTCTTGCAGATAGGTAAAATCCTGAATGCTATAGGAAATTCTGGTGATCAAGTCCCTACCCTTTAATGGATGGGGATAGATAACTCCATGAATTAAAGAAAAGTCTTATATGTCCGAGGTATTGTGATAAATCAGTAAAATATATCTAATGTAACCGTTAATGAAGATAAATATCTTAATCAAATATTTTTGAAGCAATGGTAAATACATAATTTTCTTTTAACTTCATTTAAGGGCACTGATGCACATTTGCAGTTGTAAAATCGTAATTAGAAGTTAATATATATAATCGATAAAAACAAATTGGAGGTTAAACATTTTATTGAAAATTCTGACACCAGGAGATCATAATGTTACATTAAAGGGCTGTCCCCTTCTCATGAAAGTAAGAAGACATACTAGAAAAGTGAAAATGATATTACGATAAGGCTAGAATCGAACCCTGCAGGCAAGTGTAAAAGATAATAGATAATGGAATGTTAGAAATTCAATTCAAATACTTAAATATTTTTATGTCGAAAAAAAGACTCGATTGCCCATTCTTTTAAAAATCTGGATATTAAATATGTCAGTTAAATGAATGCACAATGCGAGTTAAAATATATTGTGTAAAAAAATGTTACAATTAGATTGAGGTTTTTTGTTTGCCAAAAATGTATTTGGACAATCCTTTGTAAATCCACGTGATATAGTCACGTTGGGAAACACACTTCTGACGTCATAAACAAAGGAGAGTTTTCAATATAGGAATCTGAGGGTTCGAATATAGTTCCAGAGTGGATGAGGAGCAGATATTCAGAGCAGATCACACACAGTGATAGTCAGTTTGACAGGAGAGCCGTTTAGAAGTGACGGGAGGAAAATAGACAATGCAAATCAAAGTTTGAATTCCTGACATCACCGATCGGTCGATTGAAGAATAAAGAAACTTAGTTGTTTGAAACTGTTTGTCTTGTGTCGTCATTCCTTAGAGTATATTTATTTGTATTCTTTTTCAAGTCACTTTCTATTTAACCTATAGCTGGGTCCTTAACAGGTACTACCAGTCCGAGTCAGAGTGGACCTGGGAACAATGGCAATTAATGGGTGGCTCCACACTCCCAAAAGTCCACAGGCTAGGGCCTCACCACCGGATATAGTTTAAGGTCATATCCAGGACCACTATTTTAGAAAAACATAATAAACTTAAACACAAGTAAACTTGATAATAGGTATAAAATATTTAGAGTATGGTTATATATTTGAGGAATTTGGGAAATAATACTACTTTTAATACAAATTGTAATATTATACAATTCATTGTATCAAGAGACAATGTATATTTACTGAGGACCAAACGTTACTATTAATCATACCAATAGCAACGTAAACATTAAACAGTATATATTACAGTTGATAACATATACGCACAGACGTATTAATAGAAGTCGAATGATAAAAGACAGAAAAGGGAGATAGGAAGACGGTTTGAATTGAAAGGAATATGTGGAACAAGATAGGTGAAATAAATGAATGAATTAAGATGCAATAGTTTAACAAATAAATATAAGCTAGTTTCACTCCTAATTTAAAATAACTATTTAATAATTACTATCAGCAGTGGAAATATTTTCTTTAAACAAAATCAATTAAAAAATCCAATTAAAAGAATCGTTTTTGACATCGCGAAATAAGGAACTATATCTTTCCGATTCTGATACTGATTTTTTCGATCCTGATCATATATATATATATATATATATATATATATATATATATATATATATATATAAGGTGAACAAATATAAGCTAGTTTTACTCGTAGTTTAAATTAAATAGATATTCATTATTTTATAATTACTATCAGCAGTGGAAGTGTTTTCTTTAAACAAAATCAAGCAACAAATCAAATTAAAAGACTCGTTTTTGGCATCGTAAAATAGGGAATATATATTTCCGATTCTGATACTGATTTTTTCCGATTCTGATCATATATATATATATATATATATATATATATATATATATATATATATATATATATATATAATAGCCTTAGTTTTTAATGCTAATGTTTTCTATTGGAGCGGGGTATGTTCCAATTTGACACGGACCTTCCTTTAAATGGTAAAGTTTACAAAAAAAATTGTGTGATTTACATAACAACGAACATTTCTGTAAAAGTCTGAGGAAGCTACAGATGGCCCAAAAACGGCTGGGTAGCTGAAACAATAATGTAACTTAACAGAAATATATATATCGGAAATATTTTCGCCTATTTTGCGATGTCAAAACTTATTCCTTTAATGATCTTTTTCATTTTATTTTTTTAAAGAAACATCTTCCACTGCTTGTAGTAATAACAAAATAATAAATATTTATTGATTTAAACTTCCAGTAAGATTAACATCTCTAGATCATCCCCTCTTAAATGTGTTTTTACGTGTTAGAAAATATATGCACTTTTAAGGTGTGTTTTTTCAGTAATTGGGATAAAATAACACTTTTATGGTAAAATATTTAGAGATTTATATAGAATCCGAATTGGAATAGGTAATTCTATCGGAATTGGGAATTTAGTACGTAATTGGTAATTGCATCGCAATCGGGGAAAATATTGGAAAAAATTGTCCCATAATTAATATATATATATATACATATGTATATATATATATATATATATATATATATATATATATTATGTGTATATGTGTGTATGAAATGTAGATGTAAAACTTATGAGGCTTATTATATGTATATTGCAGATGTTCAACCTCGAGGTGTCTGTGTGTGCAACGTTTATGCCTTTGTTCACGCGGAAGAGAATTCAACAGTAAAAACTAAAAACAAACGGACATAAAGACTTTCTTTTGTAGGATCTACATTCCCTATGTGCAGATGCTGTTTCTTTGTAAAAACAGAATGTTTTGCACCTGCCCCCACTCTCCCCATCCCTCTTCCTCTCCCTCCACTGTTTGTTTGTTAACGTTTGCGCCGACGTTGTCACGTGACATCACGCAATATCCGCGTCTAGTTCTTTTCGAGAAGTGTTGTTCACTGAAAACGAATGACGTTCATGCCGACGGGGGGGGGGAATGGAGACAAGGCGAAGGGTCAGGCGAGCCACTTCAAGATGAGTATCGGCACCACGGCCTTTTTAAAACAGACGGCGCGCGTCGACTTGCGCATTTACTTATATATTTATACTTTTGTACATTTTACCTAGGTTTTATCTTGTATCTATTACCATATACTTATTTTTGTGAATATTTCCTTATTATTTATTTAATATTTTAAGGAAACGTGTTTCTAAACCGGAAATAATTGAATCTCAAAGAGTCACTTGAGATTTCTTGTAAGGATTTGGAGGTGAACAAGTTCAAGACACACTTCTGATAACTTACATTTATTATATAAAAGATGTAGCTTAGTCTGCACAAGTATGCCCAACTGAAACTCACAGGCTACGAGACAAGCCCTCGTTAAGTACGTATATTTTTTAGCGCTGTTGCCCTGGATGGATATTATCTTACAATAAAAAATAATAACTTTTTGGGGATCAACTGATTCAGATTTTGTTAGAGGGAAGGAGCGTTTATTCAGATCTTTCTAATGTTAGCTATTTAAAAAAAGCAGATGTGTTCGAGTTATTATGATTTTAAATGTAATTTTCACAACGTTTCAGTCGATGTTATCTCCGACCTTCAGGTGTATACTGTCGAACTCGGGAATGTTTCTGTCCAACTCAGGAATTTAGACAGAATTTCAAACGGATCTATTTATTTACTTCACGAAGGTAGTATGCTCTTGTACAGTCAGTCATGTCTGTATAGAGGTCCTAAATAATTCGCAATTGTATTTTTCACTCGTCCACATTGATAATTGAACCTTCATGTTACCTCGTGCAGTAAATAAAAGGGTCCCGTTGGAAATAGTTTCCGAATTCCCGAGTTAGACAGAAACATTCTCAAGTTCGACAAGATACACCTGAAGAAAGTCGGAGGTTATATCGACCGAAACGTTGCGCAAATCACACTCAAGATGAGAACAGCAATCTGATGAATCCACATAACTCGAATAACCAATCCTCATCTCAAAAATTCAGAAACCTCAAAGCAGAAGGTAATAACTTTCATTATTAATTTTAATACATTAAAACAGGATGAGCTGGGCGGATACGAAAAGGAGTTTGAGACAGGGCTATAAAAACGGGAAGAGATGGAAAGGTAAAAAGATAGAAGGACAGATTGAGAAGTATGTTTTAATATACAAAGACAGGGTGTTCCAAAAGAAATTGATAGACTTAAAAAATCATTACTTCATTGATTTTTAATATTTTCTTTTATTTGTTTTTAGATTATCGGGAGTAGCCCTACTATGTCACCATGAGTCGTTACACTACCGAGGAGCAGACATCTATTGTAGATGTACTTTTAGGTAAATGCGAATTTCAAGACTGTCGGCTTCTTTTGAGAAACCGTGTAATATACAGACGTTTTGTTTTTCATGGTAAAGATGGAAAAACACAAAGGAGGAAATACAGATTAAGCGATAAATATTTTAATATGCAAACATCATACAGACGTTTTGTATTTTCATGGTCTCAAGGAACGTTGTGTAGCCCTGATAACTAATGTTGCAAAGTGCACTAGAGATATAGTTTCTTAATGGAATGGGCACTATGATATTTCAATTACACAGTATAAACAAGAATATAGATCAGTCCTTACTATTCTTACGGGGATGTGCCTTGTCTTTTGGGACTTAACGGAGGCATCGCATACGTTTGTGGAACCCTGAAGTCATTCTCGAAGGTAACGTCGAACTAACAGCCATTCAATTTTGTATAAGAGGAGGAAATATAATTTAAGGTAACCGACGTCAAACGTTCAAAGCTAAAACTAGGATGTTCAGACATGCGTATTCCTCCCTACAAACTAACAGTATGCACTGAACATAAATAATTGGGATTTTAGAAGCTAGTATTTATTGTTTAAGTGAAAATGTGTGTTGATAATGTTTATCTATTATTTTATAGAGAACTTGCGAGATATATTTGGTTTTATTGGAGAGAGTAAATTAAGGTTTGGAATAGTTTTCCTTGACTTTTGATTTAAAAAAAACTGTAATATTTTATTGAAACAGAATTACAAGTATATTCTATTTATAGCTGTTTTCTTTTTCTTTAAGACTACATAAAATTCTACGTGCGATTCCAGAAACATAACAGTTTTTTTTTATCCACTTGCCTTTCATCCAAGTCCGACATTTAAACAAGTACACACGTTAAGCTCTCTTGAACGAGAAATAGGACATTTTTTAACATTGTTTTCTCTTCATTCTGTGAATAATCTTTTCATGGTTCATTATAGAGTTTCATCAAAAAATATATTCTTTTTTTAAAAAAAATAAAATTAAGCTTTTCCCTTTGTGAGTTTTATGAGTTCAATGTTTTCTCTTGATAGCGAGCTAACACACACATTAAAATATGATAAGAAAATCTATCGCATAGTAAATGTAATTCTGTAAATGTAATCTAATCAAATCACCAGACTTTGAATACAGATAGAAATCAATATATTTTAAGAGAGTTTTATAACAATAATCAATTATCATCTTTGTTTGATATATATATATATATATATATATATATATATATATATATATATATATATATATATATATATATGATAAAAATAATGGAAATAGTATTCCGACAAAATAGAGAAATAAAAAGGAACAGGCGTTTCGTCTTTATTTAGGAAATCTCGAAATAAAGACGAAACATTGATGAACAGATATACGGTTTGTTCCTTTTTATCTATCTCTCTCTCGCTCCCTCTCACTCTCTCTCTCTTTATGTATATATATATATATATATATATATATATATATATATATACAGAGAAAGAGACAGGTAAAGAGAAAGAGGGAGAGGGAGATAGAGAAAGAGAGAGATAACTGCCGACTATCAGCTAGATGGTCGTAGGTGTAGTCCTCGGATATGGATGGGTGTTTGTCTAGTCGTCCTGACGAGCTGTGATACACCGAAATAGCACTGTATGTAAATGACTATATATATATATATATATATATATATATATATATATATATATATATATATATACATATATATATATATATATATACTAGACCACCCGTGACCCGTTGGGTCAGTACGTTATATTAGCTATGGAATTCATGTATGAGCGTGACACTTGTGGCATAAAGAAAATAGTTTTTTTTTTTATATATAACAGAAGCATTTCTATGAAAGTATATTAAAATGAAAAAAGAATATAGATAGATTTCTATGAGTCGTTCTGTTTATTATAATTGTTATTTTTTTTAAAATTACAGTTACTGAATTATAAGTGGTTGGTCATACTTATAGGTAAATATGCACTGAACAGGTATCATAATCCTTATTATAGTTAAATTCAAATTTTGATATATCATCTTTTAAATGAAATTGTTAGTTGAAAGTACAGAATAATAAAAAAAAAACACTCTCCACGTGTTAATAATGGCTTTTTAAATAGAAAATGAAAATAAAATGTAACTTTTTTCATTTAATTTAAGCAAACATTCAGTACCCATTGTGTAAAGGAAAACACTATTTAATGTAATAGAAATGTGTGCATTTACCGATTCAGCTTTCCGTTTGGAAATGTAAGCAGACGACTTTAAAAAACATGGGAAGAAGAAAAAGAAATTTTTTTGTAATAACGCCCTCTAGTAAAAAGGTCTGCATTAGTTAAGGGGGATAACTCTATCCAGTTTTACATCGCTCTCTTTTTCTCTCTCTCACACATACACGTAACTATTTCTCGCGTACGTAACGAAAACAGAGGTAGTAGGAGTGTTGAAATCTATTAGAGGGAAAGTGAGAGGTGTTTTCTTTCCATAAATTGTATAGGGTAATATTTCATATTATTAATAGATTCATAGATAAATAGATTTTATAATATATATTATAATTATCTATGAATCTATGTATTATTTGTATATATAAATAACTATTTGATCAAATTAAATGAAATTGTTTGTATTAAAAGCGATATAAAAATTCCGGAATTGGAATAACGGATTGAAGACGTTGCTATTTACGCATGCGCAACCGGATGTTGAAAACCGGAAATCTGATTGCAAACATACAAGATCCATAGACTTTTAGTATTATATAGATATATATACATATATATATATATATATATATATATATATATATATATATATATATAATACATTTAATTCTACCGTGTTTGGATTTTACCATTCTTGGATTTTTTACTCTTCACCGGACTATCCATTCATGTGAAATCTTTTTATCATTTTTCTTTTACCTCCTACTCCCCTTACCTCACTCTTTTTTAACCAAGTAAGATCTGTGACTTACTTGTAGTTTCACTAAATACTTTTAAATGCAAAATCCGATCCCGCATTTTGCTAATTCCTGCCCTCTGATGAGAAGGAGAGTATTTCTTGGAAACTCCGCGGATTAAAGTCTATCCACTTATCTTGTGCTTCCTTTTTAAATTGAATATGTTTTTAACTCTTTCAAGATGTCTTTTAACATGTTTTATTAATCATTTGTTCATATATATATATATATATATATATATATATATATATATATATATATATATATTCTTCCGTTCAGTCTTGAAAGACAAAGAATATACCCTATAGAGACAGCTGCACATGTAATTGTAAGGAAAGTGTTGCGCAATCTCGAACCGCAATCCTTAATTTGCACTGTTTAAGTCCAGTGGCAAGGAGAAGTCCAGGACGTCTGGAAACAATGCCGAGATAAGCGGAGAGTACATGCATCACCTAGAAGTCCCAAACACTCACGCAAATATTACTGACCATAACATGCTGTTACACGGGATCGGGTGAGTATCAACTAATGTTCCACGCCGAATATGTTTGGTGTCATCGAAATAGGTGAAATCGATCAGTCATCAAGCAAATTAATGGATTGTCTACGATAGTCGAGAACCACCGCAGCAGGCCGGGAGGTAGATTGCATGCCCCCTCGAAGTAATTTAATCCACAATACATTGTAGTCTACATGACACGGTCATGGATCTACTGTTTATAATATGAATTATTTTGTATGATCACAGAAATTAAAATGCAAATTCCAAGGGTCATGGGCCAAGTGTGCCCTAAACATACGCATTAATTTCGAACGTGCACTCTCTTATTACTACACCTATTTGTACGCCGGGCCGTTCTGCTTGTGAAATGAGAAAACTTCTAGATGTATTTTGGATGTTAGGTTGTATAACCGTGTTAACTTTGGTCAAAACCGGACTGTTCAATAGGATGTTTTAATCATTAATTTTAGATACTTTTAAGGCAGATTCCGATACAAAACGCCTCTGATAACACTCCCAAGCACTCAAAAAGCATCTGTGTGAAATCTCAAAACAATCGGCCCAGCTGTTTTGGAGTTCATAGTAAAGACACACACAAACACACCAACACACACAAACACACCAACACACACAAACACACAAACACACCAACACACACAAACACACCAACACACACAAACACACGCACTCACGCCACAAAACAAACACGTTAAGTGTTTTTTATATAAGTAGAGATTCTAAATCTAAGTTAGTCAACGTTTGTTTCTCCAAAGTTTTTTTTTTTTTTTATCTTACCTATATATTTTATTACTGAAAATAGATGCTAAAATAGCCTTAATTTTGGGATTTACTTATGTTTTTATGTGTTCTTATTTATCACAACAATAAACTTATCATATTGCCTATCTATAAGCATCACGTTAGATTGTCTCTACGCGTTTACTAATGTCTGTATTTACGGATTGTTGAGTTAGGCAGTCTACACGCGTTGGGCTTCGATAATTCAGTATTTACCTCTCTGCCACCTCGAAAGGATATCACACATAGTAGGAAAATGGGCTAGTGTCCTAAGACTAGAAGCCATCTGGCCGGCAAAAATTAAGTTTTAGTAAGCCCGCCGGCATTCCCTTCTGAGGGCGACTCAAGCAACAAGCAATAAACTCGCTCCGCCAGAATGCCCGTAGTCAAGTCCAAGAAAGATGGACCTCCTAGAGCTACCAAGGACATTTGTATCAGTCCGACAGCAATACCACTACTGAAATGATCCAGCTTTTATCGAACTCGTTTTCAATTTTACTACGTTAGGGTCGCGATAATTCCCCACGAGAAGATTATGTTCGGGTTTTTATAATATTTACAAAAGTCAATAACGAGTGAATGATCCAGCCGCAGTAGAAACCAGGGATACGGTATTAAAAATATAGTAACCAAATACAGTATCTAATACACATGTATATAATCAAAAACATTATAAATAACAACGTAAGGCGGGTAAAATTCCGTAACAAGGGACCGAAAATATCATATTCCGCATCATAACCGGAAAAGTCCGTATCCCGGAAATCTACTATATATATATATATATATATATATATATATATATATTGTTTTGTTTTGGTTTTAGCGATATGTTATGAATGAATACAATTATTTACGGAAGTGCATTTTTACGTAAATACGAGTTGGGAATAATTTTCCCTTTTAACCAATTTTGTGCCCCCACATGGGGAGCGTTATATATATATATATCATTTTTAAAATGTAATTATCCACTGACACGTGTTTCGTCGTCTACGACTCATCAGAGAGGCTGTATCTAGCGAGATTCGAAATCGGGACCCAACGGTAATGAGCCCAAACCCTTACCCCTGGACCATCTCGCCAACTGTATGGATATATCGCGATTTACTTAGATGTTGTTTTGTTTTGGTTTTTTAGCGATATGTTTTGAATGAATTCAATTATTTACGAAAGTGCATTTTTACCTAAATGCGAGTTGGGAATAATTTTCCCTTTTAACAGTGGATAATTACATTTTAAAAATAATATCATATATATATATATATATATATATATATATATATATTAATTTAATTTAATTATGAACTTTCTAACAAAATGTTCTATTTAATAATTAGTAAATTTATTAATTTTAAGTTATGTATAAAGTCAAGCCCCTTGCATGCAGGGCAAGCACTCTACCAAGTGAGCAAACGCGCCGCACAAAAGCAAATCTTATTAACTATCATAGATCAAGCAAACCGAAAGAAAATCCGACAGTGGAATAGTTCGGATGTTTCTAACTGATGATCTCGTTTAATACAGATACAAATATATTATTTTTCAATAACTAAAAGGAAACTTAATAAATATAAAATAAGAAAATCGAAATAAAAAATAAAAATAATTCACCCCTACCCAACCGTCGCCGTCTTTATCACCAATAAATAAAATAAATAAATTAATAAACTAAATAATTATAAATGCAGCAAGCCTCAACGAAAAATAAAAAAAAGCCAACAACAACAATCGCTCCTTACGATGATCGGTGGAACCGATAGAAATCACTTGAGACGAATATGGCCGAACAACATTTGAGCGCCAAAATATATAATATGCCACTTGAAATTAAAAAAAGAACGCTCGGCAAATTGAAAAGATATTACGAAAATAAGAAAAAAAGAATCACTCTGTTCTGTTCCATAAGACGAGCTTGAATAATGACTTGCTGCAAAAATATACAAATATATATATATATATATATATATAGATATATATATACATACATACATATATATATATATATATATATATATATATATATATATATATATATATATATATATATATATATTCCGGTTGAAAATATTTAAATGATTAGAATCATTGAATTCTAACAAGGTTCGTTGATAGTTTACAATCAAACAGAGCTAATTTATATCTTTTCGTTACGCAAATATAGCCATGGTTTGCTACGATGTGCATAATATTTCGATCATTATTGATCTCATCGGGCAAGAAAAAGTGTTGAAAATTAAAAAAAGTTGAAAGCCTTATAATTGATTTATATTTTGACATGTCTAACTTGTAGCATGGTTTAAGGATCTTTAAACCATGCTATGCGTTAGACGTGGTAATATATATATATATATATATATATATATATATATATATATAAACATCTGAAGAAGTTGGTGGGGACAGGATATTTTTATGAAAACATAAATCATAAAATCGCCAACTCATCAATGAAAGAGCTGTAATGGAAAAAATACAGGAAATAAACGAAAGTTCTAAGAAAGAAAACGTGAGTCTTTGAATTTACAACAAAATTTTACAATATATATATATATATATATATATATATATATGGTATAACTTAATAACTTGATTATCGATTAAAATAATCGGTAATACGTACATTTTGTATTGGAAAAATTAGTGAATTTATTTAAAATATAAGTTGATTTAATTTTTAAAAAATCATATTGAATGAATGACATTAAAACTATGTTAGCACTAAAAAGTAATTATTATTTGAATATGGGTGTCTATGCGTTGTGAAAAATTAATAAATATAAGCTATTTTTTTTCAGATTTGTTCCAAGGGAGGTAACTCTGCCGCATATATTAAGTTAATTTAATGATGGACAATTACGATATAAAAGAATTTTCATTATATTTTAAACTGAACAAAACATAAGCATAATTCTTGAAGTGTATGATATTCAAATCATAATTGTAAGTATTGATGTGTTTGATTGAAATAGCTAATAGATTCGAATTATGTAGAGTCTTCAATTCTAATAAATTGTTTAGTTACGATAACTGACTAAAGTGACCAATCTTTTTTTTTTGTAGCTTAGTTTCGTTTCGTATACATATATAATATTTTATAATTTGCTGATATAATTTTCATAAGTAAGCATACATAACTTAAAATGAATGGATTTACTAATTATTAAATAGAACATTTTGGTAGAAGATTCATAAATTAATTAAAATTATTAGTACGAATAGTTGTTTTTTCTCTCTTTTATTGCTTAGTTTAGTTTCGTATATACAAACATATAATATTTTATAATTCGCGGATATTATTTACATAAGTATGTATGCATAACTTAGAATTAATAAATTTACTAGTTGTTAAATAGAACATTTTGGAAGAAGATTCATAAATTAATTAAAAGTGTTAGCATGAATAAGTTTTTTTTTGTAGCTCAGCTTAGTTTTGTATATACAAACATATAATATTTTATAATTTGTTGATATTATTTTCAAACATATAATATATTTCATAAAGCAATTAAAATTGTTTGTACGAATAGTTGGATGTACTGACTTTATTTGATAAAAATTCAATATGGCGTAATGGAAAACATAAAGGTAACTGCAGATTCTCTTCCAATTTTCGGATGTTCACCATGTCAAATCACATTTCAATTCCTTTTGACGGATTTATTGTTGTTATTTCTTCTGATGAGTTAAGGGCATAATAGATTTACTAATTGATATAATAATGATTGATTTTGCGGTACGAAACTGATACTGTCAAGCATTCTATAAATCGACTGATTTGAAGAAATAAATTATAAGATAGTCACGTATTTTAGAATATAACTTTTTTTCATTTATTCAATATATTGTTCTATAATCACATTGAACTTCTTATACAAGGATTAATATATAATAAGAAAATATATTTCTTCATATATATATATATATATATATATATGTTATTTTGTCATTTAATTGTTATATGATCTCTATTCACATTAAGCTTCATAAATTAAGAATTAGTATATAAAAAATTTGAAATATAGTTGAAGAACCGTATTTTCACACACACCTATACACACGTATATATATATATATATATATATATATATATATATATATATATATATGAGGCAAGGCTAGTTTTTCACCGATTTTGTGTCACTACGATATAAATTTAAAGGAATAAATTATAAGATGGTCAACATCATGAATTTTTTAATATAAATTTTCGTCATTTATTCTATATATTGGTCTGTAATCACATTGAGCTTCTTATATAAGGATTGATATATAATAAGAAAATATATTTCTACATATATATATATATAAATATATGTGTCATTTTGTCATTTAATTGTTATACACTATTAATATTAAGCTTCATAAATAAAGAATTAGTATATTAGTATATAAAAAATGTGAAATATAGTTGAAGAATCGTATGTTCACACACACACACACACACACACACACACACACACACACATATATATATATATATTTGTTTATTGTTATATAAACATGGTCACATCCTGCTGCTACAAATAATCATTATTCATTGTACTTTTGAATAGTCAAGTCGCTGCCTGATGATATATGTTGTTTGATTGAAACAAGTGGCTATTTGTAGCAGCAGGATGTGACCATGTTTATATAACAATAAACAAGTATTATCAGCTCTTTTTATTGAGCACTATCTAACAACCTCGTTGAATTCATTAGTTCATTACTTTTAAATAAAAAACCCGAGTATATATATATATATATATATATATATATATATATATATATATATATATATATATATATACTGGTAATTAGTAAAAACCTGAAGAGAGTGCTCAATACTATTACAGAGCAAATATGTGTTTCATTTTTTTATTACAGTTTTATCTGTTTGGTTACATATGTTTCGGATGTTAGACCGTGTTTACGATCTAACAGCTTCGTCAGACCTTACAGAAATGGTTAGTTAGTATTAGGAAGAATTGTTTTTAGGGGGAAAAAGAGAAAGAAAAAGGAGGGGGGTTTGGGGTAGGAGATAATAGAGGGGGAGGCGGGTAATGACAATATTTCAGTTTTTAAGTTTAAAGTATATTAGGTTGTATTGTGTGTTGGGGTAGCAGATTCAGGTAGGCTTGGGTGGAGATATGTGGATATAGGGAATGGGGGAGGGAGAGAGGATGGTAAAGAGAAAAGAAAAAAGAGAGGGGGTAATGAGAGGAGGGGAGAAAAAGGAGTTTCAATTTTTGGGTTTTAAAATTTTGACTACTTTTTTTTTCCTGTTCGATAAGGTATATTAATTAGATGAGAGGGAGAGAGAGAGAAAGGGAGAGAGATAGATGGGAGAAAAGGAGGGAGACGGAGAGGGCGTCCAAGAGTACTGTTACCACATCTGCGCAGAAGCTGCTAGAAAGACTTATCCCGCCTTGATAGAGTACAAAATAGACTTCGTAGCCTCGTAGGAGATATATTTTTTATCTTCCCTGCAACCTCTATCTCAGAAGAGATGTTACCATTTTTTTGTCTGCTTTAACGTTGTTTTCATACCAAGTGCTCGACTGAGCTTCAATCTATGGTCCCCTTCGCCAAACTTTCACAAGAAACACTCGTCTAGCTTAAAACTCTATCAATAATATCTCCCACTCTTTATCTGTGCCTAAAACTAAACATAGATTCCATGAACAAAGCTACTTTTTTAGAAGTGCACGCCTGTGGAACTGTTTTCCGTTCTCCTGCTTTCCAGCTGACTACAATCTGATTGTCTTCAAGCCCAACGTAAACAAGTTCTTGATGAGCCGTTTCACTTAAGTTAACACATTTACAGAATTTCCACTACTAACGATT